>NC_057742.1:31970842-32070920 GCF_004010195.1 Chiloscyllium plagiosum | reverse complement strand
CTATATACCGGAGGTGAGAGTTGATGCAGATGAGGCAATAGCAAGAGGTAGACCAGCTAGTGGGAAGGATTTTCCTGGCAAGGACCAAGGTATCAGTTAAAGTGTGTTTGCTTTAACGCAAGGAGTATCAGAAATAAAAGTGATGAACTTAGAGCATGGATCAGTACCTGGTGCTATGATGTTGTGGCCATAACAGAGACATGGGTTTCTCAGGGGCAGGAATGGTTGCTGGATGTTCCAGGGTTTAGAGCATTTAAAAAGAATAGGGAGGGGGGAAAAAGAAGAGGGGGTGTAGCATTACTAATCAAAGAGGGTATCACAGCTTCCATTGTCGAGGAAGATCTGCCTACCGAGTCAGTATGGGTGGAAATTACGAACAGCAAGGGAGCAGTCACCTCGTTAGGGGTTTACTACAGGCTCCCCAATAGCAGCAGGGAGATGGAAGAAAGCATAGGTCGGCAGATTTTGGAAAAGTATGGACGTAGTAGAGTTGTTGTAATGGGTGACTTTAACTTTCCCAATATTGATTGGAACCTCCTTCGAGCAGAAGATTTGAATGGAGCTGTTTTTGTAAGGTGTGTTCAGGAGGGTTTCCTAACTCAGTACGTTGACAGGCCGACGAGGGGAGGCCATTCTAGACTTGGTGCTCGGAAACGATCCGGGGCAGGTATCAGATCTTGTGGTGGGAGAGCATTTTGGTGATAGTGACCACAACTGCCTCACATTCTACATAGCTATGGAGGAGAGGATTAGGCAAAATGGGAGGATATTTAATTGGGGAAGAGGAAACTATGATGCGATTAGACATGAGTTAGGAAGCATGGATTGGGAGCAATTGTTCCATGGTAAAGGCACTATAGACATGTGGAGACTGTTTAAGGAACAGTTGTTGCAAGTGATGAATAAATATGTCCCTCTGAGACAGGCAAGAAGTGGTAAGATAAAGGAACCTTGGATGACGAGAGCGGTGGAGCTTCTCGTCAAAAAGAAAAAGGTATCTTACATAAGGTGAAGAAAGCTAGGGTCAAGCTCAGCTCCAAAGGATTACAGGCAGGCAAGGAAGGAGCTCAAAAATGGTCTGAGGAGAGCCAGGAGGGGGCACGAGAAAGGCTTGGCAGAACGGATTAGGGAGAACACAAAGGCATTCTACATTTATGTGAGGAATAAGAGAATGGTCAAAGAAAGAGTAGGGCCGATCAGGGATAGCATAGGGAATTTGGGTGTGGAGTCTGAGGAGGTAGAGGAAGCTCTAAATGAGTTTTTTGCTTCTGTCTTTACGAAAGAAACGAACTTTGTAGTGAATGAAACCTTTGAAGAGCAGGTGTGCATGCTGGAATGGATAGATTTAGAGGAAGTTGATGTGCTGAAAATTTTGTCAAACATTAAGATTCACAAGTCGCCAGGCCCGGACCAGATTTGTCCTCAGCTGCTTTGGGAAACGAGAAATGCAATTGCTTCGCCGCTTGCGAAGATCTTTGCATCCTTGCTCTTCACTGGAGTCGTACCTGAGGACTGGAGAGAGGCAAATGTAATTCCTCTCTTCAAGAAAGGAAATAGGGAAATCCCGGGCAATTATAGACCAGTAAATCTCACGTCTGTCGTCTGCAAGGTATTAGATAGGATTCTGAGGGATAGGATTTATGATCATCTGGAAGAGCATGGCTTGATTAAATGCAGTCAACACGGCTTTGTGAGGGGCAGGTCATGCCTCACAAACCTTATCGAGTTCTTTGAGGATGTGACTAGAAAAGTTGATAAGGGTCGAGCTGTGGATGTGGTGTATATGGACTTCAGCAAGGCATTTGATAAGGTTCCCCATGGTAGGCTCATTCAGAAGGTCAGGAGGAATGGGATACAGGGGAACTTAGCTGTCTGGATACAGAATTGGCTGGCCAACAGAAGACAGCGAGTGGTAGCAGAAGGAAAATATTCTGCCTGGAAGTCTGTGGTGAGTGGTGTTCCACAGGGCTCTGTCCTTGGGCCTCTACTGTTTGTAATTTTTATTAATGACTTGGATGAGGGGATTGAAGGATGGGTCAGCAAGTTTGCAGACGACACAAAGGTTGGAGGGGTCGTTGACAGTATAGCGGGCTGTTGTAGGCTGCAGTGGGACATTGACAGGATGCAGAGATGGGCTGAGAGGTGGCAGATGGAGTTCAACCTGGATAAATGCGAGGTGATGCATTTTGGAAGGTCGAATTTGAAAGCTGAGTACAGGATTAAGGATAGCATTCTTTGCAGTGTGGAGGAACAGAGGGATCTTGGTGTGCAGGTACATAGATCCCTTAAAATGGCCACCCAAGTGGACAGGGTTGTTAAGAAAGCATATGGTGTTTTGGCTTTCATTAACCAGGGGGATTGAGTTTAAGAGTCGTGAGATCTTGTTGCAGCTCTATAAAACTTTGGTTAGACCGCACTTGGAATACTGCGTTCAGTTCTGGTCGCCCTATTATAGGAAAGATGTGGATGCTTTAGAGAGGGTTCAGAGGAGGTTTACTAGGATGCTGCCTGGACTGGAGGGCTTATCTTATGAAGAGAGGTTGACTGAGCTCGGACTTTTCTCATTGGAGAAAAGGAGGAGGAGAGGGGACCTAATTGAGGTATACAAGATAATGAGAGGCATAGATAGAGTCGATAGCCAGAGACTATATCCCAGGGCAGAAATGGCTAACACGAAGGGCATAGTTTTAAACTGGTTGGAGGAAAGTATAGAGGGGATGTCAGAGGCGGGTTCTTTACACAGATCGTTGAGAGAGCTTGGAATGCGTTGCCAGCAGCAGTTGTGGAAGCAAGGTCATTGGGGACATTTAAGAGACATATGGTCACAGATATTTGAGGGTGCATACATGAGGATCAGTGGTCGGCACAACATCATGGGCTGCAGGGCCTGTTTTGTGCTGTACTGTTCTATGTTCTATGATGGTGCCACTGTTTGTTTTATTGCCCCTACAAATTGTTTCTCCGGAGTCTTCAACATTGGAGACTGATGATCATTCACACAGGCCAGTGGTGGGCAATCTTAAACACTTCTGAGCTTTTAGGATTTACCTGATGTTTGTCCTGTCTCTGTGTTGTCTAGACAAGCTGGCCAATAAAAGCTTGACTCCAGCAATGGTAAGAATGGTAGTGGTGAATCATGGACATGTGGTCATCTTGAGAAAAGATTGTACTAGCGTCTCTCACGGGATTAAATTTGCTGTTATGGAGCTACATCACCTCTATTTTTCTTGCCAACAGAATGTAGGCATATGGAGGTGTTTGGATTCACAGATCCAAACTCTCCTTCATGGATTGGAAAGTTGAGGTGCAACACCCCACACCATAATACATGATATCTGAGCTCCCAATGAAGCCATCAGAGTTATCACCAGATGTTTCATCATTGCATAGCTCACTGAATGTTTGCAGAATGGAGTACTCAGTTCTGCTTAACTGCATGGTCTCAACACTTTCCTGAACAATCTCACATAATGTGGACTTCTTCTCCACTATTGCCATTGTGTGCAGCAGCACACTTGGACAGCAATAAGCATGTAAAGTGATGTTTTTGAATGCTCCATGCAGCAGGGTAAATTCTCCACACACTAACTTCTTAGATTGCCCCATCCACTTTGGGCACTAGAACTCAGTAAATTTCCCTTTGTAGAACTCTCTCCTTTAAAGAACGTACAGTGTTCATCACTCAGTTGGAACTTCCTCAAGGACAAGTGTTAAAATGCTATCTTTTCTGATACTTCCTGTCAGTTTTCCATCCTATGGCACTTTACATTTTATTAACTTGAAAGAAGAGGAACATGGATGAGGTTTTGGTGTGAAAGGTAAGCAAATACAGATGGATTCCTATTGGAAGGTGTTGCACTTTGTTGTGATTCTTAAAGAGGTGAAATTTCAGTGGGAAACAGCAACGTGAAAGCTAGCAGGATAATTCATTACTTGTATTGCCCTTCCCATCACCCATGCCCAGGGTCTTCATGACCAACTGTGAGAGGAGGACCATAATTGATGCTTTGCTCATTATCATCCTCTACTTCTGTCAAATACTATTAAAAGCTTTTCCTGAAAAAGACAAAGTACTGTGTTAATGGTCTCCCAGTGTGATCATTACTAGATATATGTCAAAATCAAATAGCAGTGCTGATTTTTTAAGAATAATAGAAGTGTGAGGAATGCAAGGCAGACATAGAAAACTAAGATATGCACTATATGGCATTAGGAGTAATAGAAATTTAAGTGGTGTGTTGCAAGGAATGGAAGAGAGAGTTGATACTAGAAAGAAAGAAAAGAGCGAGTAAATAATGGAACTTCAGATTGTGATTTTAACTGGTGGTAATACAGGGCATGTCAGATTCCACAGTGAAACTTCCTTGATGAACCGTAAGCTTTACTTTTCTTTCTAACATGGAAGTCAGTCATTGAACATATTCACAAAAGGTAGCCAACCTATTTTTTATTAAGTAACATAAAAGTTTAAAATACAAATGAAAAATATGAACTATATTACACAAGCCAAGGCAAGTTTGAAAGATCTTCTTACAAACTAAGCAAACTTTTATATTACTGATTTCATCAGCTCATGCTTTCAGCAGCAATGTAGGATATTTTAAACAAAAACAGAAATTGCCGGAGAAATTCAGTAAGTTTGACAGCATCAGTGGGGAGAAAACAGAGTTACTCTTTCAAGTCTGCTGACTCTTCATCAGTACACAGCAATTTCTGTTTTTGTTTCTGATCTCCAGCATTGGCAAGTCTTTGTTTTATTGTATTATTGCAGAATGTCTTCCTCTCTGACATTTAGATTAGATTAGATTAGATTAGATTTCCTTACAGTATGGAAACAGGCCCTTTGGCCCAACAAGTCCATACCAACCCTCCGAAGTGTAACCCACCCAGACCGCTACCTTATATCTACCCCTGACTAATGCACCTTATACTATGGGCAATTCATGGCCAATTCACCTGACCTGCACATCTTTGGATTATGGGAGGAAATTGGAGCATCCAGAGGAAACCCAGACAGACATTGGGAGAATTTGCAAACTCCACACAGACAGCTACCCAAGAAAGCTTCCACAGCTTTCTTCTTCTACGGCTTTCTTCTCAGTGACTTCTCAACAACTCAAGACTTCTCCCAGCCCTGAAAGCTTGGAGATTGATAACATCTGGCATTATAGACCTTTTCTCTCTACATGAACATATTTCTGTTGCTTTTCTCTTTTTGTCTCTCTCTCTCACTCTCTGGACGTCATGTAAGTCAAGGTAGTAAACACTATTTAACAATGATCTTCTCAGGTGCTTGAAATCATATGCCCTCATGTAAATACTTTAAACTCAATATTCAAAAGGACTTTTTGACTATTAAAAATCTTCAGATCTTCACAGAAACTTTAAATCATTTCCCCCATCTCAGAACCTAAGTCCTCAAATAATATTAATATATTGTGAACTTTCTATGCACCCCTCCAAAGGAAGCAATGAAAGGATGTCACTGAGAGACATTTTCAATTTCTATTACAATTTCCTCATCACTATTTTCATTTCAATTGCACAGATTTCATTCTGGCAATAACAAGACAACACAAGGAATTCCCATAACAAAAATATTCTACATGTTAATTCTGATAATGACAATTGTTTTTGTCCATAAACACACTTAATAAAGTATCTGCTATGATACCATCTCTTTTTGCAAAATGAATTACTTTTCAAATTGTATGACGGTAGCATTACACTCCACCAAAACAGTCTCAAATTCTTAGTAATGAAACACTGGTAAAAAGTAAATGGTTATGGTCTCTGCGGAGTTGTAGAATAGACTTCAAAATATTGTACAGCCAATACAGCTCAATGTCACTTTTTTCACAGTTGAATATTTCTGCTAGCAAGAACTTAATTTTCATGAAAATTAATTGACCGGTTGCTCTGTGAAAGAACATCACCAAAACCAAAGTTGTTGCTAACAACAGCCAATTTCAATAGCATGCTATAATTCAATGCCGCTAAAATCAGTGTGGTCATAAATATAGTTTTCAAGCTGTCAAAGGCATTTTGTCACTCCTCTGTCCATTCAAATGTCTTTTCTTTAACAAACTTGTCAAAGGAACATTACAGTGCTTCTGATAAAATCCAATCATTCCTAAGAACTGGAGAATCTCTCAATTATACGAAGGTGCTGAAAAATCCAAGATAAACTTCATTTTATTTCTTTCAAAGCTACTTGGTTTCTTCTGCAATGTGCCCAAAAGGTTACATTTCCTTTGGCAATTTCACTTTTGGCATTTAATGACCAAATGGGCTCTTTGTGACTGATCAAACAATTTCATAAGATTCCAAGACATAGCAGAAAGGCTATTCGGCTCATTGAGTCTGCCCTGTCATTCAATCATGGCTGATAGGTTTTTCAACCCCATTTTCCTGCTTTCTCCCTGTAACCTTTGATCCCCTTGGCAATCAAGAACCTATCTATCTCTGTTTTAAATATATTCAAAGACCTGGCCATCTGTGGTAATGAATTCCACAGATTCACCATTCTCTGGCTAAAGATGTTTCTCCTTATCCGTTGTAAAGTTTTTTTCCCTTTACTCTAAGGCCCTCATTAAAATATTGAAAATGTTCCTACCAGATTAAGCATCAAAATACACATCACAGTTTCACAATCTTTCAATGACCATGTGGTTTAATTGGTAAAGAATTGATGGTATACCTTTTATTCTGAATGGTAATGGCTTCCCTTAGATAA
Organism: Chiloscyllium plagiosum; assembly: GCF_004010195.1. Classification (NCBI taxonomy): domain Eukaryota; kingdom Metazoa; phylum Chordata; class Chondrichthyes; order Orectolobiformes; family Hemiscylliidae; genus Chiloscyllium; species Chiloscyllium plagiosum. Next base: position 32,064,184 of record NC_057742.1, on the reverse strand, counting down.
AGTTCATGTGTGGTTTCAAAAGCTGATATTTCTCTGGTTGTACTAGTCTGGGACTTGTAAATATCCTCTCAAGAAATAACATTTTGTGACAATCCTCTCAATACAGTCCTTCTAATTGTCAATTGGATGCAAATCTGTCTTTGATACCACACTGACTTTATGATAATCTGTGTACAATGGTGAGGTACTGTCTGGTTTTGGTGCCATTACATTAGCTCCAGCCACTGTGATTTGGTTTGATAATGTTAAAAATCACACAACACCAGGTTTTAGTCCAACAAGTTTATTTGGAAGTACTGGCTTTTGGAGCACTGCTCCTTCATCAGGTATCTAGTGGGGTAGGATCATAGTACACAGAATTTATAGCACAAGATCATAGTGTCATGCAACTGATATATTAAATAAACCTATATTGCTTTAAGTCTTTGCAGGTTTCAATTCATTAGTATATAAATCCCAGCACTTCTTTCAAGTAGATTAGATTAGATTAGATTTTTTTTTAGATTACATTACAGTGTGGAAACAGGCCCTTCGGCCCAACAAGTCCACACCGACCCGCCGAAGCGCAACCCACCCATACCCCTACATTTACACGCAGACACGGGGAGAACGTGCAAACTCCACAGTCAGTCGCCTGAGGCGGGAATTGAACCCGGGTCTCAGGCGCTGTGAGGCAGCAGTGCTAACCACCGTGCCACCCACCAAGTAATATCACCAAGATAACTTAAGGTTTTAGAAAATTTAGGTGACATCTCAGCTCAGACAATACATTAAAGGTGTGTGGTTAGAGTCTGTCTGTATTCCAATCTTGAGTAAGAATTTATAACATGCCACACGGATTGACTGCTTGCAGATTGCAAATACAATTCTGCAAATGCAAAATTACCCCACAGACTTACAGGTGTGTGTGTATGCATGTGAGGGGGGAGAGAGAGAGAGAATGTGTATTAGAGAGGGTCTGCATAAGTGTGTGAATATGTAAAAGTGTGCTTGTGTGTGTATGTGAGATAGCGCATAGTGTAGTGGGGTCACCTGTAGTGTGACATAAACCCCAGGTCCTGGTTGAGGCCATCCTCATGGGTATCAAACTTGGCTATCAGTCTCGGCTTGACCACTCTGCATTGTTGCGTATCCCGAAGTCCGCTTTGTACGACGGTCATCTGAATATCCAAGGCCGAACATCCCTGATCGCTGAAGTGTTCCCTGTTTGGGAGGGAGCATCTGTGTCTGGTGATTATTGCACGGTGTCCATTCATCTGTTGTCATAGCGTCTGCTTGATCTCGCCAATAAACCATGCATCTGGGCATCCTTGCCTGCAGCGTATGAGATAGACAATGTTGGCCGAGTCACATGAGTACCTGCCGCATACATGGTGAGTGGTGTCCCCACGGTAATGGTGGTATCCATGTCAACACTCCGTCACATCTTGCGGTGGTTGCCATGACAGGATTGTACAAGCACACATAAATGCACACTCTTACACATTCGCACACTCACGCAGACACCCTCTCATATACATTGTCTCTGAACATACGAACATACTCTCTCTCTCTCCCTCCGTCACATGCATGTACACACACATAGAAGTCTATGGGGTGAATTTGCATTTGCAGAATTGTATTTGCAGATATATTCTATTTTGCTCACAAACACACAATCTGCAGGCACTCAATCCATGTGATATATTATAAATTCCTCCTTTGGAAATATAACCAGTCTGACTCAAGGTCGGAATACAGACAGACTCTAACCTCACACCATTAATGCATTGTCTGAGCTGAGATGTCACCTTTGTATATGAAACCTTAAGTTATCTCGGGTGATGTGACTTGAAAGAAGTTCCGGGATTGACATATTAATGAATTGAAACCTGCAACACATTTTAAAAGATGAAAGACTTAACAGCAATCTAGGTTTGTTCAATGTATTGTATCAGTTGCATGACACTACGGTCTTGTGCTATAAATTCTGTCTCTTATGATCCTACCCCATTAGCTACCTGACAAAGGAGCAGTGCTCCGAAAGCTAGCACTTCCAAATAAATGTGGCACGGTGGTTAGCACTGCAGTCTCACAGAGCCAAGGATCCAGGTTCAATTCCAGCCTTGGGCGACTGTCTGTGTGGAGTTTGCACATTATCCCCGTGTCTGCGTGGGTTTCCTCACACAATCCAAAGATGTACACGTTAGGTAAACTGGCCCTGCTAACTTGCCCATAGTGTTCAGGGATGTGTAGGTTGGGGGTTAGTGTAGAATAATAGGGGATGGGTTTGGGTGGGATACTCTTTGGAGGTTTGGTGTGGACTTCAATGCTGTAGAAAGTCTATGATTCTAAACTTGCTGGACTATAACCTGTTGTTGTGTGATTTTTAACTGTGTCCACCCCAGTCCAACACCAGCACCTCCTCATCATGGTTTGATAATGTTATTTTCCATCTAAACCTCGCTTGGGCTAACCTCTTTGGATTAAATTTATAAAGATTTGCTTTATGGTTGATATATCCTCTACATTAACATTATGGGTGACCATAGACTTTTTCTCTGTCCTTTTACATAAATTGGTTTATGAGTATGTAATAGCTTTCATAAGTAATTTCTCCTCAATAGTTTGGCAATTTTCTGGGAGATTGCATAATATTAAATTTAACTTTGGAAGCATGTGTGCAATATCAAAGCTGATCACAAGAGGGTCAACTTTAGAATTTTAAATTTCTTGAATTATTCTTGAATCGTTCTATATTTTTCTTTCACTCACTACTTCTTTAACTTTTTCTGAACAAACTTCTCTCCTCACTATCCTCCTTGTCATAGTATCACCTTAACATATTAATAAGACACTGGCTCATTTTATTTTCATGCTGTCTGGAGTACTTACTACATAATTCACATTGAGTTTCTTTTTAAATTAATACAGTCTACAGAATCTTGATTTTAATGATTCCTAAGACTCAGTTTACAATACCAAAGTAGCAGAAGATACAAAGAAGAATTCAAAAATAAATTAAACATCCTGGCTAAATTTTCCCAATACTCGAATGACATGGACAATGGTGAGAGTGTTGGTAAAATATAGCAAGATTGGAAAAATGAGATTGTCAACATCAAAACAAAAATGCCCAATTCTGTAAATTTTTGGCAAAATCAGAATCTCACTATCTCTACGGGAGAAGGCCTGTTGACACAAATACCTAATCTTGACTCATAATTATAGATTTTCCTATTCTCCCATGCACCAGATGGAAACTAAATGGTGACAGTTCCAATCATTAAAGTCAGAGGAAGAATCTGGCAGTTCTAGCTCACTGTTATTTCTCTGGGCTTCCATCTTTGACAGCAATCCCCAGGGCATGTTCCCTGGGCAGCGATCATCTGCACTCCCTAACCACAAAAGTTGGCACTGGACACGTAACATTTTTATCACATTATCATGGCACAGATTGAACCCATTTGCAATACCGTTGTCCACTTCAATACTGCACTTTTGAGCACGTCAACATCTTTAATTGTATTTCTGCCGACTATAGTGTGCTCACAGCCTCTCTGCCTTTGTTGCCACATTTACAACTTAAGGTTCATAGTACTTCTGTCTCCACTTGACACTGATGCAGACACAAAACCAGGTTGCAGAAGGGGGAATCATCAATGGTCACAATCACCTTAGCTTTGAAGGGAGGGATGTTGGGAGACAGTGCAGAATGATCCTTGGCAAGGCTAAGCTGTAGGGCTGGGGCTCAGGCACTAATGTTGGGACATAAAAACTTAACTGAACGAGTTAGATGGCAATCCATGGAAATCCAGTATTGATGGAGTTCATAGGGAGGTGGACCTTATGATGATGGTGAGTCTGCAACTTGGTCTGCCAAGTATGACCTGTGTTGCCTTCCATCCTCACATGAATCCTAAGTGAGCAATGGAAATAGAAAATGTTTGAGACCATACCTGAATTGGGCAGGGTAAATGTTTTCTGTCTGAGCATGCAGTCTCTACTTAAGACCATGAATTGGGAAGTATTATGGAACATCCTTCTCCGCTTTGCTAGCAACATGCATTTTGTCACCATTCTTCGCCTGCTCCATGACGACATGGAGGGTGTGGTCATGACAAATGGCTCCACCACTGACCCATTCCCCAGTCAGACTGGTGGGAAGAAGGGCTGCATTAATGCTCCAACATTGCTCTCGATCTACTCTGCTGCAATGCTTCACCTCACCACTGACAAGCTCCACACTGGAGTGGAGCTAACCTACAGAACCAGCAGGAAATTATCCAACGTTCGCCACCTGCAAGCCAAAACCAAAATCACCCCAACCAGTGTCACAAAGCTGCAATATGCAGATGTTGCTTGCATATTTGCAGTCTCAGAGGATTTACTCCAGATCATTGTCAGCACCTTTACAGAGGTCTCACCTTGAGCATCCACAAGATGAAGGTTCTCTACAACCTGACTCAGCATTGAGAAACAAACTCCCGATCATTAAGGTCCATTGGGAGGCCTTAGAGAACATTGGCCTTCCAACACCTCATGAGTGTTCTGTCAGCCAAAACAGCTTTTGATGGAGAGATCTAGCACTAGCGATTTTTGAGAAGATTTTTAGTTTCTTACAATGGGTACCCAACGAACACAGTCCGCTGATTTCTCAGCAACAAACCCAAATAAGCAGACAAAATGCACCCAGAAACCCTAGCCACTCTCCCTTACATCAAAGACATCTCGGAATTGAGTGCCAGACTACTCAGACCCCTTGGCATTATGGCAGCCCACTAACCCACCAACACAGTAAAACAGCAGCCCATAACTTTAAAGACCCTATACAGGCAACTAGCAAAACCAATGTCATTTACAAAATACCATGCAAGAACACTACATTGGAGAAATGGGCAGAAAACTAGCCACGAGGGTACATGAACATCAACTAGCCACACAACGACATGACCCTCTCTCACATGTATCTTTACATACAGATAAGGAAGGACGCCAGTTCAACTGGGAAAACACATCCATCCTCGGACAAGCTACACAGAGACACACACAAGAAATACTAGAAGCATGACATTCCAACTAGAACTCTATCGACAAACACATTGACTTGGACCCCATTTACCACCACCTGAGAAAAAGAACAGGAAATGACATCACCAACCCAAAGAAACCCAAACATATAAATAGAAAGCAGGAAATACCAGCAGTGGTTTGTCCGGAGGTTCACTGAAGATGTTACCAAGTACGGGTCTGAAAATGAACCTTCCAGCTCAGCGAGCAAACCTACATCCAGATCTAGCACTATCTCCAGTGTGCTAGCACAGCCTTCAGCTGCCTGAGGAAAAGAGTGCTCAAGGTCAATCATATCAGATCCAACACAAAGTTCATAGTTTAGAGCTGTGGTGATTCCTGTCCTCCAAAATGACTCTGAAATGTGGACTGTCTACAGCAGACACCTCAAGGCATGGAGCAGTACCACCAATGCTACCTGCGCAAGATCCTGTGGATCTGCTGGAAAGAAAGATGCACTAACACCCAGCACGCTTGACCAAGCCTACAACCCCAGCATTGAGGCACTGACCACCCTTGATTGGCTATGATGGGCTGGGCACATTGTCTGCGTGGCTAACACAAGATTCCCCAGGTTGGTGCTCTACTCCCAGCTTTGAAACAGCAGACAAGACCTAGATGGACAGAAGAAGCACTTCAGTGATATTCTCAAGGCTTCACTGGTGATATACAGCATTCCCAGACACCTGGGAATCACTGCCACAAGACAGTCCAAAGTTGAGGAGGTGCATCTGGAACAGTGTCGAGCACCTCAAAACTTGCTGTCGAGAAAAAGCAGAGGTGGACAAAAACAGGGAAAGGAATGCACTGCCGCACCAATGCTCCACCCACCCTCTCCCATGATCACTTTCTGCAGAAAATGTAACAAGAGTCTACAGAAGCTGTATCAGTCTGCACAGCCACCTATGGACTCACCCTGAGAGCAGAAGAGAATCATCCTCAGCTGTGAGGCACCTCAAATGATGATGACAACTTATCGATAATGCAACCCTTCAAGGGGCAACTGCATTGAGCAAACAATTAAGCAAATACAAAACTGGTTGAAGATGAAATGCATGCAGTGCCCAATTATGTGGGATTCAAATCCTGGTCAAAAGCAAGCTTCACCTTGTTAACTGTCATTACAGAGCTATCTCATCCCTCTGAAGCAGGTGACCCTAAAATTACCATCTGTGAGCTGAAATTCATAAAGACAATCCAAGACCTCGTAGGCTGTACAAAGGCATGGTGCTGATTTCCTTTCATAGTAAACTGTAGGTATTTGATAACATGAGATTTGCCTTTCTTGGGTGATGTGGAGGGGCCAGTTGATAGGACAAGATTTCAGTCATCTTTATGCAATTACAATCTCTTTCTGTAGTTGCACACCATATACATAATAAAGTCCACTATATCAAGGTTCTACGTCCAGGCATTCAATGGTCCCTTGTCAGTAGCATCCAGTGAAACCCTCTATCAAACTCCTTATAATTGACACTAACCTGATTTCTGTTAAAATTCAGCCCTCTGGATTTGAATGCACTTAGCACCATAGCCTACATGAGGAATTAATAAAATAGCATTATTCCGTGGGTCAGTGTACCTGCAGCCTTCCATGAAACAAGTAATCCTCAACATGGTATGCTGCAAAAAGATAGGATTAATTGATATTCTTATAGAAAGGGGCCCATCAGTAGCAGTGACCAAGATGTCACTGAAATTGGTATTCATGGGTGGATCTGAAATTATTTTTTAAAATTTAAATAAGTGCAATTAAGAGGACATGAAAGAGCTGGCTGAAGTGAATTGGCAAATTGGATTAAAGGATAGATGAATAGCTTTGCAGTGGTAGACATTTAAGAGGATATCTCGGGAGATTCAAGATAGCAGCAACCCAGCAAGTCTGAGTCTGTAGTGCTCTGCCTAAGATTCAGGCAAAGTGGGGCACCCGCCTTCAAATCTTTTAAATAATTTAAAATAGCTTTTGCCCAGCATAGTTAGTCATTTTACATCAAACTCAGACAGTTTGGTGTTGTTATTAAAATGACTAAGGGCAAAAATTCCCGTAGTTCACAACAGACAGGGACCCCTCACCCACCCCATCCCGCAGCAGCAGAGATGTTTGCAGCTGCTTTGGAGGACTTAACTACGGAGGTGGGCCTGATCTCCGGGATCAACAAACTTCAAGAGAAGATCGACGCCTTCATCGAAGAATCCAGGTCCAGGTGGGAGTCGTTCTCAGTCAGGCTGCAGAAGTATGACCGAGAAATCGAAAAGCTTAAACAGTGCGTCGGAGGGGTGGAGCAACGGGCCGCGGCCTCAGAGACTGCTGCCGAGTTGTCCGTGGGCCGGGTCCAGGCTATTGAGCAGCGAATCTGGACCTTGGAGGAGCACATCGACGACCTCGATAATCGGGGCCGTTGAAAAAATATTCGGTTGCTGGGTCTTCCCGAAAGGGAAGAGGAAGGCCAGCTTGTAGACTTTCTGGAGCAATGGCTCCCACAATTATTAAAGTTGGAGTCAGGGCCATGCCAAGTGTGGGTGGAGTGGGCCCACCGAGTTGCTGTACGCAGGCCCAGGCCGGACCAGCACCCCCTCCCGGTTCTATTCCGGCTCCAATGTTATAGAGAGAAGATGGTGCTCCTGGATGCCTCCAGAGTCTTAGAGAGGGATCCCCAGGCCATGATGCACAAGGCTTCCAGGATAATGTTATTCCAGGACTTTTGTCCAGCCATGGTCTGCATGAGGAGGGCATTCGATGAGGCAAAGAAACGTTTAAGAGACCTAAATATCGAATACTCTATGCGTTATCTGGCAACGCTGTGCTTCAGCCATGAAGGATTCGTATATAACTTTGGACCCCAGAAAAGGCTAAAGAATTCTTGGACTCTCTTAAATAGACAATGGGACTTGAATGGTATGGATAGTGATTTTATTTTGTCCCCCCCCACTCAGTTTACCCTTTTTTCCTTCTTCATCTTTTTTTTTCATTATCTTTTCCATGGGGCGGGGAGGGGTGTTTTTGTTTTGTTCTTTTTTTTTTTTAAAAGAGTGGAGTTTTCTTCTTCTGACATTTTACTTAGTTATCTAACACTTGCTGGGATTGTAACTTTGTAGTTTTATATATTTATATTTTGTATTATGCTTGCTAAACGCATCTAGGTGTTGGTGTGTGTGTGTGTGTGTGTGTGTTGGGGGGGTGGACGGATCACTCACTTTTAACTTTGGTTTCATAGAACACTTGAATTTGTCTATTCCATTCTACAACACCTGGGCTGAGGATGGAGCACTAGTTAGGAGAGGTAATGGTGGGATTATTGATAGGTAGTTACGCCCCCTGCAAACAAGGGGGAAAGTCTCCTTTTAAATGTGTTTTGCATTTTTTTTTACTTTGGAATAGTTTTTAATTGTGTTGGTGTAAATGTCTTAAAGAATTTTTGCTTTTGTGAATTTTCTATGGTCTTTATTCAAGGTGTTTTGGGTGGGGTCTTCCTCCTGGGGGGTCTCAGGCTTGCCTGGGCGATCATGGCTAGCCATTCGCTTAGGTGGTACACCTGGAATGTCAAGGGGAGTAATTCACCAATCAAAAGGAAGAAGATATTATCAAATCTTTTACAGGAGACACATTTACTTGACAAAGAGCACTTAAAGTTGCAACAGGGTGGGTTCGATCAGGCCTTTTTCTCATCTTTCAGTTCTAAAAGTAGGGGAGTACTCATTCTCATTCGGAAGATTCTTCCTTTCCAAATATTAAGCTAGATAAAAGATGAGTCTGGCCACTAATCAAAGCCCTAATATATGGAGAGAAGTATGGAATTTTGAATCTTTCTTGCCCCCCCCCCCCCAGCATACCCCTTCAAATTTGTAACGGAAGCATTCTCCAAGTTGATGGCTTTTGGGGCCCACCATACAATTATAGGAGGAGATTTTAACTGTTTTATGGACTCAGAGACAGATAGGATACCTAAGTATACTATGGGTATATCTCTTAGATATAGACAATTGGCGGATCTGAACAAGGAGCTAGGGTTAGTAGACGTACGGAGGTGCCTTCACCCCCAGGGTAGAGACTTTACTTTCTAGTCTAACCCACACAAATGCCATACTAGAATTGATATGTTCTTTGCTCCCTTTACCCTTTTGAATTCCATATTGTCCTGCAAAATAGGTAATATAGCAATTTCTGATCATGCTATAGTATATATGGAAGACAAGACTAGGGATGATAGGTCAGGCCCCCCGACATTGATGTATGGACTCCTTCTTAATGAAGGATAGCAAATTTCTAAAATATTTTTCTCAGGAATTCAAAACCTTTTTGGAAATTAATTCAGGTATGGCCAGTAACCCGTCGATGATGTGGGAGACCATTAAGGCTTATGTGGGAGGTTTGGTCATCTCATATTCGGCAACCCAGAAAAGACAAAAGGGAGAACAACAGCGCTTGCTCGAGGCTTGCTTGAAGGCAGCTGAGACAGCGTATGTTGATAGGTCCTCTATTACTAAGCTACAAAGATCACAGCCTTCAGGGTAGCCTTGAATACCGCACTTACCCAAACAGCAAAGAGGGAAATATTATTTGCAAAGCAAAGATTATATGAATATGGCGACAAGCCTGGCAAATACCTAACATATCTTGCTAGGAAAAAAATGGTTCCTCAAGCTATTACGTCCAAAAGAGAAAGTGCTGGTACTCTGACTTGTGATCGTAAAAGGATCAATACAGCCTTCAGAAAGTTCTATTTTGAACTGTATAAATCGCAGGACTGTGAGGATAGAACTAAGAAGAGGGAGTCCTTCTTTAAAAACTTGGCCTTTCCGGACTTAACCTCGGAGCAGGTGTCGATCCTGAATGCTCCCCTGACAACCCAGGAAGTAGTCGATGCCATTCGACAGCTTCAGAGTGGCAAAGCGCCTGGACCAGACAGATTCTAAGTTGAGTTTTATAAAGAATTTATAGGGAAAACTGGCTGGTCCACTTATAGACATGTATAATTACTCACATAGTCAGGGAAGCCTTCTGCCTTCGTTGAGAGAAGCAAATACTTCTCTCATTCTTAAAAAAGGAGGCCCCAGAAGATTGTTCATCATACAGACCAATATCCTTGCTAAATGTGGACTTTAAAATCTTTTCTAAAATGTTAGCATTAAGGTTAGAGAGGGTCTTACCATATACCATAAAAGAGGACCAGACGGGGTTTATAAAGGGTCGCAGATCAACTAATAATATTAGAAGGGCCTTTACTATGATACAAGCCTGTCAACAGGAATGAATACTGGGGCTAGTTGTCTCCTTGGATGCAGAGAAGGTATTCGATCGGGTAGAATGGTCATATCTTTTTTATACACTGGAAAGGTTCGGTGTCGGTGAGGTATTTTCTAAATGGGTCTCAATATTATACGATGACCCCAAAGCAGCTGTGATCACCAATGGTTTAGGTTCGGATAGCTTCAGTGTTGGTAGGGGCTGTCATCAGGGATGTCCTCTCTCACCATTGTTATTCACGCTAGTAATTAAACCACTAGCGGAAGCTATACGTACTGACTCTAACATAGCGGCTCTGAGGGTTGGTTCGGCTAAACATAAAATCACTCTCCAAGCAGATGATGTCCTCCTTTTCTTAAGAAATCCTTGGATACCCGTGCCCCGCCTAATTCAAGTGATCAATCTATTTAATATGTTCTCAGGCTATAAAATCAATTTTATGAAATCGGAGGCCATGCCATTGGGTGGTCTTGCCTGTATATCTAACTTACCGGATGGATCGAACTTTCCCCTTCCGGTGGTCACTGGAGGGCTTTCTATACTTAGGTATTTTTATCACTCCAGTATTTGGTCAGCTGTATAAAGCCAATTTTGTGCACCTACTACAGAAAATAAGGCAGGACCAACAATGCTGGTGAGATCTCCCAATATCCTGGCTAGGTAGAGTAGCCCTAGTTAAAATGAATATTCTACCTCGTCTCCTATATCCAATGAGAATGCTCCCTCTGATGTTGCCAAGACTTGCATTGCATAAGCTACACCGGTGGCTTGGTTCTTTTATTTGGAATCATAGACGGCCCTTTATCAAATTAGATTATATTAGATTAGATTACTTACAGTGTGGAAACAGGCCCTTCGGCCCAACAAGTCCACACCGACCTGCCGAAGCGCAACCCACCCATACCCCTACATATACCCCTTACCTAACACTAGGGGCAATTTAGCATGGCCAATTCACCTGACCTGCACATCTTTGCACTGTGGGAGGAAACCGGAGTACCCGGAGGAAATCCACGCAGACACAGGGAGAACGAGCAAACTCCACACAGTCAGTCACCTGAGGCGGGAATTGAACCCGGGTCTTTGGCGCTGTGAGGCAGCAGTGCTAACCACTGTGCCACCGTGCCGCCCACTTAATTAGAAAAGCTGCAGCTTCCACAGTCATGAGGAGGACTGGACTTTCCAGACTTTAGGAGGTATCAGTTGAGCTCCTTATTATCTTATGTAGCTGATTGGGTCTCGTGACCCACAATCAATTTGGTTAGACATTGAGACCTCCCAAGCAAAATGTCCCTTTATCAATCTTATATTTTTAGATAAGATGAGAGCTATTATGGACTATTGCAAAATCCCTATTGTATTAAATACAATTAAAGCCTGGAGGATAATGCAGCAAGATGAGGGTAACCTACAGAAAACCTCCCCTTATACTCCTATAGTGAGAGCATCGGGTTTTTAGCTAGGGTTGATAGACGCTACATTTAAAACCTGGTGGTCCAGAGGTATCTCTTGCTTGGGGGACCTGTTCGATGGGGAAGTTATGATGTCTTTTGAGAAGTTGCACCAGAAGTTTGGACTGCTAACAGGGACCTTTTTCGGTATTTCCAAACATGAGATTATATACAGAAGACCACATTAATTGACAGTCCCTACAAATCGGATAGGGAAAGAAGAGTGCTATGGCCAATGGGGCCATCCTCGGTCAGTACTCTTTATCACTCATTACATAGTGAGGTATCGAAAGACATGGAATGACTATTTAAAATATGGAACCAAGAATTGGAGTTAGAAATCTCTTTAGAAATGTGGGAGGACATTTGGGAAAGTGCCAGAGAGATCCCTATTTTCAATAGAACTCAAGCTATTCAATTAAAGATACTCCATAGGGCTCATATAGCACCTAAACGACTCGCAAAATTTAAGGTAGGAGCATCCTCAGTGCAAATTTGAGGTGGGCAGTCTCACGCGCTGTTTATGAACATGTCACAAGATCCGCAGGTACTGGGACAGAGTAGTGAATGCCCTGACAGAGATCTTAAGTACAGAGATTAGATTGGATCCAGTATCTCTTCTCCTGGGCTTATCTGACTTGCCCTCCCTGGACATGCATGGCAGGAAACTATTTTCCATTCTCTCCAATTGTGCAAGGAAATATATCTTAGTGAATTGGGCAGCTGAGGGCCCCCCAGGACTTTCGAATTGGCACACGTTAATCATGGAATGTACTCCCCTTGGCTTCTTCACAAATATGGTGCACCAAAAAAACAAATTATTCTATAAAATATGGCATCCCTTTTTGAACTATAATCGACACAGATATTTTGGCCATACTGTCCAGGGCTTTTGTCTTGGTAGTTGTTCTGGCTGGTCCGGGGGCCCCCGGGAGGAGGAATCCCATATATAATCAAGTTTTATTATGACTTGATGTAAATCCATTTTGAGCATGTACTTAGTTATTTAATTATTTTGTTGTTTTTCACTAGTAATGTATGCTATTCTATTTTATGTTTTGGTTGTTTGGAGGATAGATTAGTAGTCAATTGGGTTTTTCCCTTTTTTTGTGTTTTGGTTATTATTTATTTCTTTTTTTATCTATTTAATTTTATATTGGTGTTTATACTTGTTTGTATTACTTTGCAATTTTGAAAAAAAGTTTTAAAATTTCCTTTTTCTTCAATAAAAATACCTATTAAAGAAAAAAATAGAAGAGGGTATCTCAAAGTACGCAATAGATATATTCTAAAGTGTCAGCAAATTCCAAGGGCCACACCCACAATGCATGGTCAACTAAAAAAGTTAAGGATTGTATCAAACCCAAACAGAAGGCATATTATCATTTCACTAATATTCTTTGAGATTGTGGATGGCAAGCTGAAGGCATTAATTATTTTATTCTCAAACTATTCATTACTTCTTTGAATATTTGTGACAAGAAAATCAAAGCTTGATTCAATAGTAGCCAAGAAGATACAATGTAAAAAATTGCACTAGCTCTCCCATTACCATGTCTGTTGTAATTTTCCACAAAACACCCCGCTCCAGGAAATTGGTGTGAAATATCCACAACCAATAAAAGATACATTTTGTACTCTTAGTTTAGGGTAGGGGTTGGAAGGTTTTAGTATTTCCATTCTTCATTTTCTTAATGTTTAAGTGACCTATTATTGAAATACAAGAGCACTTGTATTGCTTTCTGCAATTCTTAGATGGAACTTAGATGAACTACTGTCCATTTCTCATCAGCTGGTATTTGAAGTGGCTGCCATTTCTCCATTAACAGTTTAGCTTTTAAACTGTAACACTCAGGTATTGGTTCTATTTCAACATCTGAGTACATAATTTGATACAGTTCTCTCAACTCAGGATCAATTTGTGTATTTTTATTGAAGAAGATGGGCTAAGTGTCAGCTCATTATTGTAACCTTTCACCTTTTTACTCTCCTGAGCTTTCTTTCCCTTCCTGGTAGACGCTGAGGAACACATTTCAACTGTACCACTGCTATGGCTGGTACTATCCATTTCCTTTCCTGACTCACTACTTTGAGGTTTCCCATTCAATTTCCAGCAATTAGTTTTAGTATATCCACTACAATAGAAGCATATTATTTTATTTATATATTTTTAGGTTTGGGCCTATCTCCTTTATTATTTTGGGGTCCATCTGTTTATTCTCTAAAACTAAAAGCTTTTGCATTTGCAGATTTTCTATTCCTCTGATTTGCCTGTTGATTCCCAAATGACCATTGCCTTCTATACAGCTGCCGGTGTGATAATATCATAGGTCTCTGCAAGAATTGCTTCTTCCTCAGATCTTCAATAATTAACACTCCTTTAGGTACATTTAACAATTATGGGATTTCTATTTTGGAATTCTTTAGTACACTGCTAAATTTCGATCAACACTCTCAAAAGCATTGATTATTAGTCTTTTAAGGGCTTCATTGTCTGCAGACTATTCTTCCCATCGACTGTGCACACACTCATGAATGTATCTAAGCAGGCAACTCCATAGCTTTAAAGGTCCAAACATCATAAGCTGAATTCAACTTCGGAGCTAACTTTCAAATGAGGGAACTAAACAAAGACGGCTGGTTAAATCAAATCCCTCATTGGAATCAGAATCATTCTCTGAACTACTATCACTTCTTGCTTCCATTTCTCTACCCAAGTCATGTTTTCTCAGTTCTCTCCCTCTTGCAGTACAAGCTTTTTAAATTTTGTTTCTTTTTTCTTTCCTTTCTTGCTAATTCAAGTTTTTTTTGTTTCCATCTCTATTTTTCTTTCATTTGTTTTTATTTCTCTTTTTTCAAGTCCAATTGATTTTTTTTATTTCTGACAGAATTTTAGCAAATTCTAGTGATGACACATCAATTCCAAGTTTCATTTAATTCTATATAATAGAGAAGGCACTATATGTGTCTTATCCTTACGTGATCCTGCGTTTATTTCTTCCTCCAACTTATACAATGACACTCTCAGGTTACCTAACCTTGGTCAAAGATTTTTCTATGCCCAGACCTCCATGCACTTAGAGGTACTACAGTCATAGAGCTGTAAAGCATAAGCAGACCTTTCAGTCCAACTTGCCCATGCCAACCAGATATCCTAAAGTAATCTAGTCCCAATTGTCAGCATTTGGCCCATATCCCCCTAAATCCTTCCTATTTATGTACCCATTCAAATGCCTTTAAAATGCTGTTATTGTACCAGCCTCCACCACTTCCTCTGGCAGTTCATTCCATACACGCATCACCTTTTGCGTGAAAATGTTGCCCCTTAGATCCCTTTTAAATCTTTCCCCTACCATTAAACCTATCCCCTCCAGTTTGGACTCCCCTACCATGGGAAAAAGACCTTGACTATTCACCCTATCCTTGCACCTCATTAGTTTATAAAACTCTATAAGGTCACACCTCAGTTCCGGCGCTGCAGGGAAAATAGCCCTAGCCTTTTCAGCCTTTCCCTATAGCTCAAATCCATCCACCTTAGCAACATGCTTATAAATCTTTTTTGAACTCTTTCAAGCGTCACAACATCCTTCCCACAGCAGGGAGACCAGAATTGAATGCAGTATTCCAAAAGTTGCCTAACCAATGTCCTGCACAGACACAAAATGACCTCCCAACTCCTGTACTCAATACACTGACCAATAAAGGCAACTATACCTTCTTCACTATCATGTCTGTCCACTTTCAAGGAATTATGAACCTGGACTCCAAGATCTCTTTGTTCAGCAACACTCCAGGACCTTATCATTAAGTGGATAAGTCCTGCCCTGATTTATCTTTCCAAAATGCAGCACTTCACATTTATCTAAATTAAATTCTATTAACTACTCCTCAGCCCACCTGATCAAGGTCCCATTGAACTCTGAGGTAATCTTCTTCGCTGTCCACTACACCTCCAATTTTGGTGTCATCTGCAAACTTACTAACTATACCTCCTATATTTGCATCCAAATCATTTATATAAATGACAAGAATCAATCCTTGTGGCACACCACTGGTCACAAACATTCAGTTTGAAAAGCAGCCCTCCATCACCACCCTCTGTCTCTTACCTTAGAGGCAGTTCTGTATTCAAATGGCTCGTTATTCCTGTATTCTATGTGATCTATCCTTCTTAGCCAGTCTACCATGAGGAACCTTGTTGAACGCCTTACTGAAGTCTACATAGATCATGTCCACCGCTCTGTCTTCATCAATCCTCTTTATTACTTCCTCTGAGAACTCAATCAAGTTAGTGAGACACGATTTCCCACACACAAAGCCTGGCTGACTATTCCTAATTCAGAAGTTGCCTTTCGAAACATATACATTCTGTTGCTCAGGATCTCTCCAACAACTTGCCCAAGGATGTCAGGCTCACTGGTCTTCAGTTCTCTGCCTTTTCTTTATCATCTTTCCTAAATAGTGGCACCAAATTAGCCAATTTCCAATTACCCGACACCTCACCTGTGGCTATCGATGATACAAATATTTCAGAAAGGGGATCAGCAATCACTTGCCCAACTTCCCACAAGGTTCTAGAGTACACCTGATCAGGTCCTGGGGATATATCCAACTTTATGTGTTTTAAGATGTTCAGCAACTCCTCCTCTGTAATTTATACATTTTTCAAGATGTTATTATTTATTTTCCCAAGTTCTCTCACTTCCATATCCTTCCCCACAGTAAATACTGACACAAAATACTCATTTAGTATCTCTCCCATTTTCTTCAGTTCCACTCATAGGCAGCCTTTCTGATCTTTAAGAGGCCCTATTCTCTCCCTTATTACTGTTTTGTCCTTCATGCATTTACAGAATCCCTTCAAATTCTCCTTAACCCTATTTGCCAAAGCTACCACATGTACCCTTTTTGCCCTCCTGATTTCCCTCTTAAGTATAATTCTACTGCTTCTATACTCTTCTCAGGATTCAATCGATCCCTCTTGTCTATACCTGACATACGCTTCCTTTTTTTCTTGACCAAAACCTCAATTTCTCTAGTTATCCAGCAATCCCTATGCCTACCAGCCTTACTCTTCACCATAACAGGAACATATGGTCTCTGGACTCTTGATATCTCATTTTTGAGGGCTTTCCACTTTCCTGATGCCTCTTTAGCTGTGAATATCTGCCCCCAATCAACTTACTTTTAAAGATTCAATTGATCCCAGTTAAATTCAAGGAATTTTGATTCCACAAGTAGCCCCCCACCTATTTATGATCTTAGTTGATGTTTCACTGGACAAGTTAGATCCCAGAGTGGAACCTGGCTCAATAGATCCTAAATTTTATTTTTCTTTTTGTTTACTGTGGAGTGAACATATTCACAAGAAGCTCCAAATGTACTTTTAACAAAAAAATGTTAGGCACAAAAGAGAAGTGCAAAGTATGTTACACTTGCCAAGAAAAATTTGAATCTTTCTTTCCCTGAGTTTATTTTGCTTTTTACAACAATTGACAAAGATCACATGCTTGTCATTAAGCTAGTGTTTAATTCCAGAATTTTATTGAATTCAAACTTCATGTTTGACAGGGTTGAATTTGAACTATGTCTCCAGAACATTACTCTGGGTTCTGAACTACTAGATCAGCAACAGAACCATTGGCTGCCTCCTCTCAAAACTAGCATTGATTTCATTGGGGTTTTTCACAACAGAATCCAAGGGATCTTGCCCTCTAGTGAGTTGGCATCCATGCTAATATTGCCTCCTGCCCATTTGCAACCCAGTTTTGCAAAGTGTTTCACCATGTACAGATCACATTTATGCTATGTCAAGTAATGGCTAAGATTGTTACAGTTTCTTTATCAACATTTTCTGCATCTGCCACATATTGCTCCTGAATTGGAGTATGGCCAGGTAACATTTTTTTGGCAAGCAAAAAGACAAAGGCACAATGATAAGGTTGTGGTGAGGAGGATAAGCATGCTTTGGTCATCTGCAGCTTTTGTATCAGAAGACATTATGTGGCAAAGGTTCAGTGAGATGTGAGGAGGATTAGGCATGAGCATAACATCATCCACAATGCTCTCAGCCTCGCTACTTACACCAGCCTCAGTATGTCTTATAAAGAAAGGTTACACAGGAGCTAGACTTGCATCTGGAGTTTAGAAGAGTAAGAAGTGACTTGATTGAAACATGCAGGTTCCTGAGGGGTCTTGACAGGGTAGAAGTGGTGAGGATATTTTCACTTAAGACAGAATCTAGAACTAGGGGGTCACAGTTGAAAATTGGGGATCTCCTCCATTTAAAATAGATATTATGCATCTTTTATCTCAGAAGGTTGAGAGTCCTTGAAACTTTCTTGGTGAAAAGGTAGAAACAGCAGAGTGCTTGAATACTTTTAAGGTGGAATTGAATAGTTTTTTTCTTAAACAAAGGGATAAAAGGTAGTTGAGGGAAGGAGGGGGATATGGATTTAACATTATAATCAGATCAGATAGTCTATCGAAGGGTGGTGCAGTTTCAAAGGACTGGCTGGCATGCTTTGATTCTTACATCAAAATGGTTGCCCCAGTGGTGGAAAGCACGCTCTCCTTTATTCGGTCAAGAATAGGTAGCAGTATTGGTCCTTTGCTGGTTATAGGACGTTATCAGTGATTTGCAAAACAGCCATCAACCTGCAGATTTCACTATTCCTCTTTGTCAAAGAGATTCTGATCATTATAAATCAACTGATTGCCCATCCCTAATTCCCCTGGAAAAGTCCATCCAACAATATTTGCATCCTATGAACAGATTAAAATACACTTTCTTTTCTTCCTTGATGCTGCTTCAAAGCAGTAATATTCACCTTACCTGAGGATTTAGAATTTTACGCAACTTAATAAACAGCACTCTGAAATTTACATATTTCTAACAATCATTTTAATTATCTTCCATAATTTGTCAATTCAAATTTTCTATACAAAACAAGAAATTTTGATTAAAAAACACAATTCTGAAGGAAAAATATAGAACAGACTCTTACGTTGTTTGGCTATATCAGAGTTGCGTCAAGATTTTTTGGAGGGGTTTCACCAAGAGGTCGAGTAAGATTTCTTGCCCCATATTACCAAACTCACTTTCAGAACAAACAAAGATTCACAGGACTCAAAACGCTGTTTCCCCTCTACAGATGCTGCCAGACCTGCTGAGTTTCTCCAGCAATTTCAGTTGTTGTTTGTTTCAGATCTCCAGCATCTGCAGTTCTTGGTTTTAACATCTCATTACTTACTTACCATTCCCCTTATTTTTCATGTCCAATTTCCCCCAGCATACCATGTGTAAGTCAGGGAACAACTCACTCTTCAGTAGATACCTGTTTCGGCATCATCCTTGAAAGACCACTGTGCTCTTCATAAGCATTGGAAAGCCAGTGGTGCCCTTCACTGTTAATGTAATGGCACAGCAACGACAAAGTCTTAATGCCCACCGCACATAAAAAAAGTGTCAGTCATGTAGGTTATGGCCGGAAATGAGCAACCTCTTCAAGTCATCCCCAATGTTTGCAGTATAACAGTTAACAGAGTGTTACAAGGGGACATAAATTTAAGGTGAAGGGTGGAAGGTATAGGGGAGATGTCAGGGGTGGGTTCTTTACCCAGAGAGTGGTGGGGGCATGGAATGCGCTGCCTGTGGGAGTGGTAGAGTCAGAATCTTTGGTGACCTTTAAGCGGCAATTGGGTAGGTACATGGATGGGTGCTTAAGCTAGGACAAATGTTCGGTACAACATCGTGGGCCGAAGGGCCTGTTCTGTGCTGTATTGTTCTATGTTCTATAACAATCTTGTCATTGCCCAGTAGGGGCCATCTCATACAGACACAGAAATGGAGGAATATTTCCCCCATTTTCCCCCACAAATTAAGCTTTTGTTTGCAGAAAGTAAAAAGGAACAAAAGCTGAATTCACCCCTTCACTGCCAAGTAGATTTCAATATCATGAATCTTGACCAACATATTTGACATTCAATGGTTGCCGGCTGAATTCAGTCCATTTCTATTGGTACCGGGTGTCAATGAGATTTTCTCTGGCTTGTGGCTTCATCACAGCTGAGCTCAGTCAGTTTCCACCACTCAAATGTCCTTGTCCTCCACTTCAGAAGACTGGATCCATTCTGCCAGTTCCTCTGCAGCCAGGATGTCAACTCCTTGCCTGCTCCAATTGTCCAGGGTGTGCACATCAGAATGATGCAGCACACTCTGCCCAGATTATCTGGGAGCATCCTTCCAGATGTGACCAATTGACAGAACCACATGTTCAGTAGCCCTGTATTGTGTTCTACCATGGCCTGAGATGAAGAATAGGATGCATTAAACCTGCACTCCCCATCAATCAGGGGTTTTACAATGATGTCATGAAACATTGTCACATTGGGTAACCCTTGTCCAAAATACATAGCCTCCAAATGCCCCTGGATTATCAAACACACCAAATACACCAGAATAATCCAGAATACCAGGGCAGCATGCACACATGTCCAGGGAATGGAAACAGTGGTCACAGATCTAAGAAAAATTAGCAGAGAAAATCGTAGCTGACCTTGGAGGAACCTGTGTCAGGAAGCTCACAGCATAGGACCAGATAAGTGCATGGTTTTTAAGTGTAATCTTGCTTTCTTTTTTGTTGTAAATCTACAACAGTGAGTTAGCACTGCTACCTCACAGCCTTAGGTGATTGTCTGTGTGGAGTTTGCACATTCTCCCCTTGCCTGCGTGGGTTTCCTCCAAGTGCTCCGGTGTCCTCCCACAGTCCAAAGATGTGCAGGTTGGGTGGATTGGCTGTGTTAAATTGCCCCATTGTGTCCAGGCCTGTGTAGGTTAGATGGGTTAGCCATGAGAAATACAGGGTTATGGGGATGGGATGGGTCTGGGTGGGATGCTTTTTTGAGGGTCAGTGTTGACTCGATGAGCCAAATGGCCTGCTTCTGCACTATGATTCTGAAAAAAAAACTTTTTTGGAGTCTTATGGGCAACACATTGGCTCAGTGGTTAGCACTGTTGCCCCGAGCACCAGGGACCCGGGTTCGATTCCAGCCTCGGGTGACTGTCTGTCTGGAGTTTGCACATGGTGGGGGGGATGGGGAGATGGACACCCAGGGAAATAGTGAGGAAAGGGATCAGTCTGAGACTGGTACAGTTTGGAAAAAGGAGCAAGTCAAACAGTCAGAGCAGAAGGAACAAAGTAGAGAACGAGGTAGGACTGATAAAATAAACTGCATTTATTTCAAAACAAGAGGCTTAGGGAAGGCAAATGAACTCAGGACATGGTAAGAACATGGGACTGGGATATCATAGCATTTACAGAGATGAAGCTCAGGGATGGACTGGATTGACAGTTTAATGTTTCAGGATACAAATGCTATGGGGAGGATAGAAAGGGAGGCAAGACAGAAGGGGAGTGGCATTTTTGATAAGGGATAGCATTGCAGCTGTAGTTAGGGAGGATATTCCAGGAAATACATTGAGGAAAGTTACTTGGATGGAACTAAGAAATAAGAAAGGGATGATCACCTTATTGGGATGGTACTATAGATCCTCCTATAGTCAGTGGGAAATTGAGAGACAAATTTGTAAAGAGATTTCAGTTAGCTGTAAGAATAATAGGGTGGTAATGGTTGGGGATTTTAACTTTCCAAACATACTGGGACTGCCATAGTGTTAAGGGGTTACATAGAGAGGAATATGTTGAGTGTACAAGAAAATTTTCTGATTCAGTATGTAGATGTACCGACTAGAGAAGGTGCAAAACTTGTCCTACGCTTGGAAAATAAGGCAGGGCAAGTGACTAAAGCACTTTGGGGCCAGCAATCATAATTCTATACGTTATAAAATAATGATGGAAAAGGATAGATCAGATTTGAAAGTTAAAAAAGTTAAAAATCTAAATTGGAGGAAGGCCAACTTTGGCAAAATCTTTCACAAGTTGATTGGGGGCAGACATTCGCAGGTAAAGGGATGGCTGGAAAATGGGAAACCTTCAGAAATGAGATAAGGAGAGTCCAGAGACAGTATGTTCCTGTTAGGATGAAAGGGAAGGCTGGTAGGTGTAAGAAATGCTGGATGACTAAAGAAATTGAGGTTTTGGATAAGAAAAAAAAGGGAGCATATGTCAGGTATAGACAGTAGAGATCAAGTGAATCCTTAGAAGAGTATAAAGGTAGTAGGAGTATACTTAAGAGGGAAATCAGGAGGGCCAAAAAGGGACATGAGATAATTTTGGAAAATAGGATTAAGGAGAATCCAAAGGGATTTTATAAATACATTAAGGATAAAAGGGTAACTGGGAAGAGACTAGGATCCGTCAAAGATCAGCAAGGCAGTCATGTGTGGATCTGCAGGAGATGGAGGAGATAATAAACAAATATTTTGCACATGGTTTACTGTGAAGAAGGTCATGGAAGATATAGAATGTGGGGAGATAGAGGTGGTGCTGCTGGATGTCTTAAAACACAAAGGCGAATGAATCGCCAGGACCTGATCAGGTATATTCTAGAGTTCTGTGTGACCTGGGCCTCTTACTGAGATACTTGTATCATCGATGGTCACAGGTGAGGTTCTGGAAGACTGGAGTTGCCTAATATAGTATCACTACTTAAGAAAGGTGGTAAGCAAAGCCAGGGAACTGTAGACAGGTGAGCCTGACATTGGTGGTAGGCAAGTTGTTGGAGGGAATCCTGAGGGACAGGATTTACATGCATTTGGATAGGCAAGGACTGATTAGAGATAGTCAACATGGCTTTGTTCATGAGAAATCATGTCTCACGAACGTGATTGTGTTTTCCGAAGACGTAATGAAGAGGACTGATGAGGACAGAGTGTTGGGCAAGGTCAATGTGGACTTCAGTAAGGCATTTGACAAGGATCCTCATAGTAGACTGATTAGCAAGGTTAGAACACATGGAAGACAGGGAGAACTCGCCATTTGGTACAGAACTGGTTCAAAGGTAGAAGTCAGAGGGTGGTGGTGGGGAGTTGCTTTCCAGATTGGAGGCCTGTGAACAATGGTGTGCCACAAGGATCGGTGCTGGGTCCATTGCTTTTCGTCATTTGTATCAATGATTTGGATGTGAACATAGGAGGTATATAGTTTGTAAGTTTGCAGATGACACCAAAATTGCAAGTGCAATGGACAGAGTTACCTCAGGGTACAATGGGATCTTGGTCAGTTGGTCTAATGGGGCGAGGAGAGGCAGATGGAGTTTAATTGAGACAAACATGAGGCATTTTGGAAAGGCAAACCATTATACACTTAATGGTAAGGTTCTAGGAAGTGTTGCTGAACAAAGACCTTGGAGTGCAGATTCGTAGTTCCTTGAAGGTGGAGTCACAGGTAGATAGGATAGTGAAGAAACATTTGGTATGCTCCGACCAATGAAGGAAAGCATTAAGTATAGGAGTTGGGAGGTCATGTTGTAGCTGTGCAGGACATTGGTTAGGCCACTTTTGGAATATTATGAGCAATTCTGGTTTCCCTTATATAGGAAGGAAGTTCTGAAACTTGAAAGAGTTCAGACAAGATTTACAAGGATGTTGGAGAAAGCGAAGACTGCAGATGCTGGAGATCAGAATCAAAGTGTGGTGTTGGAAATGCAGAGCAGGTTAGGCAGCATCCAAGTATGAGAGACAAAGTTTCGGGCATAAGCCCTTCATCAGGAATGTTGGGGAGGTGGGGGTTGGTGGAGGCCCAAAGGGGCTGAGTGATAAATAGGAGGAGGGTGGGGCTGGGAAAAAGGTAGCTTGGAAGGCATTAGGTAGATGTAGATGGGGGGTGATGGTGATAGGTCAGAGCAGATCAGAGGAAAGAAGATGGACAGGTAGGACAGTTCAAGAGGGCTGTGCCAAGTTGGAGGGTTGGATCTGGGATAAGGTGAGGGGGAAATGACGAATCTGGTGAAATCAACATTGATGCCGTCCGATTGTTGCCAGCGAGTTTTGAGAAGATTTGTTGCCAGGTTTGGAGAGTTTGAGCTATAGGGAGAGGCTGCATAAGCTGGGCTGTTTTCTCTAGAGCACAGGCTGAGGGATGACCTTATAGAGGTTTATAAAATCATGGGGAGCACGGATAGGGTAAATAGACAAGGTCATTTCCTTGGGGTCAGGAAGTCCAGAACTGGAGGGCTTAGATTTAAAAAGGGCCATAACGGGCAACATCCAGAGAAAGGAAGGTGATGGTTAGTAACTCAGATCACGTTGGACACTGTCCACTATCTCACATTACATCAACAGCCTATTTCAATCAGACCCTAATGTGAAGACTTGCTACACTGAAATTCATCTACAAAGGTCTTTCCTGCCCCATGAATCCCAGCATTACACTTTGATGGTGCCTGCCCTACTCCAGTGGAGGTCATGGTGGTGATCACAATCTATAACCTCCATCCTCCCCATAGTCTACCATGCTGCCCAACGCTGTTCCACATACTCCCCCACCCCGTCCAATCTTTAGATTCCCCACCCCTGTTCTTACCGTAACTGGTACAAATTGTCTTTGTTTCCACCCTCCACCCCACCCCAGCCATGACACCCCACTCATTCTGTCATTAATGTCCTTGCTGTCCCTAGTGGCCCTGGACATTCCTGAAAGATTGACAGACAGATACCAAGGACTGTAAATGCCCCAACATTTGACCAACTTCAATGAGTAACCCTTAGACATGAATGACCAGAACCCGGATTTCAACCTTTTGCAATACCCTGACTGAAGATATACAATTCCATGATTGTTTTTACTGACCCTATAGGACTAACTGATTAACACTGCCCTGGGCTGTACTGGGACAGATCCCCTGACTGTAAGTCTCCCAAGAAGGTGGTTTACTAAGTTGAAGCCCCTGGACTGTGTGCGCCCTGTGCTCATGTCTGATGGTACAAAGATCCCCTGACCAACACTGGCCTTCCCCTAACTGCAATGAGGACTATTGCCTATCAGATTCTGATAAATGTAGAGTGCATTTGCCACGCAGGCAATTGGCACATGCTCTGGATGTAAGACTCAGATCCAAGTGTGCAATTCAATAATATCTCACAAAGCTTCCATACTAACAATGATGACAATCACCCTTTAAGGCTGTGCTAAAGGGCCTTTTGCATGCCAGTTGCTAGTGTAACCTACCATGCAAATCTATGATCCCTGAATGGCTGCCAGTTTATTAGAGAGATGCCATGATAACAATGATATGATGGCAGATGCCAGCTGCCAAGGTATGTAGATGAAGAGTGCTTGCAGATGGTGCCTGTTGATTGTGCCATGGAATACTGTTGCCCAATGCATAGCACAGAGGTCCTTTGCAGCAAACAGCAAAGTGAATCTACCAGGTACCTGCTCTGGTTTCCTTGTCGAATTTTCCCATCATCTAGCTTGTTTGGCGATTTTGGTAAAATGGAATGCTAAATATTAATGAGATGATTTGCGGTATTAATAATGTGTTTAACAGTCAATTAGCAGCTCCCCACTGTCCAGCCTCGATCGCTCCATATTGCTTGTGAAAAGCATAAAAGATGGAATGAGATGATATCAATCTAGGAGAAAGTGAGGACTGCAGATGCTGGAGATCAGAGCCCTGAAGAAGGGCTCCTGCCCGAAATGTCGATTCTCCTGCTCCTTGGATACTGCCTGACCTGCTGTGCTTTTCCAGCAACATATTTTCAGCTCTGAGATGATATCAATGTCAAGATGGGCCTTCCTACACTTATCTAATTCTGCCACAGCACAATAGTAGTGACCTACTTCTAAGCCAGAGGCCCAGGTTCATGTTCCATCTGCTCCAGAGCTATGTCATATCACTTGTATTTTGATTCAAAAATACTTAGACAGTGGGGTCTTGAGGCACAATGATGATGTCCCAACTCTGAGCGAGAAATTTTGGTTTCAAGTCCCAGTTGCCCTTGAGCAGTGTCACAATATGTACAAACAGATTGATTTATATAAGTACACTGTTCACTAATGGAGTCTGCTTGTGCAGTGGCAGTGTCCCAACCTCTAGGATAAAAGGTCAATGTTTTAACTCCACTTAACACAAAGATGTGTCATAAAATTTCCAAGTAGATAAATTAACTTTTGTTTATATATTGGTCAAATCAATTGAGAACAGCTACATGCCATTCTGTGATACCAACTGTGGTCAACAGTGTGCTAACCGTACTGTTTCACGTGTAAAGAATTGCTGCTTTGACAATATACCAGCAAACTTCTATTGACCATGAATATGTGCCCCAGCAAGGATCAAAACACTTCAGGAGACTATGGGGAGAGTTTTGAGGATTTTTACCTGCCTTTTGTGTAAACCTTGATTTTTAAAAAAATACAGTCAGTTCTGCTATAACGTGGTAGTTCCGTTCTTGTGCAATCCCATGTTATAAGGAAATTGCATAAAAGTAGCATCATTTAAACTAATGTCTTATAACCAATACATGTTTTAAAAGGTCGTGTTATAGAAACAATTGTGTTATAGCGAATTTGCTTTAATGAAATGCATGTAATAGCAGAACAACCTGCACCTGAAAATAAACTTTACAACATAATAATAACACCATAAGATTTAGGAGCAGAGCCCATTAAGTCTGTTCCACATTCCATGAGATCATGGATAAGCCTCAACTCCAGCTTCCTACCATATCCCCATAAATCTTGACTCCCTTACTGATTAAAAATTTATCTATTGTAGCCTTGAATATACTGAATGACCCAGCCTCTGCAGCCCTCTGTGGTAATGAATTCCATAGATTCAATACCCTCAGAGAAGCAATTCTTCCTCATCTCTGTTTTAAATGCATGACTGCCTATTCTGAGATTACGCTCTACATCCTAGATTCTCCTTTGAGGGGAAACAACATTTCTGCATATACGCTGTCATGTTCCCAAAGAATCTTGCATGTTTCAATAAGGTCACCTCCTATTCTTCTAAACTTCAAGGAGTATAGAGCAAACTGACTCAACCTCTCATAAGACAGTCCTGCCATACCCAGAAATAGCTTAGTGAACCCTTCTCTGGACTGCCTCCGATGCCAGTATATCTTTTCTTAGAAACAAACTGTTCTAGAAAAATCCACCTTTATTTCCAAACTGAGTAACTGTGCCCTATAAAAAGGGCTATTTTCACAAGAAATTTAACTAAGAAGAGTGTTCCTCTTAGTCCAACTTGCAGCTTTTTTTTGAGCTTGTCACATCATTCTAAAACTAAAAATAATGTCAATTATTTTACTTATAAAATAGAACACAATGCATCAGTCCAACAATAGACATCGCATAAAAATCACATATTGTATTCCATAAAAATCCCGACAATTTATTTCTCTTTTTAAAGTCAAAGGGTTAGAAATCCACCTGCCTCCTTCTGGGTGTAAAGGCCACAGTTCCTGACACACCTACAGACAATCTGGTTGGCTTAAGTATGGTCTACTCACTTGCCTTCTCTGATGGCAATGGAGTGAGAGCTACACCAATCCTGGGCTGTACTTTGACTGCCATAGCAGGGAAGGTCTGGCTATTACTTATGTGATCTGGTTAACCTGTCGCTTTTAAGATTGTGGCCAACTGTACAGCAATGATGCTGACAGAAAAGAATTTAGGACAATTTCAAAGATGGTTCAGACACAGATGATTCACTGTTGCCTCCACCTCGGTAAATCTAGTCTGCTTAGTCAGAGCCGAGAATGGCAGCCTGTTTCCCAGGAAGTTGTTTCTCAGATTGGTGCCATATTCGCAGGATTTCAATGTCATAAAAAATACAATTTTACACAAGTTGTCAAGGTGACCGGATGTATTCTCTCATTGCATCTCATGACCAACAAACCAACAACTTCTCACTGAGTTCTGTATACCAGACCAATTCGCACTTCATAGCACTAATAGCTAACATTCACCCATTGCACTACACTCATATCATCCAATAATACTTAATGCCCCATTTCATCTTGATTCTGCACACCTAAAGCTATTCAGTGGTAGCAAGTATATTATCCAAGAAAGTAAATACAATCAGTGATAGTCTGCCCTCTCTCTACTTACAGTTTTTTTTTCCATAACAGCTCTTGAATTCATCCTTGACTGAGTCACACTCTGTCCAGCTGCACAGAGCCCAGATGTCTCCTCCAGGCTTGGGCTGACAAGCGACAAGTAACATTTACGAGACACAAATGACAGACATCGACCATCTCTAATAAGAGACAATCTAACTACAGCCCCTTGACATTTAAGGGCGTTCCCATCACTGAATCCCCCACTATCAACATCGTGGGGTTACAACTGATCAAAAACCCAACAAGACTTGCCACATAAACGCAGTGGCTACAACAACAAGTTAGAGGTTAGGAATACTGTGACAAGTAACTCACCTCCTAACTCCCCAAAGCCTGGCCATCATCTATAAGGCACAGGAGTATGATGGAATATTCCCTACTTGCCTCAATGGATGCAGGTCCAAGAACATTCAAGAAGCTTGACACCATCCAGGCCAATGCAGCCCACTTTATTGACATCACATCTACAAGCATCCACTCCCACTGCCACTGACATTCTGCAGCAACAGTGTGTACTACCTACAAGATGCACAGCAGAAATTCCCCAAAGATCCTTAGACAGAACCTTTCAAACAGCAGCCACTTCCACCTAGCAGGACAAAGGCACAGATATATGGGAACACCACCATGTGCAAGTTTTCCTCCTAGCCATTTATCATTTTGACTTGGAAGTACATCACTGTTCCTTTACTATCACTGGGTGAAAACTCTGGCTGAAGATTGCTGCAAATGCTTCAGCCATATCTTTTGCACTGATGTGTTGGGCTCTTCTATCATTGAGGATAAGGAGATTTGTGGAGTTTCCTCCTCCAGTGAGTTGTTTAATTGACTACCACCATTCACAACTGGATGTGGTAGGGCTGCAGAGCTTAGATCTGATCAGTTGGTTGTGGGATCGCTTAGCTCTGTCTCTCACATGCTACTTATTCCACCTGGCATGCAAGCAGTCCTGTTTGGTGACTTCACCAGGTTGGCGCCTCATTTTTAAGAATGTCTACTACTGCTCCTGACATACCCTCCTTCCTCTCCATTGAACCAGGTTTGACAGCCATGCTTAATGATAATGGTTGAGTGGGGGATAAGCCGGGCTATGAGGCTGCAGATCATGTTGGAGTACTGCGCTTCATGGATGCCCAGTCCTGAGTTGCCCAGTCCTGAGTCTATCCATTTAGCATGGTGATAGTACCACACAATACAATGGAGAGTATTCTCAATGTGAACATGGGATTGTGAGGACTGTGTGGTGGTCACTCTTACCAGATTGACAGATTCATCTGAAGGTAAGGATGAGGTCAAGTACGGTATGTTTTTCCCTCTTTTTGGTTCCCTCACCACATTACAGAGACTCAGTCTAACAGCTATGTCTTTTAAGACCCAGTCAGCCCAATCAGTAGTGCTGCTGCCAACCCACTCTCGATGGTAGACATTGAAATCCGCCACTCAGAGTACATTTTGTGTCCTTGCCAACCTTAGTCCTTCCTCCAAGTGTTGTTTAACATGGAGAAGTACTGATTCATTGGCTGAGGGACGATGGTACGTGATAATCAGGAGGTTTCCTTGCCTATGTTAAATCTGAAGCCATGAGACTCCATGGGGTCCAGAGTCAATGTTCAGGACTCCGAGGGCAACTCCCTCCAGACTATGTGCCATCACCTGTACTGGAACTGCCCTGTCAGTGAGACAGGACATATCCAGGGATGGTGGTAGTGGTACAATTCCGTAAATATGACTGTTAGTTGGCTAGTCTGTAAGACAGCTCTTCCAATTTTGGCACTAGCCCAGAGATGTTTGCAAGGGAGATTTCACTGGGCTGTTTCTGCTTCTGGCTCTTCCAGTGCCTAAGTCATCCAGTTTAATTTTTTTCGTTGCATAGCAATTGATATAACTGAGTGGCTTGCTATCTTATTTTGCCGGTCAGTTGAGAGTTAACCATTGTGGCTTTGAAGTGACATCCAGGTGAGGATGGATTATTTCCTTCCAATAAACAACAATTGTCATCAGTAGATTTTAAATTCCAGCCTTCTTTTTTATTGAATTCAATTCCACTATTTGTTGTGGCAGGATTCAAACCCGGGTCCCCAGAACATTAGCTGAGATTTCCTTGACAAGACGAACAGAGGTGTGAATTCTTTCTTTCTCTTTCTGGTTTTCTGTTGTGAAGGTCTCTTATTCTGACAGCATGCAGCTCTCACTTCCCTTTCATTATCAGGTTTCCTGAATCCTGGGAAACCCAAGCAGCAACTAGAAAAGTTAAATCAGGCTAATTGTGCGATGCAATTGAAATATGATATTGAATTGTACATTTCTTTGACAGGACATTCGGATGCCATGAAACAGGACCATTGTAGAGATGGCAGTAGCATCTGCGCAGCATGTTGGAAACAAGTTCCCAGCAACCTGCATGTGTAATTTTGAGGCCCTAAATATTTACAGCAGACAAGGAGGCAGAGTAGCCCATGTACTAATTCTTTTGTGGAGTAACACAATTCTCCTATTTCCCACTTATCCACTTCTTTTTAAAAAGTTACTTCCACCAATATTTGTGGGGCATCATTTTAATTTGTAACAAAAACATCTCCAGCCTCTTCCTTCAATCTTTTTGGTGAGGATAAATTTATGTACTGATACACTAACCAGTGGCAATTTTTATTCAACTTTTTACCTGATCAAAATCTGTCATAACTTAGAATTTCAACTGAGTTATTTATATCTCCTTTTTGAGTTGGGTATAAACTTGTAAATCTCCAATCCTTTGGCATGACATCCACTTCCAAACATTTCCAAAAATTTATAGTTCCTAACTCCATTGTGTTTTCCAAAATCTCTTCTGAAGTGCATTGAGTTTTCTACTTTTAAACCCATATTAGTACAAATTAATTTGTGTTCTGAAATCATTGATGCAATAATTGGTACATCAGGACAGCATCCCAGTGGTGCTATAGCTGTGCCAAGGTATAGAAAATAATAGTGAAAATGTCTAAACATTTTCCAAGATCGAGTTTATTTAAAAAGTGGATTTAAGGCATGACATCTGTAAATTGAATTATGGTATGGCATTGCAAACCTGTCCATAGTAGCTGTAGCATAGAGTTAGGTGATATGTATAAATTATAGATATTGTTTTAACATGCTCGCCAATCACAGCTTTGCCAAAATTCTGGATACTCACAGGTACTGCATTGAGGGCAATTTATCAAATGCATCATTTTGTATTACTTCTAATGGATTGTATTTCAAATTCCTGTTAAACACAGAAAAAGATTAAAGGAATCATATCAGAAAAAGTTCTAGAAACGTTCTTAGATCATTTGCTACCACCTGATACAGTAAATTTTCAAAATACATATTTTTAATACGGCAATCAGGACAATGTGTCTCAAATAAAAAGTAACCAAGGAAAAGCCTGAATTTTGTCAACAACAAGTCATTCCTAATATTGCAACATGAACGGCATGCAACTTCCACAATATCTTTTTGCCTTTTCCCATGTCACTCGAAATAAAATTCAAAGTGCCAGTGGTGTGCATACAAAACACATCTGATTCAGTGGTTGGTGAAATCTATTAAGTGGCAAAAGCAAAACAGGTTAGGCAGCATCTAAGGAGCAAGAGAGGCAATGTTTCAGGCTCAACCCTTCAAAAACATTGACTCTCTTACTCCTCAGATGTTGCCTGACCTTTATCAACTCTGACTTCTCCAGCATCTGGTGTCCTCACCATCTCCTAAATCTACTAACTGGCGATGCTGCAATTACAGACAGACTATTAAAGAGTCTGCTGGTCAAACATTCTGCATTATAGTCACAACTTTCCTGCCCAACTACACCACCATTAGCATTATACTTATTACGAGCACTAAGATGGCATTAGTCTTTTTCAAAATTAAATTTCAGTCACAGTCACATTACATTATTTGTGTGTGCACCAATATCATTCACTGTTGATTATGGCTTAGTCAGACAGTTAAAAATACTAGCATGCCTGGTGGTTGGCAGTAGAGACATTTCCTTTATTATGGAAAAACAATGCAGTATTTCTGCATTCTCTCCTTTTTGAATGTTCATATTAGTCTGGTAGTATTGCACTTGCTATTCTATGGAAAATGGTTGAATTTGCAGACTTGGCTAAGTTAAAGAAATGTTGTAGGCAAATTCAAAGCCAATAAGAACTCTTATCAGCCAAGTCAGTGAGACAGACACAAAAATGGGCAGTACTAACACTGACATTCCCTACCATACTCAGGCCACCAGAGTCTAATTCACAGCTCCATGCTTCGAATCTCAGCCTATGTCCTTTCCCCCTCACCATCTTCTGATCCTTCAATCCTCCAAACCAACTGTCTAACCAGTGGCAATCACAAGATTTCATTCTCCTACCTCTCCTTTCTTAATTCAACTTGGACAGCCACTAACGTTATACACAACTACACTAAGCTGACACGGTGCACACCTCCAAACAATTGAGAACCAGGTGCACTAGAATCTCATGCATCACTGACTTTATCTTGATGGGAAGGTTTTATTGAATTTTTTTTTCACATTAATGGAGTATAAATGGCATGCAAATGTGTTACAAATATGAAGCCACCATAGGCCAGCATCATTTTCAATACACCACAAACAACATGTTGACTTTATCGCTGCTCTGCCTAATTAAATCACACCCCATTGTCAAGCTTTCCGTTCTTGTAGGCTAAGTAAACATTGACCCAAAGATGTTGGAAATAGTGAAAGTATCTGTGGAAAAATAAACAGAGTTATTGTTTTAATTCGACAATCTGTATTGCCCTGAAATGTTAATTAAGTATCTCTCCCCGCTGAGAAAGGGAGACTGGTGGTGTTGCTATAATGTCATTGGATGAGTAACCCAGAAACCTATGTTCAAGCTCTGTGTACACGGTTTCAAATCCCACTATGAAGCTGGGGGAGTTTTAAGTAAATTAAGAAAAACCTGACATTTGAAGATATTATCAGCAATGGTGACCATGAAACTATTATTACATCTCTAGTTGACTAATTTCCTTTAGTAACATTAATCATTGTTCTTCATCTGATTTGGCCCACACATGACTCCAAATGTAAAGATTCACTTTTAATTGCTCTTTGAAATGGCCTAACAAGCCATTCACTTAAGAAGCAATTAGGGATGGACAATAAATGGCAAATCCCATTAATGGATAAAGAAAATAAAGAAACTACCAGATATATGGAGTATTTTTAACATTGGAGAAATAGTTTAACTTGTTGGTATTACACTTACAATTGTCTAAAGAAACGTAATCCATGCCAGGATTTGAATGTTCCATCCAGTAGCATTGATACCTTATTGTCAGAAAGATCGCTGTGCAATAAACCACAAAAAATTACAAGAACTTCAATTCCTTGAGTATTATAACATTTTGATTCATATTGATTGCTTATCTTTGTGAATTTTTAGTATAAACTAAGGTATAAATACAACACTTTTAAATCCATTCTCTCAAAAGTGAAGTACCCAGTTTAATCACTTTGCAGTTTGGTTCGTATTATTTGATGAATGTTCCTTCTGTTGTCAGAAGCAGACCCCATTTATTAGATATCTGGGGGTCCATGACATGTCTTGAATTCCTATTTAGGACAGACCAGTGTGGAGAGTATCTGTTGCACATCTCAACAAGATAGAACTGAACAGGATGTGGAAAGATAAA
Source organism: Chiloscyllium plagiosum (assembly GCF_004010195.1). Taxonomy (NCBI): domain Eukaryota; kingdom Metazoa; phylum Chordata; class Chondrichthyes; order Orectolobiformes; family Hemiscylliidae; genus Chiloscyllium; species Chiloscyllium plagiosum. Next base: position 32,030,718 of record NC_057742.1, on the reverse strand, counting down.
AGTGAAAATTATCATTTAGGGATGAATGACAGAATTCCCTCCTTCCTCATCAGACTCATCTTGTTGTTGGGTAGGCTGCCTGCTTGGATTATGCCAGCAAAACAGGGCTGCCTTTTAGCCACTTCCGCTCAACAACTGCATTTGAATGAGATCAAAGGCCTCAAAATGATTCTGGTCTCTTTGTGGAGAGAGTGACATATTATTGGCACACTTGACTAAGCACCATCTTGGAAATTAAAGTTGAACATAGACAGGCTACAAGGTATTAAAATGGAAAACCTCTCTTCAAATTGATAGTTGGCCATACTGATAAGGCAGAATAAAGGAATTATACTCTGCATCTAAAATGCAGATTTGACCTGGATACCCAATGTTGGCAATGCAGATGGAACTGATGTTGTCATTTCAATGAATGTAAAAAACGTCACTCAAATACATTTAAAAATGTACATCCTGTAAACTCTCAAGTGTGTCTAAACAGTTGCTTATATATATATATATATATATATGTCTCCAGTTAGTTGGGGTTCAAAGCAGGCAGAAACATAAACTAATTACTTAGCCAATCAACTGCATTTTTCCACCAACAATTGCAATTTTCCCAGAATCTCATAGAACTGTCATGTCAGAAATGCCAATGCAGGGAAGAGGGTTACACAGTAGGAGGTCAGCATGACATGAACATTCAAGGCTTCTGAACTTTAGGGCAACAAATAAAAAGGCTGATGCCTTCCAGGTTCACTGTCTTTTACTACATAAAGAGCTCCTGGATACTTATGACTCAGATAAAGCTGAGAAAAACAATGGTAGCTGCTCCCTTCAGGCTTATTGCACCAACATTACACTGTCTCCTCTCCTATTGCATGCCAATCAGTAGCATACTCATTGCAGACACATTGGAGGCTGCATGCATGCTTCTAAAGGGGTAGTGTGAGGGAACAGATTCTCCCCATCTATTCTATTCAGCCAGCTCATGATTTTGAAAACCTTTATCAAATCTCTCTCAGCCTTCTTCTGTCAAAGGAGAACAGTCCCAAATTCTTCAATCTATCTGTACAACTGAAGTTTCTCATTGCTGTAACCATTCTTGAAAATCACATTTGTATTCACATCTTTCCTATAATGTCACATTCAAAAATGTCTACAATACTCTAGTTCAGACCTGTACTCTCAATAAAATGTCTTATAGTGTGATGAACTCTCTTATCCAAATGTTCCCCATAGACTAGTGACCCATTTTATTTCCCAACAGCAGATCCAGTGATGCCTCCTTCCCAGTTGTGAGATGATGTGAGAACATAATGATCAAATAAATGTTTTTTTTTAGATTACAGTACAGTGTGGAAACAGGCCCTTCAGCCCAACAAGTCCACACTGACCCGCCGAAATGCAACCCACCCATACCCCTACATTTACCCCTTACCTAACACTACAGGCAATTTAACATGTCCAAAGACCTGCGCGTCTTTGGACTGTGGGAGGAAACCGGAGCAAACCCATGCAGACACGGGGAGAACGTGCAAATGCCACACAGTCAGTCGCATGAGGTGGGAATTGAACCTGGGTCTCTGGCGCTGTGAGGCACCAGTGCTAACCACTGTGCCACCGTGCTGCACACTACCTCTTTAGATGCATGCATGCAGCCTCCAATGTGTCTGCAATGAGTATGCTACTGATTGGCATGCAATAGGAGAGGAGACAGTGTAATGTTGGTGCAATAAGCCTGAAGGGAGCAGCTATCATTGTTTTTCTCAGCTTTATCTGAGTCATAAGTATCCAGGAGCTCTTTATGTTCTTGAACACATTTCAGAAATTGTCTCTTCTTACCCATTCATCCAACATAATCCCAATCAATAAAAGATCCACAGAAGTGGTTCTAGAGGGCAAAGTGGAAGGCAACTGAAAGAGGAGTTGGCCAAGGGATAGTCAGATAATGAATCAAACAAAGTGGTGTGAGATTGGTTTAACATGGGTGAAACAGGAACTCCTGGCAACAGTCGCTACAGTAGTAGCAGCAGACAAGACCTAAATATGTTGCACATCGCTAATATTTTCCAGCAGATTTGTTGGTTTATGTCACTCTTTGGAAAATAGCCCCAGTCATGAAATGTCTTTTTTGTTCTATGACAATGTATTCTTTAATCAGTGCTGCCTTCCATTTCCCTGTTGTCCTTCTGTACCTTTTCTAAACACATGATATTCTTGTACATTATGCCCTTAGTTTTCATAACTTTAAACCCACATTTCCTTTACTGCTACTACATGGTATTCCCATGCAGGTATCTAAAATGGAACAACTCTCTGGTATTCTCCAGAAGTTTTACTTTATGCACCTCATTCTTCTTTTCTATGTTTTATGCTAGTACCAATTCACTGCCAATTTAGGTTAAACTCTCCCCAACCATACTAGTGAATCTCCTCAGGAACAATGGGTCCCAGTCCCACTGAGGTGCAGCCTATTCTGCTTGAATCGGTAGCTCCTGACCAAAGCTGGTATCAATGCTCGAAGAATTTGAAGCCCTCCCTCCTATACCATGCTTCAAGCTATACATTAAACCTCCCTATCTTTCTATTTCTATTCTGACTAGCACACGGTATGGGGAAACTCCAAAGATCCTCAATGTCTTACTTGCTGCATTCCTTCCCAGCTGCTGAAAATCTGACAACAGGATGTCAATCCCTGCCCAGTCTATGGAGGAGAACTGATTGATTCCTGATGAAGAGCTACTGCCTGAAACAGCGATTTTCCTGTTCCTTGGATGCTGCCTGACCTGTTGCACTTTTCCAGCACCAATCTAATCTTGACCCTGCACAGTCTATGTCTATCCTTGGTACCAAAATATAACAACTTCTGGCTCACTCTCTTCCCTTTGCAGAATATTCTACAGACTCTCTCTGATGTCCTTTACCCTGGCATGCAGGAACAATACAACATCCAGGGCTCAATTCCTGTCAGTTTCTTGAGTCTGAGTGTCAAATGACAACTTTTCAATTATCTGGCAACTATTCTAGACCGCTGTATGTGGCCTTCCCCACAAGTGAAAACATTCTCTCTGTGCAATCTTGTACAATTTTAAAGATCACTATTTAGCCACTCTGTCAGCCCTTTTTTTTCCCCAAAAGATCTAATCTGTTCATTCTTTCCTGATACTGCACAAGATTCTTAGATATTTTCAAATTAATACCATAACTCACAGAATTTCCAGGAAAGGTAAAGCTTGAAATGTATATCCTGCAATTTTCGAGATGACATTTTGAGAAAGATTTCTATATTGGAATAAAAACAAACAGATCAAAAACACTGCATCTGAAAATGCAAAAATGTTCACCAAAAGTCAATGGACAGCAATTACATAGTTCTGTGATAAAGCTTGTGTTTGCTTTTCCTTTTACATGAAGCTGCTGGAATATTAAAAGCATTTGCTATTAAACTTTTATCTAGCTCAAGATACTTCAGAACATTCTAGATTGGAGAGCAATATTGTCCCATTGGAACAGACAAATGAAGCTAATAATATCTCTGACATCATACAAAGTGGAATTACAAATGTTGTAACTTGTGCCTTGTGGAGCTACCTAAACCTAACAGAATGAATGATGGCTGAATTTAAAAGACTGTATGATATTAAGTACTCCAAAGAAGTATTTTCTCTCATTTCTCCTCTCCTTTTTTAACATGACAGAAAGAATATTCACTGGAAGTAACAACCAGTAACTGGAAAAATAATAGATACTGGGAAGCTGAACAGTGGGGTACTATCACGAACAGTGACATGAATGAATGGAATAATATGGGGAATGGAATAACATCGGGAAGAAAGGAATTTATTCACCACTAAAATCTTGGTATATACCATGGAAAGGAAAAAAATGACTTGCATTTATTTAATGCTTTTCAAAATCACCAAATGGTTCAAAGTAGTTCACAACTAATAAAGTTAGAAGTGTAGCCACAGTTGTAATGTAGGAAACATGGCAGCCAATTTGTGTGCAGCAACTTCCCAGAAATAGAAAGTGATGATGACCAGATAATTTATTTTTGTGATGTTGATTGGGGAATAAATATTAGTAAAGAAACCAGAGATAACTTGACTCTGCTTCTTCAAAACAATGCCACAGGATCTCTTACATTCACTCAAGTAGTTGATGGGGCCTCAGTTCAACATTTTATGTAAAAGACGATATGCCTGACAATGCCCTGCTCATTCAGTTCTGCACTTAAGTATCAGCCTTAATATTTGTGCCTGGAATCTTGTGATTCAGGGATAAGCGTGCTACTAAATGAGCCACAGCTGAGAAACTCTTTTGATACTTCCAAATTCAGCAGAAGTGACACAACTTTCCCTCAAGAATTCAAATAGAAAGGAAGTTCATGGTATGCAGGATATTCAACAGTCAAGAATGGGATCATGTTCTGAGACTGGACTGAAATATAGGGCTATATATTACATGAACCTGGCAGATATGTTTCAGATTGTGGGCATGTAAAATACCTCAGGTGGTATGCCCACTACCTTCTCAATCACACCTGAGATTAATAATATAATATGCGCCATAACATAACAGGCCACTTTATAAATTTACATGAACCAAGGTGGGAAGTAAAGGGAGCATCTCATTCAGGGGATGCCCTGTATGAACTGGGGACATCCACCCCCAAGATGCCACCTCACCTACTTATCCATCTCACATTCATGACAGAACAAGCCTTTCCACCTCCTCTCCCTCTTGCATGGGCTCTAGATTCCCTTCCAATACTAAATGGGAAAAAGTGGCTTAGTGGTAATGTCGCTTGACTAGAAATCTAGAATGCAGACTCATATTTTTGGGACATAGGTTTAAAATCCACCATGCCAAATGATGAAATCTGAACTCAAATTTTTAAAAAAGTTAGGAATTAAAAGCTAGCCTGATGGTAAATGTTAATTTTTGCAAAGATAAACAATCTTGGTCTCTGATATCCTTTAGGGGAGAAAATCAACCATCTTTTCCTGGTTTTGCCTTGATACGACTCTAGTTCCAGGGATGGGTAACGAATGATGCTCTGGCCATCGATGTCCAGATCCCACGAATAAACGAAGAACCCGGAATTACATTTTTGGGGCAGTCATCATCCTCTTTGGGCCTCTTCATGTTGCCCTGAAAGCTGATGGAGTTGCTAGGCAATCAGATAGGATGGCAGCTTGGAGGATTGATTCCTGCCTGTTCGAGAGTCAGAAATCCCACAATTCGGCAATGTAGCCAGCCTGCAACATTATTTCAGTTGTGTGGCAGGCTTCTTTCTAGTCAATTAGCTCACTGCTGACTTTCATTCTGGGAGAAAGGGAAAGCCATTCACCCCTGCCAATTTCCTAACTAACAGTTGAAAAAGTATCAAAGAACTGACATCAGAATTCTTGAAGCAATCACTGAGTAGTTAACAGAAAATGCTTTATTCCTGATGAAGGGCTTTTGCCCGAAACGTCGATTTTGCCTGTCCTCGGATGCTGCCTGAATTGCTGTGCTCTTCCAGCACCATTGATCCAGAATCTGGTTTCCAGCATCTGCAGTCATTGTTTTTACCTAACAGAAAATGCTTAGCTGTTTCAGAACATTTATTCATTAGTTTTACATTTTGCCTCTTCAACTTGAATAATACTTACAATTAACAATATGGAAAGTTTGAAATAGGTAATTTAAACTCATTTGTTTAAAAGTTAACAACTATACTTACAATTTCTTTACCAAGATGAGCCCTTCAAATGAATCCTTCTGTAGTGTGTCAAGTTGATTTCCATGCAGATCTCTAAAACAGTTTGTTCAATAATTAAAGTATCAATTTATATAATGAAAATCTCTGACCAATTCCTGAGCAGGATAATTTAAACAAATTATACAGGATGATAATTCTTGTGGTTGTTACATGCAGAACTACAGTTTTAGCAAATTCATTGTTACCATTATTCTAAAAATGCCAAAGAAGATTATGGCACAATGTCACATTGTCATTAAGTATTATTTGATAGATTTGTCACAATGGTTCCTTTTCAGATGGCAGCTGGTGACTAGTGGAGTTTCACTAGTGGGGTCAGTGTTGGCACCACAACTATTCATGTTATACGTTAATGATTTGGATGAAGAAAGTGACTTGTTGCTAAGTTTGCAGATGACACAAAAATAGACGGAGGCACAGATCATGTTGAAGAAGCAGAGAAATTGCAGAAAGACATGGACAGACAAGAAAATTGGATAAAGAAGTGGCAGATATAATACAATGTGGGAAAGTGTATGGTTATGCGCTTGGCAGGAAGAATAAAGGCATAGACTATTTTCATATGGGGGAAAGGCTCTGAAAATCTGAAATACGAAGGGACTTGGGAGTCCTAATTCAGGATTCTATTAATGTTAACATACAGATTCAATTGGCAATTAAAAAGGCAAAAGGAATGTTAGCATTCATTGCAATAGGGCTAGAATACAAAAGGATATACAGTTGAGGCTGCATAAGGCTCTGGTTAGACTACATTTGGAATGTTCTGAACAGAACTGGGATACAGTATTTGGGTCCGGCATAAAAGGATGGATGTGCTGGCCTTGTCAGGCATAATTATTCTTCATGAAGCCTTGGTGACTTGGCTTGATCATATTATGCATTATAATGGCTCTGCTATTATAATTGGCTCTGAAATTCTCCTAATAATAGACATTAAACTATTTGGCCTATAGTTACCTGTTTTTGTCTCTTACCTTTTTAAATGAAGGCAGTACATTGGCAGTTCTCCGATCCTCTTGGACTTTTCCCGGATCTAACAGTTCTTGGAAGATTAAAACCAGTGCATCCACTATCTCTGGAGTGACTGCTTTTAATATCCTAAGATCCACCCCGTCAGTTGCAGGGAAATTATTGATCTTTACTATTAGCTCCCAAGGCTTTTTTCTTGAACGATGGCTTCTTTTCCCCTTTTGACCCTGCTGCTTTTCTATGTTTGTACACTCTGTCATTTCCTGATCGACTCTGGATATAATTATCCAAATTACTGCCCCTTAACACTACAGGATTCCCTAACCTCCCTAATAATGATGGCAACCTCCTTAGTTCAAATAGTTTGGATGGAGCAATTTTTGTCAGCTGTGTCCAGGAAGGGTTCCTGATGTAATAGACCGACTAGAGGGGAGGCCGTTTTGGATTTGGTGCTTGACAACAAACCATGCCAGGCGTCAGATCTCTGGGCGGAAGAGCATTTCAGTGATAGTGATCACAACTCTCTCAGCTTTATTATACTTACGAAAAGGAATAGGAGCAGACATTATGGGAAAGTATTTAATTGGGGGAGGGAGAATTACAAAGCTATTAGGCAAGAAATTGGGGCACCTAAAATGGGAACAGATGTTCTCAGGGAAATGCTTGACAGAAATGTGGAGGTTGTTTAGGAAGCACTTGCTGATAGTGCCGGATAGGTTTGTCCCACTGAGGCAAAGAAGGGATGGTAGGTTGAAAGAACCTTGGGTGACGGGGGATGTGGAACATCCAGTCAAGAAGAAGAAGGAAGGTTACGTAACGCTGAGGAGGCAAGGATCAGACAGGGTTTAAGAGAGTTACAAGGTAGCCAGGAAGGAACAAAGAAAATTACAGAACAGGAACAGGCTCTTCAGCCCTCTAAGCCTGCGCCAGTTTGGATCCTCCATCTAAACCCGGCCCCTATTTTCTAAGTATCTGTATCCCTCTGCTCCCTACCCATTTATATGTCTGTCTAGATACATCTTAAATGACGCTATCATGTCGGTCTCCACCAGCTCTGCTGACAACATGTTCCATGCACCTACCACCCTCCGCGTAAAGAACTTTCTATGCATATTGCCCTTAAACTTTTCCCCTCTCACCCAGAACCCGTGACCCCGAGTTACTGAGTCCCCCGCTCTGGGAAAAAGCTTCTTGCTATCCACCCTGTCTATATCTGTTATGATTTGTAGATCTCAATCAATTCCCCCCTCAATCTCCATCCTTCTAATGAAAATAATCCTAATCTGCTCATAGTCGTTTCATAGCTGGTGCCCTCCATATCCTGGTGAACCTCCTCTGCACCATTTCCAAAGCATCCACATCCTTTTGGTAATGTGGTGACCAGAACTGTATGCAGTATTCCAAATGTGGCCATAACAAAGTCCAGTACAACTGTAACATGACCTGCCAACTCTTGTACTCAATACCCCATCCGATGAAGAAAAATATGCCATCTGTTTTCTTGACCACCCTATCAACTTGTATGGGAATCGGTTTAGCTCAGTTGACTGGATTGTTGGTTTAGAGAGGAATGGGATACCAACAGCATGGGTTCAATTCCCATCACCCATTTGAGAATTACCATGAAGGACTCTCCTCCTCAAACTTGTCCCTCACCTGAGGTCTGATGGCCCTCAGGTTAAATCGCTACCAGTCACTTCTCTCTAATGAGAGAGCAGCCCCTATGGTCTGGTGACACAACAACCTGTGTTGCCACCAGAGTATAGACCTGAACACCCGGATCTCTATGTACATCAATGTTCCCAGTACTTCTCCACTTACCGTATAGTTTGCTGTAGAATTGGATCTTCCAAAATGCATCACCTCACATTTGCCTGGATTGAACTCCATCCGCCATTTCTCTGCCCAACTCTCCAATCTATATTCTGCTGCATTCTGTGACAGTCCCTTCATGCTCTGCTACTCCACCAATCTTAGTGTTATCTACAAACTTGCTAGACTACCTATACCTTCCTCCAGATCATTTATAAATATCACAAACAACATAGATCCCAACATGGAACTTTGTGGAACACCACTTGTCACAGTTCTCCATTTTGAGAAACTCCCTTCCACCACTACTCTGTCTCCTGCTGCCTAGCCAGTTCTCTACCCATCTATTCTCTAGTACACCCTGGACCCCATACAACTTCACTTTCTCCATCACCCTACCATGGGGAACCTTAACAAATGTTTACTGAAGTCTATGGATGTGACATATACAACCCTTCCCTAGTCAATCAACTTTGTCACTTCTTCAAAGAATTTTATTAAATTGGTAAGACATGACCTTCCCAAGTTGCCTATCACTGATAGAATCTATTTACATATGGAAGAAAATGGGTTTATCTCTCAGTATCTCCTCCAGCAGCTTCCCTACCAGTGATGTCAGGCTCACCATTCTGTAATTACCTGGAATGTCCCTGCTATCCTTTTTAAACAACGGGACATTAGCAATTCTCTAGTCTTTCAGGACCTCAGCTGAGTTCAAGGATGCTGCAAAGATTTCTGTTAAAGACCCAGCTATTTCCTCTCTTGCTTCCCTCACAAATCGGAGATAGACCCCATTCGGACCTGGGGACTTGTCCACCTTAATGCCTTTTCCTCCCTCCTTATGCCGACTTGAAGAATGAAAGCTAAAATGGGGCATGAAAAAGCCTTAGAAGGTAGGATTAAGGAAAACCCTCCAATATTCTCCACTTATGTAGGAACAAGAGGATGGCCAGAGTGCGGGTAGGGCCGATCAGAGATAGTGGAGGGAACTTGCGCCTGGAGTTGGAAGAAGTAAGGGAGGTCCTTAATGAATACTTTGCTTCAGTATTCACTATTGAGAGGGAACTTGACGCTTCTGAAGATAGTATGAAACAGACTGATATGCTGGAATAGGATGATGTTAGAAAAGTGGTAGTGCGGAAAATTTTGAAAACCTTTAAGGATAGATAAATCCCCTTGGTCAGATGGGATATACCCTCGATTACTACAGGAAGAGATTGCTGCGGCTTCGGCGATGATTTTTACATCCTCACTGTCCACTGGAGTAGTGCCAGGTAATTGGAGGGTGGCAAATGTTATTCCCTTGTTCAAGAAAGGGAATAAGGATAATCCTGGAAATTACAGACCAGTCATCATACATCTGTGGTGCGCAAATTATTGGAGTGGATTTTGAGAGACATGATTTATGATTACTTGGAAAAACATAGTTTGATTAGAGATAGTCAGTATGACTTTGTGAGGGGCAGGTCATACCTCACAAACCTTATTGAATTCTTTGAGGATGTGACAAAATACGTTGAGCACTGGATGTGATGTACATGGATTTTAGCAAGGCGTTTGATAATGTTCCCCGTGATGGGCTCATTCAGAAAGTAAGGAGGCATGCAATACAGGATACAGACTGGATACAGACGTGGCTGGCCCATAGAAGACAGAGGGCGGTAGTAAATAGAAATTATTCAGCCTGGAGTTCGGTGACCTTTGGTGTTCTACAGGGTTCTGTTTTAGGACCTCTGCACTTTTTGATTATTATAAATCACTTGGATGAGGATGTGGAAGGGTGAGTTAGTAAGTTTGCCAATGACACGATGATTGGTGGAGGTGTGGATAGTGTGGAGGGCTGTTGTAGTTTGCAATGAGACATTAACAGGATGCAGGGCTGGGCTGAGAAGTGGCATAAGGAGTTCAACCTGGAAAAGTGTAAAGTCATTCAACTTGGCAGGTTGAATTTGAATGCAGAATACAGGTTTAAAGGCAGAACTTTTGACAGTGTGGAGGAACAGAGAGATCTTGAGGTCCATGTTCATAGGTCCCTCAATCTTGTCACTCAATTCATAGGGTTGGTATGAAGGTGTACAATGTGTTGGCTTTTATTAGCAGGGGGATTGAGTTTACTAGCCGAGAGATTATGGTGCAGCTTCATAGAGTCCTAGATAGACCACACCAGGAATATTGTGTTCAGCTCTAGTTGCCTCATTATAGAAAAGACGTGGAAGCTTTAGAGAGGATGCAGAGAAGATTTACCAGGATGATGCCTGGACTGGAGGGCACGTCTTATGAAAGATGGTTGAGAGAGTTAGGGCTTTTCTCATTGGAGCTAAGAAGGATGAAAGGTAGAATGATGAGACGTGACTTGATAGAGGTTTACAAGATGTTGAGAGACGTAGATAGAGTGGATAGCCTGGGATTTTCTCCCATGGTGGAAATGTCTATCATGAGGGGGCATAATTTTAAGGTTTGGTGTTGATGTCAGAGGTAGGTTCTTTACACAGAGTGGCGGGTGTGTGGAATGCACTTCCAGTAGTGATTCTAGAGTCAGATACATTTGGGACATTTAAGCGACTTTTGGATAGGCACATGGAAAATAGTACAATGAAGAGTATGTTGATTAGTCTGCTTTTTACTTTAGCTGCTAACTGTTTAAAATCGTTCAGCAGAACCTCCTTTCTAGCACTATCAATGTAATCAGTACCCATAGATGAGAACAACTGGATCCCTAGCTCCCAATTCTTGTTCTTCTTCAGCTTGAGAAGTCTGTAACCCTGGCGCCAGGCACAGCGTCTGGCATTCCTGCTCACAGCTACAGAGAACACCCCTAATTATACTATGCCCTACATTCATATTTTCTCTCCCCTTTAGGGATGCATGAACACAATATAATAACATTTTATATAGGATTGAAAGTGAGGTAGTTCATTCTGCAACAAGGCATTAAAATTTGAACAAGAGAAGTTATGAACCTGAGAGGCACAAATTGACTGAGATGGGTTGGAAAACTACATTTAAAGGCATGACAGCACATATGTAAGGAATAGTCCTGAAAGAACTATTATACGACTTGCAGCAACAACCTTGGCTTTAAAGTGCAAAAATTCAAAAAAGGTCAATCAACTGTGCCTAAAAAACATTCAAGATTGCAATATGTTTAAAAGAAAGAGCCGATGAAGTTGCCAGAAATAGCAATAATTATTTATTGTATTCACAAAATACAACAAAGAAAAACCAATAAAAAACTGATAAGGAACAAAATAATGGAATGTGAATACAATCTGGCCAAAAATATAAAACAGACTGTAAAAAATTCTACAGGTACTAAAAAGAAAATGTTTCCTAAAAGGCAGAGTCAGAAGAACTTATAAATGAGGAATAAACAAATGGTACTGAAGCTGAATGATTATTTTGTGCCTTTTTTTCACTGAGGAAGATATGAGAAACCATCCAGAAGCAAAGCTCTAACTGGCTAGAGAGAATGAAGAGTTGAAGGAAATTAGCATTAGTCAGAAGATTGCACTGGAGAAATTAATGGGGCTGAAAGTTGATAAATCCACAAGAACCGATGGTTTTAATCTGAGATTGTTGAGGGTGCTGACTATAGAGACAAATGATGCTTTGGTGATTATCTTACAAAATTCAACTGTGTCTGGATTGATTTTTTGGATTGGACAGTAATAAATGTCAAGATTAGAGTGGTGCTGAAAAAGCACAGCAGGTCAGGCAACATCCAAGGAACAGGAAAATCAACGTTTCAGGCAAGAGCCCTTTATCAGGAATGAGATTGGAAGCCTCGGGGGGTGGAGAGATAAATGGGAGGGGGTGGGGCTGGGGAGAAGATAGTTGAGAAATGTCACCCCAATAGTTAAGAAGACAGTGAGAGAGAAAATAGGGAACTACAGACCTGTTTCCTTACATAGCAGGGAGAAAATACAAAAATCTATTATAAAGAATGGGACAGATAGCTACCTAGATTGGGCATAATTACATGGATTTATGAATGGGAAATTGTTGGACAAACTCAAGAGTTTGCAGGAGAAGTTACTCAAAAAATTGACAGCCGATTGATGAAGTACACTTAGATTTTCAGAACACTTTTGATAAAGTCCCCCATAGGAGCCTGATTGGTAAAATTAAAGCATATGCGATAAGAAGTAATATATTGGCATGGATTAATGACTGGTTAATTGAGAGAAAACAGACAGTAGGAATAAATGGGTCATTTTTGTGTTGGCAGAGTGTGACTAGTGTGTTTTGGTATGGTAAAGAACAATACTTTGGCCCCAGCTATTCATAAGGTACAACACTGCTTACAAAGTAGCAACAAAATGTAATACCTCCAAATTTGCAGATGATACATAACTGAGTGGGAAGGCATGCTGTGAGGAAGATGTAAAGTGGGTACAGGAGAATTTTGACAGGCTTAGTGCATGAATAAGGACATGGCAAATGGAATATACAATATGAAAATATGTGAAAAAATATCCAGTTTGGTAAAATAAACGGTATGCAGAGTATTTCTTACATGGTAAGAGTTGGAAAGTGTAGATGTACATTTAGCCTTAGGTGTCCTCGTCAATAAATCACTGAAGGCTAATATGCAGATTCAGTAAGCTAGTAGAAAGGCTAATGTTAGCTTTTATTCCAAGAGGATTTAAGTACATGAGCAGTGAAGTCTTGCTTCAGTCGTGTAAAGTTTGGTTAGGCCACACCTTGAATACTGGTCTGGTCTCTTTATCTTGCCATAAAGGGAATGCAGCAGAGGTTCACTGGACTTGTTCCTGGGCTGATGGGATTGTCCAATGAAGAGAGATTAAGCAAACTGAGCCTGTATTCTCTACAGCTTTGAAGAATAAGAGGTAATTTCAATGAAATCTACAAAATAATTAAAGAGATAGACAGGGTGGATGCAGATTAGATATGTCCCCGATGAAGGGCTTTTGCCCGAAACGTCGATTTTGCCTGTCCTCGGATGCTGCCTGAATTGCTGTGCTCTTCCAGCACCACTGATCCAGAATCTGGTTTCCAGCATCTGCAGTCATTGTTGTTACCTTGTCCCTGACTGAAGTCTAAAATCAGGGAGCACAATTTAAAAAGGAGAATGCCACTTCAGACCAAGATGAGGAGAAATTGTCTTATTCAGAGGGTTGTGAACCTTTGGAATTCTCTACCACAAAGGGCTGGGGAGGCTCAGTCTTTGGTTATGTTTAAGGTAGAGATTGACAGGTTTCTGATTATTGGTAGCATACAGACCTTTAGGGATGCTCCATCAGCTATGATCGTATAGAATGGTGGAGCAGGCTCCCAGGATGAATAACCTATTCCTATGTTCCTAATAGTCATATAAATCAAGATTATTTTCTTTTAATTCCACCAATTTTCTCCTGAAGACAGTGAAAATTTGCTCGTGTATGGCTCAACAGGTATTTTCTGGTTTACCATTCAAGCACCCATTTATCATATTAAACTTGATTAAATGTGATTGATACCAGGTTATTCAACCAGGAAGTACATCATACACATTTGTGTTCCTATTTTAATCTCCTGTCCAAACTATTGTTACAATTTCTCCAAGTTAACACAGTACCCACATTCATAAAGAATCCTGGTATTTCAGGCTTTTTTGTTTACTAAAAAAACATAGTAGTTGCTGGACTGTGTTTTCACCATCTCTAAGTTTGCATTCATTATAACTCATACAATATACAAACTGCAGAAACTAGAAAGGTAACAATGAAATGATTCAAAATGTTCACAGCTTTTGTAAGCTATAGCACAGCATCAAAATCAGCATACTTGTGATCCTACCATTATAAATTACTATTTCTTTTTACATAAAATACTATTTGGTTAGATAAACCTATCCAGCTAGAGGTTACTTCCCCAGCTATTGAGGACATGTTGGTGAGAAACTTCTCCAAACATCCTACTTCACAACTTTCAAAATTCTCATTAGATTTTGCAATTTAACTTCAAGTACAGTAATAAAAATCAAATAACTTTACAGAAATAAGGACAATTTCTATGACTTTACAATGAAAATAAGTTATGATTACACACTCTGGCTGAATCATAAACCATCTTTGAACCTGCTTCACTTCAAGAGTGCATCATCCTCAGTCTTTGTGTACCATTCCAGTAGTTTTCTCAAACTGGAATATGCAAGCCACTAAAGGGCCATCCGAGTCCTACCAGGAATCCAGAGCACAGGCCAGTCAGATGACTAGGCAATATGGTTAGAAGCAAGGTGGCAAGGCAGCTGGAGGTGTGTTCAACTCTCTGAGGAACCTCCCATACTTGGAGTCCTGCTCTCTTGTTTATTGTCTCTTGCCCACTCTCAGTCTATTCTTGATCACCAGCAAAGAGATGGAAGGGGTCATCAACAGTGTTAACAATTGGCATTTGCAAAGGAGAAAACGTGTCCACTGACAGTAAGTTTGGAATCCACACACCCTCTCAGTTCCTGACCTTGTTACAGCCTTGATTAAAACATGCACAAAAGAGCTGAACTCTGCAGGGAAGTAAGAGTGACTGTCTTTGACATTAAGGGTAGCATTCAACTGAGTTCAGTATCAAGATCCAAAACTGGAGACAATGGGAATCAGGGGAAAACTCACTGCTGGTTGAAGTCCTACTTAGCACAAATGAAGATGGTTGTGACTGTTAAAGGTCAATCATTTCAACTCAGGAGAAACCCAAGGACACCACCCTGCAGACCTTTCTCTAGGCTGAACCACCTTCAGTGTTATTAATGGCCTAGCTTCCATCATAATATAAGAAGTCAAGATGCATTTTCACAATTGCCTAATATTCAGCACCATTCACAACTTTTCAGATACCAAAGTATTACATGTCCTTATGCAGTAAGACTTGGGCACCATCCAAGCTTGGGCTGATAAGTGGCAAGTAACATTCTTGTCCACATAGTGCACTTCGATGTTATACTCAGTTAAGTGCTGCTTGATGCCAAAGGTAATCACTTTTTCCTCATCTTTGGAGCTCAGCTCTTTCATCCATGTTTGAGCTACTATTGTAATGAGGTCAGAAGCTGGGTCAACCTGGCAGAACACAAACCCAGTGTCATGACCAGGTTATCACTAAGTGCTGCGTGATAGCACTATTGATGATCTATTTCATCATTTTACTGATTATTGCAAGTTGATTGATGGGGCAGTGATTGACCAGGTTGGAGTGTCCTGTTTTTAGTACACAGGACATACCTGGGCAATTATCTACATTGCCAGGTAGATACCAGCGTTGTAACTGTACTGGATCAGTTTAGCTAGGGAGGGGCATCTTCTGCAGCACAAGACTTCAGTAATATTGCCAGAATGTTGTCAGGGCTCACAGCCTTTGCAGTATCCTCTAATTTCAGCCATTTCTGCAATCTCTCTATAGTTCTGGCTGAACAATCATTACAAATGCTCCAACCTTACCTTTTGGACTGATATGCTGGACTCTTCCATCACAGTGAATGGGGATATCTGTGGAACTCTTCTCTAATGAGTATACTTATAGTATATTAATTGTTTATGTAAGGTAGAAAAAAGGTGTTGTTGCTTCTCTCTGACTCAAACAATTTAAGTGTACTAAGTTGCTAAATTATATCGCAAAAAATATCTGATGAAAATTGATTAACAGCAATTATTTTGGATATGTTAATTTCCAACAATTTATAAGATATTAAAGTGATAAAGATACAGGTTTCAATAAAATGAAAGTCATAAGCTTAGTAAATGTACCAAAATTCCATTTGGAGCACGGATAGTTTCCTCCCCATTTCATCAGATACTGCTAGCCATTAAATGTAAAGTGCAATTAATATTTTTTAAAAATCCGGCAAAATATCTTAAATGTTCCATAAAGGTGGCCATTGTGCACAGAACTGATTTCCAAGCACACCCCACTTGGATCTGGAGGCTTGTGTTTAGCTCTGCTCAAAACATTTTAAAACTGTGGAATTGGGATTTAACTGAAGATATCTTTAAACAACTAGAAACATGATTGGCTATTCAACAAATAAATTGCAATTTCCTGTTGGTGAATTTACACTCAAACCAAATCTGAATTCATATTATGGATGTCACTTTCTGCCCAAAATATGACAAAGTATTTGAGAGCAGTGGAGCCAGACCTCAGGAACATAATTTGCAAAAATAATGCATTCAGTAAAGTGGCAAAATGCATCAATACCTGTAGACAATCATAATCATATATTATCATTCTTCTAAATGCCTGCTTTAACAACCACAAGTTTCAGGTTTCTCTCAGAGCTACAGATACTCATTCCAGCTCTGTCAGGCCCTGTCCATTTGTCTCTTTGAATACTAAGCCCTTACTTGCATTATCCTCAGCTCCGCCCTTTTGAGACTCTTCCAGATTCGAAAATACATCTCCCATAGACTTCAATACTGGAATACACTTCCTCTCCCAACCACAGGGCAAAGTCATATATTCCCCTGTCTGCTGATTTGAAGGTAGGTCTTGTGGACAAACTCTCTCCAATTTTCCAGAGTGACAGAGGAGGTGCCAGGCAACTGGATTTATTGAGGCCATTAACTATAAGATTAACGGCCACTTCAGGATCTCAACGTGCTCTGCTGCTATATTACCTGGCAGAGGGAAATCCCATGCCAAGTGAATAGGCTGGCAGCTTTTAATGCATGGCTGATGCCAGATAAAGGGAGGCTGTGGGGAGATCATACTTTGGATTCCCTTTTCAAAGGCATAGTTCTAGAAGAGCAAACCCATTTTAACTGGCCCCTAAACTTCCCAGCCTCTTAAATCTAGCCCCACCACCTCGCTAGTGCTTCCAAGCCAGGCTCCTTTGATAACCATACTTAGCTAAGTCCAGCATCCATAAAGTTTTCTTCTTTGGCATTACCTGTAGTTCCAGCATTGGCCACCACTCAAACCTGGCACTACTAGCACTGAAAAGTAACCAAACACTGGGATTAACTGGCAGCTTTCTACAGCAGAAGTTTCTCATCAGATAGGGCTTGATGTTAGGCAATTGATGCTCTGTGAAGCATCAAAGTGCTAAAGGAAAGCTAGGATTCATGGGAATACATGCTCCAATGACACTTTAGATGGCAGAGGAGGAAACCCCAAAAATGTCCCTGTCTATTTACATACATGATACTGGAACTGTCAGATGGTATCCCCACCTCATCAAAATATTAACCTTGGACCTAATAAATGCAGGCTGCAATTTTGACAATCGAAACAGAGCAGCTGCATTCCTGATGTATAGAAATTCCTTCATTAGCTGCATTATTTGAATTTAAGCATTAAATTTTTAAAAACGTGTAACACAAACTTCTGAGAAGAAGCCTTAAATTAATTAGTAATAAAGAGTCAACATTTTTGATCCCAGATTTTGACTTCTAACTCTCTCACCAATTCACAAATGTAATTACTTCAAATACTGATATATACTTGGCACTATATTGTCCAAAAGAGGGACAGATTTTTTTTAAAATGACTTACAAGGTTTCTGTCCATCTGTAGGGTAACCAATTAGTTTCTTGTACAGAAGTGATGTCATTTTCACCTAATTCCCTTTGGGGAAAAAAAATTAAACAGTTACTGACATGTTTATCGGAACCATTGCTGGCCATACATTTAAACTGTCTATGATTTGAGCAGCGGTCAATGCACCTAACGATACTTTTTCCAGCATTATCTGTAATTTAGTTTAGCCTCACAAAAGAAAATCAATGCTTTGCAATGGGGAGATGAAAACAACATTGGCACAATTAACATTATAAATAAGAGAGATAATTGTGACGATTAAATTTTAGAATCAGGAATGTTTTCTAAATTGGAATATTTCTGCAGGTAATGAAGTATCCCTAGCGTTCAAAGCTAAAAGATAGTGTAGTGGAGACCTTTTTTGCAACATAAACCTTTAAAATTCTTCTTTTTAAGAAAGTTTTTATTAAATGAAGGAGTGTAAATAAAGGACTTAAACAGTTTTTGCTGGAGCATTATGAGCGACACAGTGGTTCAGGGACCCAGGTTCGATTCCAGCATCGGGTGACTGTCTGTGTGGAGTTTGCATATGCTACCCGTGTCTGCGTGGGTGTCCTCTGGGTGCTCCAGTTTCCTGCCACAGTCCAAAAATATGCAGGTTAGGTCAACTGGCCATGCTAAATTGCTCATAGGGATTTGTAGGTTACGTGTATTATTCAGGGGCAAATATTGGGTAGGAGAATGGGTCTGGGTGGGTTACTCTTCAGAGGTTTGGTGTGGACTTGTTGGGCCGAAGGGCCTGTTTCCACACTGTAGGGATTTGAATTCTAATTACGTACTACAGAGCTAGCAAATGCAACCTCACACCAACACCAAGGTTGTGATAGTCTTTAAAATTCTAATATATATTTCTGAGAATGGCCTGGACTTATACATTCACTTCTTGAAGGGCAAGAACAAATCACTTTTCTTTGAAATAAGTAGTACAGCACTTGTTTGTACTCATCCTAGTTCAAAGAACATAATCATTACTACATTTTACCTACCAGTATTTTGCCTTTAAATCAGTACTCTCTGAACTTGTAGAATGCCAAATTTATTGTGATTCACATACAAGGATAATTGGCTCCTTCTGTACCACTGCATTCTGTAGACACTCTCCTTCTAAAGGTTTTCTTTGCTATTCATCCTACCAAAGTGAATAATCTTCCTTTGCCCCTGGCATTGATATCTGCTGTTGTTATTTCTCCCATTGCCTTCCCAGTGTGTATAACTAGGGGACTTCTCCACACGCTATAGATACTGCATGACTTTTCGTCTCTCCATATTTTATATAATTTTTTCTTAGAAAACCTTAGAATATACTGTGCCACAGGTTGAGCCACCTTGACAAAAATCAAAATTAATTAACATCCTGTCAACAATTCCAGCATCTACAATGTACTTCCTCAATAAGAGATACAGGCTATTTTACTTCCTAGCCACTTACAAAATACAGCCCCTTTACTAATGCATGCTGTCATTCATTCAACCACACAGGTAGCACGGGCTGTACAGACTTAATGTGGAAATCAGCAGACAGTGTGAATTTAAAACCTATTAAATACAGTGCAATATGTAGTGATTGTAATGAGGTCAGCAAGGTGGATGTCGTAGAATATGAGTTCCCTGACTGGGACTGTTAATCTGGCTGACAAAGAGGAAGAGGAGTGTCAGAGGTTCTGTTCACTCTGAGCTGACTCTGAGGAAGCTGGATTAGTGAGAAGGACTCTGCACGTCTAAATAAAGACTGACTTGGTGATGGGATAGGGCCTGTGTGGAGTTATTTCACAGTAGTTATAAATAACAAAGCTTACTATACATGTGTAATTGTGAGACCATTTATAGTCATCACAATCAAAAGTTAAGTTGCTTCTAGCCAGATTTTCTCATAAGGAACATGAAAAGTTGATGATGATGCCAGAGAAGGACCTTAGAGGCGCATTTGTGAGATACAGAAATATGGTATTGAAAAAGCATTAAGTAGGCTAATCATAATCCAAACATTTGATGTTACACTATTAAAAAGGGTTGTGCAAATTGTAATAAAGACTACCGCTCCATTTGATTTTCTTGTAGAAATTATCCTTTACAAATATACCCTTTATCTTGCAATTTGTTATTTGTTAATTGGAAATAAATCAGGGTGTCATAGCCGTTTATGTGATCTTCTCACATCCAACCAGCATTCACTCTGTTCCAACCCCTTTATGGATAATGCTATAGTTGTAGATAACCCAGATTTTTCACATACATCCTAAAATGTAAATATGTTTTCCTGTTCTGTATATACTCAACATGTGTAAATAGTAACAAAGCACACTATGTCTTTTAAGAATTATTTATGAAGGCCTCAGCACAGTACATCCCTTAGCTTTCCAATGATCTGTAGGTTTCAACACCAAGCATTCTTGAAATTTGTTTACTCAGGTACATTTTCAATCTCAGTGCGACTCTACAATATCAGCATGTGTGGATGACAGATGTTGCTGCCTAATTACTCCTGAAACAGGTTGGAGTGTGGAGTGTGTACAGGAGAGCTTTGCAGGCCTCACCACCTGCCTGACTTCAACTGCAGCTGTATGGGACTCCCTTTACCTGATTTGGCTGTTAAGAGTTATAAAGAAAATAATAAACTGTTAGAGTACACTGATACTATAATGGACCTATCTCATTTACACTTTTATAAGGTTGCAGGACTGCAGTTTTGAAATCAAAGCCAATATTTGAATGAAATTTTTTCCTCAGTATTTCAATCTTGTCATTGATATTATATGGCTTACTGGTTCTATACTTAGTGTACATTCGGTGAATGACATGGAAGTTCCATGGAGAAGTTATGCAAGTGGCACAAGAGGGCATTGGAGGTTTCACAGACAGCATGAAGACAATAATAGGGGATGGAGGTCACAGAATGAGCATTTGGAAGGAGCATGGAAGGCATGGATAAGACCTATTGAATTTGCATTTCAAAGGATTCCCAAATCTGACTTCTCCGAGGAGTAGTGAAACCTGAACCATGGAGAAGCCAGCCCGGCTCCACAAAAATTGAGAGAAATGTGAGATGTCTATCCCCTGCAATGGAACTGGCCAGAATCCATGAGCATAGAGCACAGGCTCACTATGTCAGGAGTCCTGTAATTGGATGTCATCTACCATTTGTAAATGACCAGAGTTGATCCACCTCCGAGAAAATCTAGCTCAATAAATAGTGAAAAACAATACCACCAGGCTTGGGAAGATTTGAACCTTTGAGGAAACTAAAACAATAATTGGCAAATGCAGGCATAAATCAGAGGAATTAATATTCGAACACAGAATCAAAACATGGAATGAAGCTTGGAGTACAGCATAATGTACAACATTGGAAAGGGGCTTGCAGTTTGCTGTGGAAATGTTTTAAAGTAACAAAATATATGAGGGGAGTGAAAAAGATAAATTATTACAGATTGAACGAAAGACAGAAACTGTATGTAGCAGGCCTATTAAAACTTAAATAGGAGCAGGAAATTTGTCAGTAAATATTCTCAATTTTTCTTAGTGCGCAGTTCTAAAAACACTCAAGACACCCAACACACTAAACCAGCCCACTTGATCAGCACAACAACTCGCTAAATTCCTCTGTCAACATCTTCAAACCCCACAGGATTTGAACCTCTGTCCCACAGGATTAACTGGGACCTCCAGATTACTAGTCCAGTGACATTACTGCTTCTCTACTACGTTACCCAAGCGGTGCTTCTTGCCTTCAGTTAACTAGGTCACAAGTTCAACTTTTGTCTCCAGTTCTCCACTTCATAATTCTAGCTTTGAAGAAGTTTACACACCTTAGCATATTATAGTATATTAAAGATGTTGCATATACAAATTACCGTTGCTGTTTCAATTGTCCTAGCATTAGCCACATTTTGGGGTAAGAGAGCTCAAGGTTTCCACTACTATGTAGCAGCAGATAACAATTATGTCGACACCCAATTCAGCTTTCTGTCTTACCAAAATCATCAAACAAGCCAGACATCAAGTAATCTCTGTACGGGTACTAGACAAGTACTGTTTGAGATGCTGGAGATTTTGTACAGGTACTGTGCAAGTTCAGTTGTCACTTATTCTGAGGAACCACCATGTTGGACAATGGATATCTAATATCTCAGGCATGCTCCCTGGTCACCGGACATCCGCACCCCACAGCCACAAACCCTAGCAAATGAGATATGCCAGCCACTAAGAAGCCTCGTGCCACATCTCTGATCCACATATAGAATGCTTCTGCACGTCAATGCTGCACTGGTAAAAATCCTGCAAGGCTACAGTCTGTTCAGGGTCTTGCACCCAGTTCATGGAGTAGAGAAGAACCATCTCCAGGTTCTTCACCTCAAGGTCATAGCACTTACTCAATTGGGCCTACCTCAATGCTTACAGTGTCCATAGCATGTATTACCTTGCCTTTTTAACTTGTTGTCCCTGCAGCCAGATACCACGCTCATTTTACTTCTGTCTTGCCATTTAGCACAGATCCGAAGGAAATAAGCTTGCCATGGTTGTCAGAAGGCCTCAGTTAAGGGAAACAACCTTCTTTCAGGGGATCTCAGCACTAGAAGTCAAGGGCAGCCTTCAATAATCAATCCAGAGGCTTGGAAATAGTCAGTCAGCTACACAGTGCAGTCAGAGTCAGGATGCTCTCCATATAAGGGGAGAGGAGTTGAACATCAAGCAGCCCACGACACATCTTGACTCTATCTACCTTATTGGGGACTGTTTTCCTCTTGGAAATCGAGAGGGAGACAAAAGTTGTAACACAGTTGTTATTTTTAGTGCATGTGGGGAGGTTTGGTAAAATAGTGAAAAATCTTGATGGGCCTTACAGCAGAAATCCCTTCAAAAACTCAACGCAGCTAAGACTTAGCCAAAGAAATGTAAAATTCAGTGCAGATTCCTTATGTTCTCATCACATATGCCCACATATGTTTTAATGTATTTTTTTCAGTTTGGAAAGACGTAACCACAAGGATCAGACTGAGGGCATCAATTACTTCCTATCCACGTCAATGATTTAGGAGGAGGGGGTAGGCTGTAATGCATCCAAATTTGTTGACAATATAAAAATACGTCTGAGAGCATATGTGATGAGAACATAAGGATATACATATTGACCTGCTTTTTTACATGCTACCTCCGCAGCTAGATTCAAGGCTCATTTTACTTCTGTCTTACCTTGCATTTAGCACAGACACTAACGAAGTACAAGTAAGTTAAAAATCACAACACCAGGTTATAGTCCAACAGGTTTAATTGGAAGCACACTAGCTTTCGGAGCGACGCTCCTTCATCAGATGATAGTGGAGGGCTCAATCCTAACACAGAATTTATAGCCAGAATTTAGGCTATAAATTCTATGTTAGGATTGAGCCCTCCACTATCACCTGATGAAGGAGCGTCGCTCTGAAAGCTAGTGTGCTTCCAATTAAACCTGTTGGACTATAACCTGGTGTTGTGTGATTTTTAACTTTGTACATCCCAGTCCAACACCGTCATCTCCAAATCAGAAGTACAAGTAAGTTTGTCATGGCTGTCGGCAGGCCTCAATAAAGAATAACATTCACTTAATGGGTCTCAGCAATAAGTCAAGTGCAGCCTTCAGTACCAGATAGGTTGAGTCAATGGGCAAATGCTCGCAGATGGAGTTCAGTATTGTAAAATGTGAGGTCATGCACTTTGAAGACTCAAAAAGCAGTCTGTTATTTAAAAAGAACACACTCCAAAAAAAGAGGGGTCTGAGTATTCTGGTAGAGGAAACAAAACATTAACAGGCAGTTGCAGAAAGTAATTAAGAAGGCAAATGGAATTTGGATCTTTATTACTAGGGGGTTGGAGATTAAAAATAAGGAAGTTTGTTACAACTCAACAGGGTGTTGATGAAGCTGCCCTTGGGGTGTGGTGTACAGTTTTTATCCCCACATTTGCAAACAGAATATACTGATTTAGAATGCAATTCAAAAGAGATTCATTAGGCTGATTCTTGGAGTGAAGGGGTTGACTTTTGAAGAACAGTTAAACTGTTTGGCCTTTATTCATTATAGTTTAGAAAAATGAGGCTATATCATTCTATTAAAACATAGAAGACTTTAAGGGGGCTTAACAAGGTAGATGTTGAGGACATAGTTCCGCTAAGGGGGCAATCTTGAACAAGGGAACATAGTCACAGAATAAGGATAGCACTCATTTAAATCTTGAGATGCAAAGGAATTTCTTCTCACAGAGAGTAGTGAATGTCTGCAATTATCTACCATAGTGAGTTATGGAGGCTTAATCACTGAGGAGGAGGCAGATCAGATTATTGAAATATCAAGAAGTTGAAAGCTACGAGGAGCTGGCACAAAACAGGAGCTGAGGCCAGGAGCAGCTCAACAATTATCTGGTTGAATGGTGGGGCACACTTGAGGGCTGAATGGCTAACTCCTGCTCAAATTCTTATGATTTTACCATCTCCAGCCTGGAAGGACCCTGACACCAAGAAATTCAGGGGATCACCCATTTTCATAGCCAATGAGGACTACAACGAAAGCAGCCATGACTTGAGAACCTATTGTCTGACGAGAAATTTTGAGATCACAACCCAGGGCTTTCTCCATATGCAGGACGAACTGCTCTCACCATTGCCAATTCTGCCTACTATTCCAACTACAAGATACTTTCATAAATTCAACCAAAATCTACAGAGACTCACCAGCAACAAACTATTAACTGTTGCTATTCGATTTAAATCGCTCAGGTTTAAGAGCGTTTCTTGCTGCAAAATGCAGGTTCACCTGTACATACTTAACAGAGGCAAGTGGCTGCTGCAGGAAAGTCAGAAACAGCAATGTTGGTGTCAATCAGTGTTACACGTGGACTACCATCACAGTATGACTATTTGGCACACTTCTCCTATGCACACCTAACACCCTGAACATTTCCCTCACTAAGATGGCATTTGGCATGAACCACACCAAAAGTGGATGCATGCAGTCAAATACAGTAATTGCTTCAAAATTACAAGTACTGGGGAGACAAATTTTGAGCCATTATTTAATGTTTAGATATCACTACAAAGCAAAGTTTTGATGTGTTCATAAGCAATAGAAGTGTCTCTGGTTTGAAAGAAGAGCCAAACCTTACAAACAAATGAGTAAGTAGCATTCTCACTTGCAACACTCTAAGATGCTAACAAATGAGTGAGAGTTCAAGTCTTGCTCCTGAGGCCTGAACGTAAACCAATCTGACACTTCAGTGTTGCACTCTGGGAAGGTGCCAGCTCAGTTAGACGTAACAGATGCTACCTTTTGCAAAAGAAATGGAGTGTTCTCCCTATTGTCTGTGATTATTATTTAGTCTTCAGATAACATTAAAAACAGATTATCTGGTAATAATCATACTGCTGTCTTTGGGGCTTTGCTAGATGCAAACTGGCTAACAAATTTGCTACAGTGCAGAGTGGTTAAATTTTGAAATGTAATTCAATAGCTGTGACTGTTTGGAACTTCATCAAACATCATGAGGGGCATAGATAAAGTGAAATGCAAAGATCTTTCCCCTAGGTTTGGGGAGTTCAAAACTAGAGAATTTTAGGTTTAAGGTGAGAGGGGAAAGATTTAGACCATAAGACATAGGAGTGGAAGCAAGTCCATCGAGTCCACTTTGCCATTTAATCATGGCTGATGGGCATTTCAACTCCATTTACCCACACTCTCCCCATAGCCCTTAATTCCTTGCGAGATCAAGAATTTATCAATCTCTGCCTTGAAGATATTTTACATCCCAGCCTTTACTGCGCTCTGTGACAATGAATTCCATAGGCCCACCATTCTCTGGTTGAAGAAATGTCTCGTCATCTCCATTCTAAGTTGACCCCCTCTAATTCTAAGGCTGTGCCCAAGAGTCCTAGTCTCCCTGCCTAACAGAAAAAACTTCTCAGCATCCATGCTTTCTAAGGCCGCCATTATCTTGTAAGTTTCTATTAAATCTCCCCTCAACCTTCTAAACTCTAATGAATACAATCCCAGGATCCTCAGTCGCTCATCGTATGTTAGGCCTACCATTCCAGGGATCATCCGCGCAAAACCCCACTGGACATGTTCTAGTGCCAGTATGTCCTTCCTTCGGTGTGGGGCCCAAAATTGGACACAGTATTCTAAATGGGGCCTAACTAGAGCTCAGAAGCACATTCGCTGCTTTTATATTCCAAACCTCTTCAGATAAATGACATTACATTTGCTTTCTCAATCACTGACTCAACCTGCAAGTTAACCTTTAGAGAATCCTGGACTAGCACTCCCAGATCCCAGATCCTTTTGTACTTCAGCTTTATGAATTTTCTCACCGTTTAAAAAAATAGTCCATTCCTGTATTTTTTTTTCCAGAGTGCAAGACATCGCATTTGTTCACGTTGAATTTCATCAGCCATTTCCTGGACCACTCTCAAACGGTCTAAATCTTCCTGCAGGTCAGACAGCATCCAGGGAACAGGAGAATCGACGTTTCGGGCATAAGCCCTTCTTCCTCAGGGCTTATGCCCGAAACGTCGATTCTCCTGTTCCCTGGATGCTGCCTGACCTGCTGCGCTTTTCCAGCAACACATTTTCAGCTCTGATCTCCAGCATCTGCAGTCCTCACTTTCTCCTAAATCTTCCTGCAGCCTCCCCACCTCGTCAGTATTACCTGCCTGTCCACCTAACTTCATATCATCAGCAAACTTCACCAGAATGCCCCCAGTCCTTTCATACAGATCATTAATACATAAAGTGAACAGTTGCGGCTTCAACACTGAGCCCCGCGGGACACCACTTGTCATCAGCTGCCATTCTGAAAAAGAACCGTTTATCCCAGCTCTCCGCCTTCTGTCAGATAGTCAGTCCTCAATCTGTGCCAGTAGCTCACCTCGAATACCATGGGCCCTTACCTTACTCAACAGCCTTCGTGAGGCACGATATCAAAGGCCTTTTGGAAGTCTAGATAGACAACATCCACCGGGTTTCCCTGGTGTAACCTACTTGTTATGTCTTCAAAGAATTCTAACAGGTTTGTCAGGCACAACCTACCCTTACTAAATCCATGCCGATCTGTTCTAATCTAACCAAGACTTCATAAATTTCATCCTTAACAATGGATTCTAGAATTTTACCAACAACAGAGGTTAGGCTAATCGGCCTATAATTTTCCATCTTTTGTCTTGATCCTTTCTTGAACAAGGGGGTTAACAACAGCGATTTTACAATCATCTGGGACTCTCCCTGACTCCAGTGACTGTTGAAAGATCACAACTAATGCCTCCATTACTTCCTCAGCCACCTCCCTCAGAACTCTAGGATGTGGCCCATTGGGGCCAGGAGATTTCTTAATTTTTAGACCTTTTAGCTTTTCTAGCACTTTCTCTTTTGTAATGGTTACCATACTCAACTCTGCCCCCTGACTCTCCTAATTGTTTCTCATGTCTTCCACTGTGAAGATTTAAAAGGGAACTGAGGGGCAACTTTTTCACATAATTCATTCCATATATGCATCACATGCTGTCAGAGGAAGTGGTAGATAGAGGTACAGTTATAACATTTAAAAGACATTTCGACAGGTGCGTGAACAGGAAAGATTTAGAGAGATATTAGTCAAATGCTGGCAAATGAGACCAGCTTAGTTTGGGAAACCTCGTCAACATTGATGAGTTGGACCAAAGTATCTGTTTCCATGCTGTATGACTCTATCTAAACTTCTGTCCAAATGCAACACTCTAAGATGCTAACAAACCCTCCAGTAAAGAATAAAGTTAAGTATCAATTAGTAAATCTTCAAAGCTTTGCAGCATTTAAAAATAATACTGGATCAATCATAATCCTATTCCTTAAAAATATCTGCTATAAGAGGTAACACTGAAGAGTGGCCTGGTACATTTTGAAAGTATACAAGCCTAAACCTCAAGCATGATGTTTTGAAGGAAATTAAGTGCATATTGTTTAATTTAATGCAGAAGATAAAACCATTCATTAAACTATTAGCATGCTTTTATAAATCTTCTGGTCGTTCGTCTAGACAGTGTTGGTCAATCCTCTAAAGAAGTGATTTCCTTCAGTGTGCGAAATGCTGCTCCTTTGACTGTTGGATAAAAGGGCTACAAATGTGCAATTGAAATATGTGAATTTATAAACTGGCCAGGCCAAAATCAACAAAATTGCTTCTAGATTGCTTTGCTAAAAGGATTTTTAAGATAAATAACATAAATAAATTTTTCAGAGGATAATAAAATTGGTGTTTATTCTGTGTGCAAAACTTTAACATCAGTTTTAATCAAAAAAATATTATCCCTTCCACATTTGAGATAAAGTAGAACAAAATTGTTTGTTATTATAATGGAAAAATTTCTGGCTGTGTAACAGGCTGCTCCTTTTGAGGCACTTTAGGTGTTTGAAGTGGTTTCTTTGAATTCCAGGAGGAGCAATTACTGTTTTATATGCTGTTGCAATTGTTTTGGAACTTTGCTGCCAGAGGAAGTGGAGGAGGCTAGTACAATTGCAACATTTCAAAGGCATCTACATGGGCATGTGAATAGGAACGGTTTAGAGGGATACGGGCCAAGTGCTGGCAAATGGAACTGGATTAGGTTGGGATATCTGGTCGGCATGGACGAGTTGAACCGAAGGGTCTGTTTCCGTGCTGTACATCTCTGACTCGATAATGAAATTTCAGTCCTTGTGTTTTCTGTTTCTTTTCTAAGCATGAATGGGTTGATGTAAGTGTTGGAAACTTTTTTTTCCCGTAATGCTTCAGCAACTGTTTGGTTGAAGAGTCAGATTGTAAGATAGTGAATGCACAATAAAACAAAGCAAGTTAAAAAGTTCAGAGCATGGCCTATATTAGATACCAACTGGGTACATTGGCTATTCAGGAGTGGAGATCAGCAATGTGTTGGAACACAAATATCATGCACTTACTAAGATACAATGTAAACATGCTTTCAAAAGATAAGGAGAAAAGGATGAATCCTATCAAAGTTTAAACCTAGGACCTTTTATGTTCCAAGTCCAGCGCAGCTCTAAGTTAAAATGGTTAATGCTGTTTCATTAACCAAGCAAAGGAGATTTGGAAAAGAGGTTTAGTTTATATGCTTTTTTTTGCTAAAGTAAGTACCTAAATTAATTTTCCCTTATGTAAAAAAAATTCACCTGGGAAAAAAATCATAAATGCATCCTGCTCAGAGGAGGCAATTCATCATGGCAGCTCTGGGAGAGCGATATATAATTAGTCCCACGGATATTCTCTTTCCTTGCTGGCCAGGAATTTTCAAGTATATAGCTGATTCCCTTTAGAAAAAGGGACAACAATCTGTTTCTGCCACAGAAATTGCATTAATAAGTCATTACATAAAAACACTTCTCTTCATTTTCACAAGCCATCCTGGAAATACTCAACAGGTATCTGGTAGCCCCTGTGGAGAGCTTTTGCATTTTAGCTCTTTTTTAAAGTTTTCAGCAGTATTTAACTTTTGATTTCTTCATATCCACAATAGTTTCTCTGCTAAATCGTTTATCTCTGCTTTCTAGCTGATGACCTTTCTGCCAGTGAGAGCAATCTTTCCCTATTTATACTTTCAAAATCATTCATAAACTTTGAACACCTCCTCTAAATATCTTATAACCTTCCTTGCACCAAGTGTCTCATGTCCCTCCACACAACTCAAGTCTATCCTCACCTGCACAAATCTGGGAAGCATCTTCTACACCCTCTTTAAGGCCTAAAGAATGATGCCCAGGATTGGACAAAATACTCTACATGAATACATACTGCATGATGATAACCATATGCCTTTAATATAAAAGGAGCTGGCCAGTGAGATGGAGAAAAATACAGACAGCTAAGTTATATCCAAAATACTAATTTATTGGTCTGCTATAACAAGCTGAGAGTGATGTCAATGTAGCAAAGAAAACTCTGGACTTGCTTTAGATAGTTTCAAAATCAAAAGAGTTAAAGGTAACTATATTAATAAATAATAGAAGTATATGCAAACAAAAATGTAGGCTTGAGGGGCAGAATTGTCTAAACCTGCTCCTAGTTCTTATGTTCTTAACAATAGGGCAGTACCCAAGAACATTTTGATTGAGGATACATTACCGAGCAAGTACAGTAAAAATGCATAAAAAGCTGCAAAATGAAGCCAAAATATGGGAATCTTAATGAATAAGCCAAATAGTACATATAACAAACAGAAATAAAATATGTAGGATAATTTGCATATTTATAGCACCTTTCACAAACTCAAGACATCCCAAAGCACTTTCCTGCTAATTATATATCAATGAAAATGTGATCACCGTTTTAAGGGAAATGTGATAGACAATTTGCACACAGTAATTCTCACAAATAGAATTGAGATATGAGAAAATAACCCGTTTTAATCGTGTCAGTTGGAAGATAAATATTCACCAGGATACTGAAAGCAATTAGCTCCTTTTCAAATAGTGAAATAATTCATCTCATGGTGTTGAAGGCCTCAGGTAAGTATTTCATCAGAAAGGAGGCACCCTCAAGTGGAGGTGCAGCACTTACACTGTGTTACAGTACAGATGCTTTTTTTAAAAAGTAAAAGCAAACATACAACCAAAAGGAAATGAGAACTGACCATGACAGTACAACTTAAACTAATAGGAACAAATTCTTCCAATGACAAATGATCAAAACAAAAACTCCTTGACATTTAATGGCATTACCATTGTTGTTATCACCCAACATCTATATATTGGAAATTATTGACCAGAAATTTAACTTAACCAACAATACATATATACTGTTCTTACAGAGATGGATCAGACACTGGAAATAACACAAAAAGACATTTCATTGCCTGATTCCTAAAAACCATCCCAAAAAAGAGAATTCAGGAGTGTGATAATATACTCTTGCCTGAATGAGTGCCACTCCAATAATGAGCATGTAGTTCAATACTATCAAAAGCAAAACAACCTGTTTGATTGGCGCTCCAACCACCAACTTAATTATTAACTCCTTCCACCATTAATGCAGTGGGAGCAGAATGACCCATTTGCAGGATACAAAAGCACCTTTTAAAACTGCAAGTCCTTACCTAACAACACTACAGGCAGCCTATACCACATGGACTTCAGTGGTTCAAGGATGAGCATGGGCAGAAATGCTAATCTTAAAAGTATTTGCATTCAGCAATGAACAGAATGTAAAGGATGTAAATTGAGTCAAAAGTAGGAAAATATTTTAAATACGTTGTTTTTTCCCATATGTATTTGATAAATAAAAGGAGCATTTTATACATCATAATACTTCCTCCTAAATTTAATGAGTTTGATAATGTTTGCAAAGTTTAAAAAATTGTAAGGATCTGATAACACAAATGAGGATAGGGATGTTCCACTACAGTGGAATTATGTCAAAATCCTTTAGACTGAAAAGGTGTATATCATAATGCTTTTTAAGGAAAGTGAGAGGGGCGGACATTGGAATTATGGAGCAGTTAGCCTGATATCTGATGTTGCAAAATTGCTAGTGAGTGAACACGTTGAGAATTTGCAGCTAATCAGAGAGCAAGCATGAAGGTTGGTCATGCCTGATAAATGAGATTTTAATGTTTTGGAACAATGAATAAAATAATGGCATGTAACATCTTTGGATAGTTATTTCAATTGACTGTCAAAAAACATTTGATTAGAGTACTAGTGTAATAGAAAATGCTAATCATATTTCAAGTAAAACCTTGCTTGCAGAACAAGGAAACATTGTGACATATAGAAAAGAAACATAGTATTTACCACATTTTATGATTAAGGTTCTATCCCAAAATGTTTTACAGCCAATAAAGTACTTTTGAAGTGTAGTATTATAATGCAGCAATCATTGCAAGCAATTTGTGTAAAGTTCCACAGATAGCAATAGTATTATGACTAGGTATTCTATTTTTTATGATGTTGGGTAAGGACAAACAGTGGCCATAACATAGGTAGAATTCCCAAGTGCTTCTTCAACATAGTGTCATGCACACCTTCAAAGCCATGATTCTATAAATGAAAGACAGTACATCCAAAAGTCCCTTTATCCCTGCCTTCAACAGAGTGCCACCCTAGATTTTATGCTCACAAATTTCTGCTTTAGAGGCAGGAGTGTTAAAAATCCATAAACTATTCATATAAAAAATAATCAATGCCTGGACTGGACATCTGGAGAGGATAATGGTGGCTAAATTCAAGAAATTTAAAAGAGGGTGTGGCTGGTAAATCATATTCTCATCTGGATTTACTCTTGAGTAAAAAGGTTAAAACTGAAACAAAGATTTGCACTGGCAAGTTAAATATGCTGGCATTACCTTCAGCCCAGCAATGTTTTTCCTTTAGCAATATTATTCTTTATTAGAGGTTTTTTCCCCAAACTATTTGAGAAGCTAAAACTCAGCTTAAATTATGAGTTGTCATTGAGAGATATCTCCATCAAATGGACAGTTCAAAGATATCTTACTGTTCAATTTTAGTTTGAACCAAAAGACACAGCATTTTTTTCAATGGTATTCTTTTTGCAATCTCATTATTTAGATCTGGACAGTTGTTAAATTTTGGCCGAGTGGTCAATTAAACATTGATTGGTTGAAACTACTCTTACCAATTAGTAGGCAACATTTTAAAATCTAAGAAATATTCAAAGGAGACACAAATTATGGATACAATAATTCTCACAAATGCTATCATTGCATACTGTCTTTTTGCGTTGATACTTACAGAGTGTTGAATATGTACGATGACCCTCTGATGAATGGCACATTATCCAGCTGATGCCATTTCCCAGCCCCAATGCAGGATAACAGCCAAGAGGTACACGTGCACAAAATAGGACAAGAGGCATTTTGGGATTCAGTGTTCTCAGTGGTGGTCTGCATTAGACCAATATAAAGATGTCTACAAAGCAGCAGTATCACTATGATATGGCCAACTGCCATATTTTGTACCCTAATTAGTGAACCCACACCTGGGCTGCCGGGCCACTCGGTGCCCGCTGCCCAGAAATTTGATGTCCAGAATGTGGAAGGATGAACTTACAACTGGATGCTTGGAATGTGATCTTAAATAAGGTCTGGCACACAGTGAAGAAATCCCAAATCTTAAAGCCAAGTGGTGGTTCCTCTGTGCCCCGGTGAAGCCACCTGTTGTCTTAGGCTTGAGACGTTGGGCCCTGTGGGAGTGCAACCTGGAACGACAGAGCCACAAAAGGGAGGCCTTGACGCCTCGGAGGTCGGAGGGCCCTTGCCTCGATGAGCGAGCCCAGGCCTCCCCGTCCGCGTCTGGGAAGCTCTGCCCCTCCTTGACACCCGTGTTGGTCGCTCACACCGAGGCCTGGCAGGAGGATATGAACCCCGCAGGCCCCGATGCAACTAACACCATTGATGCCATGTCCCCCCCCAAGTCACTCTCAGGCGCTGCTCCGATTGATGTCCACCCGGTTACCAGATGGCGGTTGCTAGGCACAGCGTTCCTTCCCATTGTGACGTCTCCAGCCTTGCCCCTTTGCGTCAACCTTGCAGTGCAGGAGAGCAGACAAAGCCAGCAGCATTGAATCCCACTCAATGTGCTGGGACGGATGGAAAGACAGGACTTTCATCCCCATCCTTAACACTGCTGATGGGAAGCACCTGCTACTGCTTTAGTCTGCATTTTCCATTATTCATGAAAAGGTCCAGTTCTTATCTCGCCAAGCAGTTGCAGTTGAAGTTGAACATTCAGCCAAATGTACAAGCTGTAGGCATTCAAAAGGAACATTTTATTTCACAGAGTTCGACAAATAGTCCACAGTCATTCGCAACATGGCTCACAAAAGACAACATACTGTATAGAAATCACCGACCTTTGTAAGTATCATACCAGTAATTCTT
The DNA here is from genome assembly GCF_004010195.1 of Chiloscyllium plagiosum. Classification (NCBI taxonomy): domain Eukaryota; kingdom Metazoa; phylum Chordata; class Chondrichthyes; order Orectolobiformes; family Hemiscylliidae; genus Chiloscyllium; species Chiloscyllium plagiosum. The sequence goes on along the minus strand of NC_057742.1, from coordinate 31,996,774 downwards.
CCATTTTGGGGAATTTGTTCTTCGCCTACTTTCCCATTTTGTTCTGTGTTGACTCCTTACATAAGTGAAGCTCAATTTTCTTCCTTGGTATGACATCTTCGCGAACCGGCAGCTCAAATATTAGAGCATCCACTCATCGGTGATCCCCATCTCTAAAGTTGTCAAATTCTTCTCTGAACAGCATAATCTTCGCTGAAATACGAGAGAAGAAAACACATGCTCTGTGGCGTTATACCAGGGATTTCTGTCCCTCAGTGAGCAGCATGCTCTCTTGCCATCGACTGCACGGTAGATATCGTATTGTCGGCATTCTAAGTGCGAGGAATCTAGCACCTAGATCAAATCTGCAGTGTTGCGAGCTCAATTATAATACTGAAATAATCAAGATACCAATACTCAAGAACAGAAGACTCCCTCTCAAAATCCCCTTGTATTCAATCACTGTATCACGCTATTAAACTTATTCCTCACATTCACGATTATTAGAACCCTAACAATACCAACAACCCAGATCTCAAACACAGACCACAACTATTCCCAAATTCTCCAACCGTACTGAACACCATACAACACAAGATACAAGATGTCAGCAAATCCGTCCACTCATTAGAACAAGTGTTGATTATCACAGGCAATGGTAGCACAAAGGGCATAGCAGCCAGCAAATGATGAAGAAGCAGCGTTCCGAAAGCTAGTGCTTCCAAATAAACCCGTTAGACTATAACCTGATGTTGTGTGATTTTTAACTTCGTACACCCCAGTCCAACACCGGCACCTCCAAAGCAAGTCTTCAGGTATTCTTAACAGTTAATCCTCTCTGGGTCTTATGGCACTTATTGCACTTCACAGTTTGCGAACCAAGATGCTTTTCGGATCCACTTTCCTCTCTCTCCACTCCAATTCTTTCTATGGAATGGTGAGAGGAAACTTCAATGTAAGTAGAAGAATAAATCATCCTTTGGAAGTTGGAGCACAGCAGTAACTTGTCCATTGACGCAAATGTGCCAGCAACCAGGGATCATCGATTTAAAATAATTGGCGAAAGTATTAGAAGGGAATTGAGATTTTTTTTCATCCCGTGGGTGTCTTTGAAATTTACTGCATTAAACAGATGCTCGAGGCAAAATCCTTTATATTTAAAAATTACCTAAATATATACTTGTTATAATTTACAGGTTTACAGATTAAGACCTAAGATTTTGGATTAAGCTGGATAAGCTGTCTTTTCAGCTGTAACAATGAGTTTAATGGACAACTTTGGAGCATAAAATTATTTATGTACGACATCTTGGATTCTGGGAAAAAGCCAGCACTAGTGAAAACGTATGTTCTCATTCTGCCTCACTAGCTGTAGAGTAGAAATGGACTTTTCTCCTACCACACTAACCACCCTTTATTGAGTAGGAACAGGATAATTTATCCCGAGTTTCCTCAATCGAGTTAAAAAACGCATTTCGCCATTATCACATTGCTGCTTATGGGACCTTACTGTGCATTCTAACAGCAACTACGTTTCAAAAGCACTTCCATTACGTTGAAACACTTTTAGGCATCCAGTGGTCATGGAGGGTTGTGTAAATATAATGTTACATTGCATTTAGAACCCTAAACACTACGGCTGTTTTTATTGCTTAATTCCAAAATGTGTTTTTCAAGAGGATTACTACAAAGAGAAGGTAGCTGCAGATGTAAAACAAAGTGCAAGACTGATGGATATAACACGTAAAGGTGCTAATAAAGCTTTAAACAAATTGGACTGTGATCTCTGGTGACTACAAAAATAACAAAGGGCTGATGGCTCCCCTGCTCAACAGAAAAACACTCCCTGCAGATGATGTCCCAAACCAGAAGCACATTTTATGTTTTTTCCCCTTTTAAATACACAAGGACAGGGTTAAAAAGTCAGTTTTAACTCCATTGGAATGGACTGAGGGGTACTGAAAGTTCTCATGTGTACCGACCTGTATGTGAAGGTCACAATCAAAGAGTTATTATTTAGTTATCCTGTATTGTAGGTAAAGATCCCCTCTAACTAAAAATCCTGCAAACTAGTTTTTTTTAAAAAAATCAGGACAAAGACATTTCAATCAGCCTCCAAACACGAGAATCTCAAAAATCAACTATCAATGCCAATGCTACCAATAATCCCCAGTGCAATGGCCGAAATATTCAACCATCCACTCTACAAACAAATTAAACACTGATCTGTATACTTTTTTTTATTGCTTGTATCATTTTGGACTCACCTCTTAATTCTAAGCTATGTGCATATATGGAATGTTAATATTTATGTAGTAATAAACTTGTAAATACACTATAGTAATGAATGCATTTTTCTTAATTTAAAGAAAGCCTGGTTAAATTGATTTCTTACAAAGCATTGAATTGAATTTATTGTCACGTATTATTAGTTCATTTGGGAATGGTATTCATGAGGAAAGGTATTCTATTCAAATTAACTTCGTTGGAACCAACCAGCGAATACAGATCGGGAGCCAGTTCCACTGTCCTCATGCAGGACATCAACAGCCTGGTTATTCATGTGAAACTGTAAACATTTAGGCAGTCTTGCCTGGGGTCTGGTCATTATAGCTGAAAACAAAAATACGTTCCTAACATCACTTGGTTCAATATGGCAAATGCCAGTGAAATCAAGACTAAAGGGTAGTGCCCTTGAAGGCAGGTCATAACACTATCCACACTCTGGATTGAGGCTGCAGAAGGTGATGTAGCTCAGTAGAAGCTATGAATGGTGCCCTCCGTTTCTATGCCAGTTGCTCCTGTTCTCCAGTATCCTCCAAACATTGGGACAATCCTACAAGTCCAGTCATAACAGCAAACAATGGAAGTTCATCTACTGAATTAAGTTTCCCAGTCTTAAAACACACAAAAAAAAACCCAAATCTACCATGCTGCCTGAACTAAAATACCAATCAACCTGTAAGTACATTACATTTTTGAATATCCCATGATGTTACTGAGAATGGAGGGTTTGAGTTATAAAAATTAGGCTAGATGGATTGGCACTTTTTTCACTGGAGTGTAGGCGGTTGAGGGATGACCTTAGCGGCTTATAAAATCGTGAGGGGCATAAAGTGAATAGCAAAGGTCTTTTCTCTAGGATGAGGGAGTTCAAAGCTAAGCGGAATATATTTAAGTTGAGAGAAGAAAATCTTTAAAAAGACATTGTTGGAGAAATTAGCCCAATAAATTCGAGATTGCAAAGCACTGTTCGAAGTGAAATTAACAACAGTTTATTAGTACAGTAATGTCACGGAAGAGAAATTGACTAAGCTGAAACAGCACAGTCTGTCCAGGTAGCTGAGAATTCTCATCCTCGAGCTAACGATGAAGCCAGGTTTTATAGGAATCTAGTACAATAAGGTTAATTAAAATGGGGAAAGATACAATGCTTTTGGAAATTAAGTAATCCAGTTACAATGATAATAATTGAAAAAGTTATCGGAAGAATGTCCTGATTGTCGATACAATGTACCATCCTGACGGTATCAATGAGTTCTTGATGGGAGCAGGAGATTCCAGCTTTCGCTGCAGGTAGGTGAGAATGTCTCTTTTGAAACAGTAAGGTGCTTCCATTGTTCCTGTCCTTGCGAACAAGGTCCTTAGGTGCCTCTCTGTCTGACCTGTCCTTTGTGTGGCTTTGGTATTGCTGTGTAATGAGACTGCCCTCGGGGCTTTGGAACAGCTGTGTTGACTGGGTATTGTTAGTGTGTTTTGCGAAGCGTATTCCCTTGTCCACGAGTGCTGGCTTGTTTAACTTGCCAGCCTGTTTGGTCACTGCTGGTCATTCTAGGTGTTTCTGGTATAGTTTTGCCAAGTTTGCTTTCCTATGCTCTGTGTGGGCCTACTATGGTTAGGCCGGGTGGCAGATCTTTTCCCACACGCATGAAGGGCAATTTTCTTTTAGTGTAGAGGGTGGTTCATGTGTGGAATGAAATGCCAGAGGAAGCAGTGGATACAAGTACAGCTTAAAAGATATACGGATAAGTACAGAGATAGAAAATCTTTGGAGGGATGTGAGCCAAAAGCCAGCAAATGGGACTAGTTTAGATTCTCTACAGCGTGAAACAGTCCCTTCGGCCCAACAAGTCCACACCAACCCTCCGAAGAGTAACCCACCCAGACCCATTTACCTCTGACTAATGCAACTCACACTATGGGCAACTTAGCATGGCCAATTCACCTGACCTGCACATCTTTAGTTTGGGAATATGGTCAGCATGGACTAGTTGAATTGAAGGGTCTGATTCCATGCTGTATGACTCTATTAAGAAGAAAGTCTTTCCTCTTAGGTTAATCACTTACTGTGCAAACTCCAATTATGCTAACAGTCTTGGGCACTAAATATTAAAGAAAATGGTCTAACAAGAGGAGCAGGATGCTAATTTGAACAGTATTTCAACTGAGCGTAGATGTCCCCTTTTTAGAGAGACATAATTAATAAACAACCACATAAATACATATTGGAAATCTTGTCAATTGTATCTAGCCAATTGCTCACCAAGATTTTGGGAATGTTCAGTACAAACATGGTAAATATGAATATTAAACAGAACATACTGATAATTTGGCAGGTGTCACTTCACTGCCACTTAAGATGTTAACAATTTGTTTATTTAAATTGAATGATTGTTTTCATTTTTTCTGAAGTTGTTACTGTTAACTAAAAAGTATGAAGCCTTTTAAAACTGTGTTTTAATGCCTGGTTGTGGTTAAAAAAAAATTGGGCAATAAACATGAACATAAATTTAATCATGGAAGTGTTTGTAAAGTTACTTTCCAGAAATGCATTTTTTATAGTTTCTTGACAACTGCTTGTTCTCAAAGAGCTGTTTTGGGGTGAGGAAAATCTCAGCTCCAGCACAACAGATACTTCCTGCAGTCAGTAGTACTTCATAGTGTTTGTGGATAAATTTTATTTTTCAAACTTAAAAGTTACAAATGTCACACATACAGAATCACCATCTGCTTGAGTCTTCTATGCAAAGGCAGGTCCTTGTTGTTATTCAACAAATGACTACTAAAGTGCCAGAACGTTTACTATGGAGAAGGTGAGAAGCAGGACCCTAATCTAACTCAGCCAGAAAGGGGAACAAACCCCATCCTGTGCATTGTTGGTACTAATCTGACCTACGTCTCACCAGTTAATCAACTCAACTAACCAACATTCCACATGGGGAATCAACTTGTGCAAATATACTGCTGTGGGAAAAAAAATCTTTAAAACCACTGGCATATTGCAGGAATACAATGATGGTTACCTGGGCAGTATTTTCTACATTCTTTGTAGAATTAATATCTTCAGTGTAATTATAAAAGTAAATTGTCAGATCATTATTCACAATGTGTGCTTCCAATTTTTCAAAAGCAATTTCCTAGCTGAGATTTAACAAAGTTAACAATGTTTATGTCATGCATTTGCCCTCAAAAGATGTCAGAAGTTCTTGAAGGTTTTAGTGCCTTCATGTCTCCGTGCCTTCCATACTTTCTGTTGTATAACTCAAATCAGAAAGAATTTCTTCTTGTCCCTCATGTTCAAATTGACTCCGTGAAATGTCATTTACCTGTTAAGAGAAACAAGTCCAGAGACTTATGTAAGCGTAATGCAAAATTGAATGCTGAAATTTAAATATTTCTCAGAGCAGCAGTAATTCCCTATCCCTGCTCCCTTCAGCTGATCAGTCAGTAGAATATCCATGTTGAACAGCACTTGGAGAAAGCACTAAGTACTGAGCCCTTGCAACCCTGCGTGCAGGACTTCAGTGTCCACAACTAAAAATGGCTCAGCAGCAGCACCATCACTGACCAAGCTGGTTGAATCCTAAAGATAGCTGCAAACGCGGCTCTGTAGCAGGTGGTGAGGGAATCAATTAAAAAAAACTTCCAAGGCAATGAACATCTCTAACAAGAGAGAATCTAGCCATCGTTCCTTGGAATTCACTTGCATTATCATGAGGGTTACCATTTACCAGAAATGGAACTGGATTAGCTATTTAGAGATAGCTATTTAGCTATTAGCTATGGAATTCTCTGCCCAAGGAAGCAGCAGAGGCAGCTTCATTCGATTAGATTAGATTACTTACAGTGTGGAAACAGGCCCTTCAGCCCAACAAGTCCACACCAACCCGCCGAAGCGCAACCCACCCAGACCCATTCCCCTACACTTAGCACTATGGGCAATTTAACATGGTCAATTCACCTAACCTGCACATTTTTGGATTGCGGGAGGAAACCAGACCACCCGGAAGAAACCCACGCAGACACGGGGAGAATGTGCAAACTCCACACAGAGAGTCGCCTGAGGCGGGAATTGAACCCGGGTCTCTGGCGCTGTGAGGCAGCAGTGCTAACCACTGTGCCACCGTGCTGCCCACTAAATGTATTCAAGGCACAGTTGGGTGGGTTTTTGCATGGTAGGGGAATTAAGGGTTATGGGGATAATGCAGGTAGGAAGAGTTGAGATAACGGATATAATCAGTCATGATCTTAATGAATAGCCGAGTAGGCTTGACAGACCAAATAGCATACCCCTATTTATATTACTATGAAACTACGAATATAGAATACAGAGCAGTTCAGATATTAGCAATCTATGTCAACCTCTCACTCCCAAGACCTTTCCACCATTTATAAGGCAGAAGTCTGGGGTATACTGAAACATTTCCTTTTTGCCTGGATGAATGCACCTCCACCAACATTCAAGGAGCTCCAGGACAAAGCACTGGGTTATCACCATATCCGCAAACATTCACTCTCTCCACCATGACACTCAGTACCATCCATAAGATGCACTGCAGAAATGCATCCAGATTCCTTAGACAGCACCTTACAAATGTATCATCATTGAGAAGGACAGCAATTACTTCTGAAGCCACTGTCTAAAAGTTCCACTCCAAGCGACGCATCATCCTGACGTACAAATAGATCATTATTCCTTCAGTGTCACTGGATCTAGAACTCCCTTCCTATTGCACTGTGGGTCCATCCACAGCCAATGGACTGCAACGGCTCAAGAAAGCAGCTCAACATCATTTCTCAAAGGCAACTGGCGATCAGAAATAAATTCTTGTCCAGCCAGTGACATCCACATGACATGCACGAATGAATTAATACATATAAAAGACATTTTATTGCATTGTGATAAAAAGGAAACATATTTTCCAATTTTCAAAGACATTTTCCAATCTTGATCTACCAGTGATTGTACCTGCAGTTGTGTTTGAAGTTCATCCTCTGTGAAACAGTCAGTTTCATTGTGTTGTGAACTCCATTGCAGAGACACCTTCCCATTGCCTACAAGAAACAGAAAGGAAGGGAAAGTTAAACCTACAGTTGCTAGAAAATAATAAACAGCATCTCAACATAGGATTCAATGAATGCAAGAAAATTAAGGACAAAATTAATTATTCCATCACTTTCATCCTGTCAAAGTCATGCCATCAGAAGTAACTCAAACAAGTATCAGTCAAAGAACTTATAGGAAATGATTCTCCAACCCCCAAAGAGAACTAGACTTGCTCTATGAGACCAGTGGGGGTTAATAATTTGCTCAAATTTCCACAAACCTCCTATCGCTCAAATTATTTTCCACTTAGAGAAATCGTCCTTTTAAATGCTTGCATCAAACCTGCATTTACTGCGGTTTTTAAAAAAAATGTTCATTTAAAGCTACCATTTATTGCTACTCAGAAGGTGATGGCAAGTTGTTTTCTTGAACCACTGCAATCCATGTGGTATAGGTAAGCTAAGTGCTTTTAGAACCATTTTATAAGATTCTGACCCAGCAACAGTGATATAACCCATAACAGTTTCAATTCAGGATGTTGGGGGACCACAGGGAACCTTCAAGTGGAGATATTCCGAAGATGGTTGCTTGTCATTCTAGTTAATAAAGGTCACAGTATTGGAGCTGCTGTCAAAAGGGGTGTGGTGAGTTGCTGCAGCTCACTTTGTAGATGTTATGCCATACTTTGAATTATGCACCAGTGGAGGGATAGAACTGAACAATGTGCTAACTGAGTGGGCTGCTTTGTCCTGGATGTTGAGTTTCTGAGTGTTGCTGCAATTGCACACATTCAGGCAAGTGGAGAGTAGTCCATCATACTCTCAACTTGTAGTTTATGAACAAGCTTTGAGGAGTCAAGAGATAATTAATTTGCCACAGAATTCCCAGGATAATGGTAAGGTCAGGGCGTTGAACATAGAGAATTCAGTATGCAAGTTCTGTTGAACCTCGAGGGGAGATGGTTAGATTCTTACCTGTTGGAGATGGCATTTCCTGGCAATTGTGTGCATGAATGGTACTGATTGGCTCAAGGCTGAATGCTGTTTTTCAGCATGGAATTCTACTGTAACATTTGTTTGCTTTTTGAAAGCAACAACCTTCAGTGCCATTTCAACATGGTGTGGCACGGTGGCTCAGTGGTTAGCACTGCTGCCTCACAGCACCAGGGAGCCAGGTTCAATTCCTGCCTTGGACAACTGTCTGTGTGGAGTTTGCACATCCTCCCCGTGGTTGCGGGGGTTTCCTCCAGGTGCTCCGGTTTCCTCCCACAATCCAAAGATGTGCAGGTTAGGTGAACTGGCCATGCTAAATTGCCCCTAGTGTTAGATGCATTAGTGGGGTAAATATGGGGAATGGGTCTGGGTGGGTTACTCTTTGGAGGGTCGGTGTGGACTTGTTGGGTCGAAGGACCTGTTTCCATGCTGTAGGGAATCTAATCTAAACATCTACATAAAAACAAGCAGACATAGATACAGGCAAAGAGAGACTGGATATTGCAAAGGCTTAGGGCTCTGATAATATTCCGGCAATAGTATTGAAGACCTGTGCTCCAGAACTTGCCACTCCCATAACCAAGTTCTTCTAGTACAGCTACAACACTGGCCTCTATCCAATAGTGTGGAAAATTGCCCAGGTATGCCCTATACATAATAAGTAGGACAAATCCAACCCGGCCAGTTACCACCCACATCAGTCTACTGTTGATCATCAGTTAAGTGATGTAAAGTGTCATCAACAGTGCATTCAAGTAGCACCTATTCAGTAACGCCCAGTTTAAGTTCCTCCAGAGCCAATTAGCTCCTGATCTTATTACAGCTTTGGGTCAAACATGGACAAAAGAGCTGAATTCCAAAGGTGAGGTGACAGTGACAACACTTGACATCAAGGCTGTATTTGACAAAGTGTGGCATCAAGGAACCCTAGCAAAATTGGAATCAATGGCATCACAAGGCAAACTCTGATGGCTGGAGTCACACATAACATACAGAAAGATGATCGTGATTGTTGGTGCTCAGTTATCTCAGCTCCAGGACAGCTCTGCAGGAGTTCATCAGGGTAGTGTCCTCGGCCCAACCATCTTCAGCTGCTTCAACAACAACCTTGCCTGCATTATAATTACAGGGAGTGGGGATGTTTACCTATGATTGCACAATGTTGAGCATTTGCGACTCCTCAGATACTGAAGCAGTCCACATTCAAATACCACAAGATCTCGACAACATCCAGGCTTGGGCTCACAAGTGGCAAATAAAGTTCGAACTTTATTGCTGGAACAGCACAGCAGGTCAGGCAGCATCCAGGGAACAGGAGATTCGACGTTTCGGGCATTCAACTTTGATCTCCAGCATCTGCAGACCTCACTTTCTCCGCAAATAAAGTTCGAGCCACACAAATGCAAGGTTATGACCATCACCAATAAGAGACAATCTAACCACTGCCCCTTGTCATTCAATGGTATTACTATCACTGAATTCCCCCACTATCTACATTGTGGAAGTTATCATTGACCAGAAACTCAACTGGATTCACGACATAAACAGTGACTACAAGAGCAGGTCAAAGGCTAGGAACACTGCAGCAAGTAACTGACCTCCTGACTCCCCAAAGCCTGTCCACCATATACAAGGCACAAGTCAGGAGTGTAATGGGATACTCCCCACTTGCCTGGATGAGTGCAGTTCCAACAACAGTCAAGAAGCTTGACACCATCCAGGACAAAGCAGCCCAACTGCAGTACATCCACAAACATCCACTCCCTCCACCACTGATGCTTAGTGGCAGCAGTGTGTATTATCTACATGATGCACTGCAGAAATTCAAAGATTCTCAGACAGCACTTTCCAAACTCACAACCACTTTCATAGAAGGACAAATGCAGCAGATATATGGGAACACCATCACATTCAAGTTTCCCATCAAGCCACATACCAGCCTGATCTGGAAATATATCGCCCTTCCTTCACTGTTGCTGGGTAAAAATCCTGGAATTCCCTCTCTAATGGCATTGTGGGTCAGCCCACAACAGCTGGTCTGCATCAGTTCAAGAAGGCAGCTCCCCACCACCACCTTCAAGGACACCCAGCGATGGGCAATAAATGTTAGTCAGCTAGCAACAACCATGTCCCACAAAATGAATAAATAAATTTTTTAAATGTTCAAAATTATCCCTAATCTTTCGTCTTGTAAAAATATGTCATAATAAGACCGGTTTTGTTCCTTTCCCAGGCCCCAGGATAATGAAGTTGCCAGTCTTTTATATTCTGAGTCACACCTTCAATGCAACCAAATCTACAAGGTTCTGAAATTTTATGGCAGAGTACCATTAATAACCCATTGCATTAAGTGCCTTGTTCTTGCAGATCCAGTCCCTGAACACCATCATATAGATAACACAGTAAGGTTGTGTAGTAAAATAACTGGTGTAGTTGAAAATAAAAGACAGTCTACCATAGGGAGTTCTGTTTGCTTAGTAAGGGTTATCAGGGTTCACTGATAGCAATATGTAAGCTTCGCCTTGAATGCCAAATCAAAAATGGTCTTCATGAATGATGTTCTTTTTCATACTTGAGTTAGTGATGCACAATTTCTACTATGCTTACAGAGGAGGATCAAGGCAAAAAGGGCCAAATGAAAATATTGATCAAAAGATGCTTAAAAATGTTTTATATGTGTAGAGAACAGTAGCATAATGGTTATATTATTACACTAATAGACAAATGGTCTGGGCTAAGGTAACTACTAATCAAAACTAACCCACAGGATTGTCTAATGGCCTTCAAGGAAGAAAATCTCATGTTCTTGGCTCATCTGAGACTCCAAACCCATAGACAGCAATGTGGTCGATACCACCTACCATCTGAAGTGGCCTGCAATGTACTCAATTCTTCCAAGAAGAAATGAATGACTATAAGTTGGTATGTAGGTACAACATGTGATTAGGAAGATAAAAGAATTGTTAGCAGTTCTTGCAAGGAGCATTCAGTATAGAGCAAGAAATTGAAGATCATGTGACACAGATACTGTTGAACCAGCAGGCCTGGGTTCAAGTCCCATCTGCTCCAGATAACATCTCTGAACAGATTAATTAGAAAATATCTAAATTCACAAATTGCTGCCACATCTGAATAACAGTTATGCCACCCATTTCATACTTCTTTTGTCATTCAGGGAGAAAACAAAAGCCTCCAAAAGGACAGAAAGGCTCAAGATGGGTGTTGGGCAACTTGACATTTGGATCCTCACTCCTGATGAGGAGAGGATCCTAATGCATTGGGAGCTATTCGGGGAGGGTTCACTTGATTCATTTCTAGGTTGAAGGTTACCTTATGAGGGAAAGTTGAGCAGATTGAACCTATACTTAAGAGATTAAAGAATGAGAAGTGATCTTATCAGAACATACAAAAACCTGAGGAAATCTATAACTTAGGACACAGTTTAAAAATTAGGATCCTCCAGTTAAGACTGAGATGAATAGCTCCCCTGCCACCACCTCACTTTACAGAGTTCTAACTCAGGAATTCTCTTCCTCAGAGAGCAATGGAGGCTATATCATTGAATATCTTCAAGACTGAGTTAGATTTTTGTTTCGATCAACAAGGGAGGCAGGCAGGAACTTGGGAGCTGCAGCCACAGTTCAATCAGTCATGATCTTATTAAATGACAAAACAAGCTTATCGGGGTGAATAGCTTACTCCTTGTTAATTCTTGTGTTCACCAGAACAATTAGGAATAAGCAATAAATGCTGGCCTTGCCAGTGACGCCGACTTCCCATATAGGAATAAAATAAAAGTACAATCTATGGTAAATCATATTCTTAAGCACGTGGATTGCAAAGGTTTTCCAATTGTTTTGTTACTTCAGCTAGGCAGCTTGTAGGATAGATACCAGGGCTTTTCTGTGCTATTAGAACTCATCATGCCTACTGTATGACCCCAGTATCCTGGAATAGGGAGGGGAAAATCTTTATCAGTATTGAACAAGTCTGGGAAGAAGGGTATATGATTTAACCATATGATGCCTTCTCGGGTTAAATAAAATGCACAACTCAACATTTTTAGGCTCAGAAATGGAGAATAGACACTTAGCAGGGGAGGCCAGTTCTAAAACCACACACCAACCTGAAGTCAGCTCAAGAAAAAGGGAGGAGAAAAGAGCTTGAACATTACATTTCTTTAATGAGTGCATCCATGAGTGTCTAGATACTTATTTGTTGTCTGACATCAAGCACATTGACGATGAAGTCGTCTGTGTTGATAATTGAGAAAAAGAAGTTCCTGAACAGGCATTTATTTTTGCCTTTATTGAACAACAGTTTCAAAGTCAACTTTTCCTCAATGTTGGTAGACTTTTTATCACTCAGTATTCCCCTGTTGCATGGAGACTCAAGCCATTTTGAATAAAATCTGTTCTGCACTGCTACTAATCACATAAACAAAAAGCTAATAATTTGGAAAAGTTACAGAAGTTTACCCAGGACAACAATGAAGATCTTCTGAAATGCATCTGATAAAGCTTTCTGTGTTGCAGCCTTTTGAGCCCTTCCAATTTTCAAGGTAAAATTGAGTGGATCTACAAGAGAATAAAAGATTAATAATGAGTGTTCAGATGATCAGGAATATTTGATTAACAATATATTGCTGCAGACATATTTGGAAGAACTCAAATAAATCCTCTCATGATCTGAAGTCCCAAAACATGTCATATCTCTGACCATTTTGGAAGAGTAATATTTTTTACAATTACATATAGTAAGATCACAGACAGCAAATAAAAGAACATACAGTGCTAGTTTCAAACTGTGCAGTGTATTAATCCAGATTAGTCCAGAAGGGAAACCATTCATAACCACACCCCGTTCCTTTATACCTTCAGCTTTCCAGATTTAGGGTGAGTATCAAAACAAAACTTCAAGCAATTCCTTAATAAAAGCAAAGATGCTATCATTACGGGGACCACTGGCAGGATTGCCACTTGCAACCAATTACTGATTTTCACAAGCAGGTGTGTTCTAAATTCTAGTTTCTATAAAATTAATTGAAAATTTTACTCTCATTGTAAGAGATACTTCAATGAACCGAATCATTTGCCACTGCATTCATTGTACACTTTCCATTGTAGTTTACACTGTGGTGTTAGCTTCTGAACTTTAAATTTAATTCCAACCCTCACAGATGTCTGTAAAAATTAAAAGAACTGCGTTAGCTGTAAATCAAAAACAATGACACAAGTCACTGGAAAAGCTCAGCAGGTCTGGCAACATCTGTGAAGAGAAATCAAAGTTAACGTTTTGGGTCCAGTGATCCTTGCTTAGAACAGATGTCCATACACTGCTAAATCTACTTGGATTCTCCTTGCATTACTAAATTAGCAGTAGTGCCTAAATCAACTTAACAATTTACATTTATATTGCACCATCAATGTAGTAAAAAGTTGTGACTGCTTCAAATGAGTTTGATACAGTCACACAAGATGGTATTAGGTCAAATAACTCAAAATTTATTCAAAGAAGTATGTTTTAAGAAGCAGGGTAGAGAGGAATAGGGACTCAGAGGGAATTTCAGAGATTAAGGGTCTAGACTGCTGAAGACATAGTGTCCGGTGGTGGAGCAATAAAAACATGTGCAGGACATCGAAACTGAAGAAGCACAAAGATCTCCACAGCCTGCAGAGGCAAGAACAGAGAAGGATATGAAAACAAAAATGAGAATGTTTAAAATCAAAGTGATACTGAACGATTAGCCAGGATTAGTTAGCAAGCACAAGGGCGAAAAGTGAAGATGGGCATAAGTGAAAGTTAGGATCCAGGCAGAATTTGTTTACAGCATTAACTATAAGCATAATTCCAGAAAGGTATCAATGACATCCAAAGCATCTTCCTTTAGAACCATTTAATATTACATTTCTGTTGCACTTTTCAAACACTTCAAACATTATTGCAGAATATCTATCAGTCTGCTTCTATTATTCATTTTTAGCATTAGTGGTGGTTTTGCTTAAAGCATGGGGTGGGTACAGTTCATATAGCAAGAACAATGTTGGTGGAACTGAATCTGCTGGAAACTCTTTTGCCACGAATCAAATCACAAAAAGTCTCATAAGTAAGATCCACTCTTAATACACTTTTTGCCCCCAGTTCTTCCTGGGTTTGTGATTAATGACCACAGCATAATTCCTGATATGCCAATTATCTTTCTGCAAAGCTGAACCATTAAACAGTACCCAAAAATAAATCTAACAAATAAAGGTAATCCTGGTACTTCTCTATATCCCAGTCACAGCTAAAATTAAAACACAGATTAAATATTTATTCATATATTTAGTATTTAATTACCCTATTCATGAGTTAAGATGCTGAAATCAAAATCAAATCTTCATTTTAAATGCATGTCCTGATCCCGAATGGTGTTTTCATAACCAAGAACTTCTGTCCCCTAGCACCAGACCTGAAATCATTCCACATCCTTTGTTTCTGCAATTCTCGGGGCAACTAACTCTACACTCATGTTTCCTCCTATCATGCATCGATCCTTACTTTAGATCACAATCTGTTCTTATGCCCTTCACTCACTCATTAATCTTTACTGTTTACAGTTTTCTTTTCTATTTCTTGCATTATCACTCCCACAGCTGTATTTTAGCCACTATACTTGTCAGAGGTTTACTGGCTACAATCCTCTGATTACGTTGATACCTAGTGTTTTGGCTAGCTGTATTTCGTGTTATTTATGTTGTTGCCGTTGGAGATACTGTCAATTAAAACCCTCTTTATAGCAAGATTATGTTAAGAAAGGGTGAAAGACTGAAAAAGAGAGAGATTGAATAGACTGAAATATTAGCATGGTAACAGGAGCAGGAATTGGAGGAAGACGAAGAAAGGTCGAAAGCTCATTGTCAAATTTCACACATAACCAGTTGAGCAGCACAGGTATGATTCAGTTAACCTGAAAACCTACAGCATAAAGGTTAATTTAGTTTCACCAAGTGCAGCAACTAATGACATTTACCATATACATAAGGCTTGGGGAGAGTATTAACAGAAAAGAATGTCAATTATTTGGCTAAAATATACACATACAGGATCTTGACCAAAACCCATGACAATGAGATGCACCTCAGCTGGTCCATTGTACACACAATTTGGATGAGGCTGTTTTTATATTTTCTTCCAGTAGAAAAAAACTTGCTTTTCTCTTTGAAGTTCCAGTACAGATTTGAAGGAAGATGTATACATTATATATAATCGCCTGTAAAGGTTAACTGTATTTTAAGTAATTTAGCAATGTGCAGAAATAGTGTTTTGTAAGCCCACAATGGTAATAAAATATAATCATCATAGTATTAAAGTAAGCTCCTGTATGTTTTAAAGGATTTATATTCAAAGGTTAACAGCAACCAGATTTTGTGTTTTTCTCACTATGAATGGAAATTCCTGTTTACCTCAGTTTGAAATATCTTTTTACTCCAAGTCAGGAGGTTAAGTTAAGATTCTATCCCAAAGTACAAATTTAAAACAGACATTAAGAAAAGACTCTATTGCTGAAATTATCCTTATAGACAGATGGTACATAATGATAGTATTGTGGAATGGTAGCAAGTGATATATTGACTAATATCACTCTTGATAATACCAGTAAAAAGATATTTGTTTAGAGCTTAAAATGCAAGTTCCTATATATTTCTCACCTGTTACATCTTGGTCAAATTCTTCAGAAATCCCAATACCTTGACAACACATGCCATAATTTATCAATTTTATTTCCATCATGCAAATATACTTTATGCTTTTTCTCTCCAGCTGCACTAGTTCCTGGGTATTTTCTTCACATCCATCTGAGTTAGAAATATTCTGGAGCTACATATTAAAAACAGAGGTTGCAAGTAAGACAATGAATCAAGAACTAGAACACAGACACCCATTAGCATTTACAACTTACACAGGAATTGGTGCTTCACAAAGCAAATTGGCAAAGATAGGTTGGAAAATGAGTTCATGGAAGAGCTCAAGACGGTTTCCCAGAATATACCAATCAAGACACACATTTCAGATTTTGCATTCTGTAATGTGGTACAGTTAAATTAGTAATCACACAGTAAAGTAACCTATAAACCAGAGTCACCTTACTGATAGAATTCATTTAGAAGTGCATGTAGATTTAGTCATATTCAATTTCAGTGACATGCTTATGTCTAAAAGAACACTTACTTTGGGAAGCAAATTACTTAGGCATAAATCTTCGAGGAGAAAGTGAGGACTGCAGATGCTGGAGATCAGAGCTGAAAATGTGCTGCTGGAAAAGCGCAGCAGGTCAGGCAGCATCCAAGGAACATGAGAATTGACGTTTCGGGCATAAGCCCTTCTTCAGGAATGAGGAAAGGTGTGTCCAGCAGGCTAAGATAAAAGGTAGGGAGGAGGGACTTGGGGGAGGGGCATTGGAAATGCGATAGGTGGAAGGAGGTAAAGGTGAGGGTGATAGGCCGGAGTGGGGTGGGGGGCGGAGAGGTCAGGAAGAAGATTGCAGGTTAGGAAGGCGGTGCTGAGTTCGAGGGATTTGACTGAGACAAGGTGGGGGGAGGGGAAATGAGGAAACTGGAGAAATCAGAGTTCATCCCTTGTGGTTGGAGGGTTCCTAGGCGGAAGATGAGGCGCTCTTCCTCCAACCGTTGTGTTGCTATGGTCTGGCGATGGAGGAGTCCAAGGACCTGCATGTCCTTGGTGGAGTGGGAGGGGGAGTTGAAGTGTTGAGCCACGGGGTGGTTGGGTTGGTTGGTCTGGGTGTCCCAGAGGTGTTCACACCTGCACCTCCACACACATCATTTATTGCATCCGCTGCACCCGATGTGGCCTCCTCTATATGAGGGAGACAGGCCGCCTACTTGCGGAACGTTTCAGAGAACACCGTTGGGATATCTGGTCAGCGTGGACGGGTTGGACCGAAGGGTCTGTTTCCATGCTGTACATCTCTGACTCTATGACTCTATGTAGGTATGGTGTTCCAACTAGTGGGAGCTTTGGCTTCAAATGCAGCCTTAAAATAGGTTTATTGTGTCACACACAAAGTATAATAGTGAGCCTGAGGCTTTGGAACAATGTGAAATCAGCAAAGGATGTTCAAAAATTTGTTTTAAAAAGGCGAAATAAAGTCACACAAGTGCAAAATAGCAAGAAATATCAAAACAGATTGCAAGTTCTCACAAGTAAGCAAAATGGAAGCAAAAGTAAACCTGCTCCCAGACAAGCTGACAAGAAAGAAATCATAAGGGGGAGATAGGAAAATGACAGACACCAACCAAGTATTTGGTACCTAAATTCACAATAGAACATCCAAAAAATATGCTCAAAATGACCAAGAATCAAAGGGTGCATTACAATAAGGAAGTTAAAATACTTAAATCAGCATGGAAAACTATAGGGACAAAAGGGACACAAATCACTGGACTCAAGAGGCTACTTTCTAACCTTATAATAGAGGTGCCTTCAGAGAGGTTGGATGCATTGGTTGTGATTTTATAAAATTCCTTACATTGTAGAAGGGTCCTAACAGAGGGAAAGCTAGCAAATATTGCACTACTATTCAACAAAGTAGGACAAGATAAAAACAAACAAACTCATGAATTAGGTGGAATAAGCCACTCAACCAAGATCATGACTGATTTGTTTACTCCATATTCCCCTCTATCCTAATAATCTTTCAACTCTTGTTCATCAAGAACTCATCTCTGCCTCACTGCTCTTTGAGGAAGCTCATTCTAATGGTTCATGACCATCTGAAATAATTTTTTTGTATATTTTAAATTAGTGAACCCTTATTTTTAAACAGTGACTCAGTTCTAGATTCTCTGACAAAAAGAAACATCTTTCCACATCCACCCTGTCATGATCCCTGAGGATCCAAATGTTTCAATCAAGGTGCCTCTTACTCTTCCATACTCCAGCTGATACAAGCCTACCTTGTCCAACATTTACTTAAGACAACCACATCCATTCCAATCATTAGCCTGGTAGACCTCTTAACTGCTTCCTTACATTTAAATCCTTCTTTAAATAGGTGACCAATACAATATGCATTTCTCCAAATGTGACCCGAACAATGCCTGTATGACTGAAGTCTAACTTTACTAAATTTCTAGTCAGTTCCCTCACAATAAATTAACTAGGTTAAAAATCACACGTCACCAGGTTATAGTCCAACCGTTTTTTTTTAAAGTACAAGCTTTCGGAGTGCTGCTCCTTTGTCCAGTAGCTACCTGTACTTTGAAATAAACCTGTTGGACTGTAACCTTGTGTTGTGTGATTTTTAAATTTGTCCACCTCAGTCTAACACCAGCACTTCCACATTATAAATTAACTAGGGCCATTTTCTTACACTAACTTTGCACATTTTACTGCATGCTGGTGGTAAGGGGAAAATAGCTACTTAATAGTCCCATGAGCAGTGCAAATGTGAAAGTCCCTTTTTCTATCTTATAATCAAATACTTTCAACCTGGTTTATTTCCAACATTTGCAGCTGCAGCACGATAAGAGGTTCCTCATTCTGCGTCATCAGCTCTGGGGCAGTTTCTTTCTAATCTGGTGACACATTGCTGATCATGTGCTAATTGCATGAATGGTAAACTAAGATACAAGATGATAGCCCATATACATAAAAGCACCTCACATAAAATCGGAAGATACCCGAGTGCTTTATGCTTAGGCTTAATCCTTTGGCCCAAAAAAGGAGAAAAATAGATGTTTAAGGCAGCAGGAAAGTATAGTCAGAGAAAAACTGTCAGCAGGAGGCTTAAAGCATGGATGGAAGCAGAAGCAAATTTAACTATATAGAAAATTACAGGTTGGAAAGCTTAGTGATCGAAGGAACAATGGTCAACGGCGGAAGGACATGACAAATAATCTGGTTTTGGAGTAGAAAGAACACATGGAAATATCGTTACAGGAGACGTGAAAATAGAGAGGCAAGGCTCTGGGTAGATTTAAATGAAAGAGCAGAACTTGATGTTGATACTGTTCATAATGGAACAGGTGAACAGCAAGATTCATGTGTAGCAATAAATAAGTTTTCAAATATGGTTTCTAATTTAAAAAGAATGGAGGTAGCAAGAACAGCAAAATAATTTCAGCCTCAAGAAGAAAAAAAAACTTAGATTCCCTACAGCGTAGAAACAGGCAATTTCGCCCAACAAGTCCACACCGACCCTCCGATGAGTAACCCACCCAGACCCATTTCCCTCTGATGAATGCAACTAACACTACGGGCAATTTAGCATGGCCA
Organism: Chiloscyllium plagiosum; assembly: GCF_004010195.1. Lineage (NCBI taxonomy): Eukaryota > Metazoa > Chordata > Chondrichthyes > Orectolobiformes > Hemiscylliidae > Chiloscyllium > Chiloscyllium plagiosum. The sequence goes on along the minus strand of NC_057742.1, from coordinate 31,977,199 downwards.
ATTCACCTAACCTGCACATCTTTGGACTGTGCGAGGAAACCGGAGCACCCGGAGGAAACCCACGCAGCCACGGGAGAATGTGCAAACTCCACACAGACAGTCGCCAGAGACTGGAATCGAACGCTGGTCCCTGGCACTGTGAGGCAGCAGTGCTAACTACTAAGTCACCATGCCGTAGATGTGGATGTGTTTTTCAATTATGGTTGCAAAAGCGGGCACTTCAAGCAAGAAAGAAACTAATTTTAGTGTCTGCTAGAAAAATGTGCTGGATGCTGGAGAAATTAAGCTCAAGTATGTATAGTTTGCAAGTTTCTGACACTGGGCTCAGGGTATTGATAGCTGGAAAAGATTACTGTGGTCTTCACCTAATCCAAACTGGAGAAAATAATAAGTTATTCAGGTCTTATTCTTGAACAAGCTGGTGAATACAGTTCCAACTTCCACAAAGTCATAGAAGGAAATAAAGGGGGGGAAATTAAATATCAATATACATTTGGAAAGCAATCTCACTCTTCCAAATGTCAACAAAATACATGCAAATAATGAATTAGAGTTCCATCAAAGGACTTATACACTTAATGTTAAGGTCCTGTGGAGTGTTGCTGAACAAAGAGACCAGGGAGTGCAGGTTCTTAGTTCCTTGAAACTGGAGTCCCAGATAGACAGGATAGTGAAAAAGGTATATGGTATTCTTTCCTTTATTGGTCAGTGCATTGAATATAGGAATTGGGAGGTCATATTGAGGTTGTACAGGACATTGGTTAGGCCACTTTTGGAGTATTGCATTCAATTCTGGTCTCCCTTGAAGGATGTTGCTGAACTTGAAAGGGTTCAGAAAAGAGTTACAAAGATGTTGCCAGTGTTGGAAGGTTTGAGCTATTGGGAGAGGTTGAATAGGCTGGGGCTGTTTTCCCTGGAGCATTGCAAGCTAAGGCGTGACTTTAAAGAAGTTTACAAAATCATGGGGGGACATTGATAGGGTGAATATCCAAAGTCTTTTCCTCGGTAGCAGAATCCAAAATTAGAGGGTACAGGTTTAAAGTGAGAGGGGAAAGATTTTAAAAAGGGACCTAAGAGGCAACATTTTCACACAGAGAGTGGTGCATGTATGGAATGAGCTGCCAGAGGATGTGGTGGAGGCTGGTACAATTACAACATTTAACAGGTATCTGGATGGGTACATGAATAAGAAGGGCTTAGAGGGATATGGACAAAATGCTGGCAACTGGGACTAGATTGATTTAGGATACCTCGTCAGCATGGACAAGTAGGACCGAAGGATCTGTTTCCATGCTGTACACCGCTATAACTATAGTGGTAATGCACCAATATGCAATGCCCCAGATGAAAAATGGAGGAGAATTTTCAGCATAAAGAAGCGTTCAATGTGATTCAAAGCAGTGGAGAAGTAATGGAACATGAAAAAGTGATCTACAATCAGTCACAGAGGATATCCTGGGAACTTTGACCAGCAAAGTTACTGGTTTATTTAGGACAAAAGATTGATTGAAGTAATAAGTATGAATAGGAGTTAATAATGCAGTCCAGGATGCCAGGCAGGTCAGGTTGTAGCATGATAGCAGAGAGCAGACAGGTTGAGGACTGGAGATGGAACTGAAATTGTAAAATAAAAGTGTTTGCAAAGGTGGAAGCTGGAAGTTGGATAAAGAACAGAGACAAGCAATTGCCCCAGTTTTGGGCAAAAAGACACACCTTCAGAGTGGTATAAATTGACAATGGAAGGAACATATGGTAGATGATGCAAGGAGACAGTCAGCTATGGACAAGAAGATTTTAAGCTTTGCTTTCTCCGGAATGATTTTACATTGAAAAGAGGATTACTGTGTAAATAAGACAACAGAGGAGCATAAATCATGTTTGGAATTTTTACCATGTATGCTTGAGTGGAGGCAGAAAGGAAGCTCAGTAATTAAAGGTTCCAATTCAAGAACAAGACATACTCAATGTTAAACTCAGTGTGGCTGATAATAACTGTGTAAGTTTAGGTGAAGGGCAAGCAACTACAGTGAGTAAAGTCATTTATGAAGTATCGTAGTGGAAATTTGCACTACAGCATAAAAATGGGCTGAAGTTTTTGAATGCCTATTTTCTACTTACTGCAATTATGCGACTGCACCATCCATTAAAACCAAGGTAGTAATTGGCCAATTCCTGGCATTTGATGCTATTTAGAGGAAGTTGGTTCTCTTGTGAAGTTTTCATAGACTGTCGCTTTGTGCACATTTGAACCTATATAAAAAGGAAAGAAACAAATTTAGAAATGATACCTACTAAGAAGCAATACATTTAATAAGGAATTCGGACAAAATGCAAGCTGGGTACCTCAATGTGAACCAGGAGTTTTGAAGGGAAAATGGTATAAAGTCTAATGTTTTTACTGATTTCATGCTGGATGATGGATTGAATTACAATTAATCAATTGCAACCACATACAACTTTACAGTCTCCAAGCAAGACTGCCAGCAGATTCTAAAATAATCTTCATCTTCGCTTAGTCCCAGACTGTGCATCTAAGTTGTATGAGTTTCAGGACATCTATTTAGTTTGTGTTACAGCAAAAGTAGGTCTGATGTCAAACATCCAAGGAGCAAGAAAATCGACGTTTCATGCAAAAGCCCTTCCTGCTCCTCGGATGCTGCCTGACCTGCTGTGCTTTTCCAGCACTACGCTCTTGACTCTGATCTCCAGCATCTGCAGTACTCACTTTTGCCTTGATGTCAAACTTGCCTGTCTGGGCAGAACAGCACTATTTCATATCAGTACAGCCACAAGTTCAGCTTTCAAAAGAGGTTTAACAGCCTCATATTGACATCAGATTTTAATGCTAATATCAGGCTTTTAGTAATTGAGTATGACTTGGTAATGCTTATATGTGAAATGTTACTCAAGGAAAAAAGGACTGAAATTAAGGGTAACATATCTATAAATTCTTGCTGCACATAAGAACTTAATCAATTACCCATAGCATGTCACACAGCAGTTAAAACCAAATGTGGTGGTTCAAGGGAAAATGAAATAATGGAGCCACACAATGCAATCCAAATTTTAAAGTTGCATATTTTGTGTATGTGTGTGTAACGTGTATGTTGCCATTATCAAAATACACGGTGTAATACCCAACATGAAGTTTCACCGTGTAATCTGTTATGGATCAAACTAATTATCACCCCCAGCAACTACCTCAGTTCCACAAAAGCATGTGATGTCAGTTAAGTGCCTAGCAGGATACCTGCAGTGTTGACTGGTCCAGTGTTTACAAAGCAGAACTTTTATAATAGACCAAAGGCCACAACTGATTTGAATTTAGTTCAAAATCCAGTTCCAGTTTTCTGAAGAATAGTTTTAACCTAGCAGAAGGGCTTTAGTGTGTAGTCATCAAGCTGAGAAGTTTGTGTAGAAATTCTCCAGTTATCAGAACTGAAAAGAATTTAGGTCATCAAATCTGTAAAGAGGTCTCTTGGCCATAAAACCTGGTAAGAGATGGCAAGTAAGAAGTTAAAAAGAGTTAAGATAGGAGTGACATTTTACTGTAAAGGATATTGATGGGAAATAGGTTGAAAACATGGTTTGCTGTTTATATTAATATTTTTATGAACTGACTTTTTTTGTCTTTTGTGCAATAAACTGGTGTTATTTTGATAAGAACATTTTTAGTCCGGTGTTCAGTGATATGCATGTGTGTCAATGGACAATGGTTAAAGTTTCTGTTGTTGGAGATGATTATTGACTGCCATTTTTATGGCATTAATATTACTTAACTCAGTTCAGTCTTGGCCTAGATATTGTCCAGGACTTGCTGCATTTGGACACAGACTGAACTGCATGCATTTATAGCTCATACACTTAAGATGGGGGAGATACTAAATGAATATTTTGCATCAGTATTTACTGCAAAGGATATGAAAGATAGAGAATGTGGGAAAATAAATAATGCCATCTTGACAAATGTCCATATTACAGAGGTGGTGTGCTAGATGTCTTAAAACGCATAAAGGTGGATCAATCCCCAAGACCTGATTAGGTGTAGCTTAGAACTCTATGGGAAGCAAGGGAAGCGATTGCCAGGCCCTGCTGAGATATTTATATCATCGATAGCCACATGTGAGGTTCTGGAAGACTGGAGATTGGCTAACATGGTGCCCCTATTTAAGAAAGGTGGTCAGGAAAAGCCAGGGAGCCATAGACCGGTAAGCCTGACATCAGTGGTGGGCAAGTTGTTGGAGGTAGTCCTAAGAGACAGGATTTACAAGTATTTGGAAAGACAAGGACTAATCAGGGATAGTCAACATGGCTCTGTGCATGGGAAATCACATCTCACAAACTTGATTGAGTTCTTTAAAGGAGTAATGACGAAGACTGATGAGGGCAGAGCGATGGACATGATCTATGTGGACTTCAGTAAGACGTTCAACAAGATTCCTCATGGTAGACTGGTTGGCAAGGTTAGATCACATGGAACACAGGAAGAACTAGCCGTTCGGATATAGAACTGGCTTGAAAGTAGAAGACAGAGGGTGGTGGTGGACAGTTGCTTTTCAGACTGGATGCCTAGGACCAGCGGTATGCAGCAAGGATTCGTGCTGGGTCCACAGCTTTTTGTCATTTATTTTAATGATTTGGATGTGAACATAGGAGATATAGTTAGTAAGTTTGCAGATGACACCAAAATTGGAGGTGTACTGGACAACAAACGTGGTTACCTCAGATTACAATGGGACCTTGATTAGATGGACCATTGGGCCAAGGAGTGGCAGATGGAGTTTAATTTAGAAAATATGAGGTGCTGCCGTTTGGAATGGCAAATCAGGGCAGGACCTATACATATGGTCCTGTGGAGTGCTGCTGAACAAAAAGAGCTTGAAGTGCAGGTTCACAATTCCTTGAAAGTGGAGTCCCAGGCAGACAGGATAGTTAAGGCAACGTTTGGTATGCTTGCCTTTATTAGTCAGTGCATTGAGTATAGAAGTTGGAAAGTCCTATTGTGGCTGGAGAGGATGTTGGTTAGGTCACTTTTGGAATACAGTGTGCATTTCTGGTTTCCATGCTATACGAAGGATGTTGTGAAATTTGAAAGGGTTCAGAAAAGATTTACAAGGATGTTGCCAGGGTTGGGGGGCTTGAGTTATATGGTGAGGCAGAATAGGCTGGGGCGATTTTCCCCGGAGCGTTGAAGGGGCATGCTTAAGGTAACAGCCAACGTCTTTTCATCATGGTGGGCGAATCCAAAACTAGACGGCAGAGGTTTAAGATGAGATGGGAATGGTTTAAAAAAGGACCTAAGGAGCAATATTTTCAAGTAGAGGGTGATACTTTTATGGAATGAGTTGCCAGAGAAAGTGGTGAAGGCTGGTACAATTACAATTTTTAAAAGGCATCTGGATGGGTATATGAATAGGAGGGGTTTAAGAGGGATGTGGACAAAATGCTGGCAAATGCGATTAGATTTGGTAAGCACGAATGAGTTGGACCGAAGGCTCTGTTTCCATGCTGTACAGCACTGTGATTCTGTATACATAATTAAAAATGCCTTGCCTTCAATTCCACATTCAGACCTGCCATTGAAACTTGATTGGACATAACTCAAAGCATTTTGCATGGTTGATTTTTAAAAGTTGTTTCGTCAAATAACAGTCACAATTAATGGAATCAGAATTAATTGAAGTGGAAATCATGCAAAATCAGTTGGACGAGGGAAGAGTAATAGAAACTTTGGCTGCATTCAGAGGTCCATGGTCAAAGTTAACAAAGATATAATTCTTGTAAAATCCATGCTATTTCAAATTAGTTCTTACCTTCAAAGGAATTCTTTGGAATAAACACTTCTTATTTGAGTCACTTTGTGCTTTGGCAGCACTGAATGCTGAATAGAATTTGACAATAGCATAATAACCTGGTTCAGCTACAGCAGCATTCCTGCAAACCCGCACGGAGTACAGGAGTCCAAAATCAGAAAACGCTCTGAAAATGCAGTCCTGTGAACACAGGAAAGGCCAAAGGCCACAGGAATAATCCTCATTTTCCACTCCCTTAAGTGGTGAATATTCTCCCTCTCCTCTTTTCACTATTTTTGCCATCACAAGGCTATTTTTCCCTTTTGCCTCCCCTCAACACACACACACAAAGAAAGGGTTGATTACACATTCCCAACCTGGTCCCTCAACACTCACTCTCTTCGTACTTCCTTAGCACCACTTCCTTACACCATCCATCTTCCACGTACCTCCCACTCTCTCCTTCCTATCTCTCTCAACACCTCATCAAATGCTCCTTCCCAACCCTGACCTCTGCCCTATTTGTTCCCCTCACCATCTAGCCTGTGACACCACAGCCCCTCCC
>NC_057742.1:31963662-31969277 GCF_004010195.1 Chiloscyllium plagiosum | reverse complement strand
CCCCCCCACCACCTTCATCCCCAACACCCCACCCCCTTCATCCCCAAACCCCCTCCATCCCAAGCCCTTCATCTACATCCGGCACTCACATAAATTTCAGCCTCGGACTCTCTGGGGAGAATGTTACAGACAAAAAGAGTTTTATTATTTGCAGTCGGGATTTTAAAGTCTACAATTTCAGCCTGAGCAGGACTCCCGCCAAAAGCAGCCATTATCCCCCGCCTTAACCAGACAAGGCGGCCTGTCAATCAGACCCGTCTCCATGGTGACCGCCCCTCCATCCCAAGCCCTTCATCTACATCCGGCACTCACATAAATTTCAGCCTCGGACTCTCTGGGGAGAATGTTACAGACAAAAAGAGTTTTATTATTTGCAGTCGGGATTTTAAAGTCTACAATTTCAGCCTGAGCAGGACTCCCGCCAAAAGCAGCCATTATCCCCCGCCTTAACCAGACAAGGCGGCCTGTCAATCAGACCCGTCTCCATGGTGACCGCTGGCTCCGGATTGGTCTTTAGGATAAGCCACGCCCCCACCCTTTCCCCGGAGTCTCCGCCTCCTGACCAGCCTGGAGCTGCTGACAGTTCATTCATTCATTCATTCAACAGTCTGCAAGCAGGGTCTGAACGACCATGAGCTAACTGACTGTGCTCAGTGCCAAAACAATTCAATAATTCAAAGCACTTCAACAACTTTACACCAAAATAACATGACAATGTCCTCAAAACACATCTGGTTCACAAACAGCCTCTCAATATCTGCCTGGTGCTGGAAGAGCACAGCAGTTCAGGCAGCATCCTAGGAGCTTCGAAATCGACGTTTCGGGCAAAAGCCCATTCCTGATGAAGGGCTTTTGCCCGAAACGTCGATTTCGAAGCTCCTTGGATGCTGCCTGAACTGCTGTGCTCTTCCAGCACCACTAATCCAGAATCTGGTTTCCAGCATCTGCAGTCATTGTTTTTATCTCTCAATATCTGCCGCCTATGCCCAAATTGGACTCTGTGAGTCCAGACTAAGCACAATGTTAGAAACAAAACACAAAATTTACAGGAAAAACTCAGCAGGTCTGGCAGCATCAATGGAGAGAAAGCAGAATTATTGTTTTGGGTCCAGTGACGCTTCTTCGGAACAATGTCATTAACTCTAAACTACCCTCTGAAATGTCCTAACTGGCCACTGAGCTGCAGTCAAGAAGGTTGCTCATTATCAGCTTCTCAACAGCCAACAGAGAAAAACAAAACAATGAATGTCCAAATCCCATTAATTAATAAATTATCTGGGTAATCCAAGATGGAGGACAGGAACAATTTCTGGCTGTAACAGCTGGTCCTTTTTTTGGGGGGAAGGGGGTTTAGGTGCTGGAATTCCGGAGGAGCAATTACTACATTGTTTTGGAACTTTGGGGGAAAAAAGTCAAAACAACAGCAGTTTTAAAAGGGAGAAGATCAGACAAAGGAAGCACATGGTGAGGTCAGTGCATGAGAGAGAGGGAGAAAGAAAGAAACTGACACAAGTGGTGAAGCCTGGTACAATTGCAACATTCAAGAGGCATTTGGATGGGTATATGAATAGGAAGGGTTTGGAGGGATATGGGCCAGGTGTTGGCAGGTGGGACTAGATTGGGTTGGGATATCTGGTCGGCATGGACAGGTTGGACCGAAGGGTTTGTTTCCATGCTGTACATCTCTATGACTCTATGACGGTATTTGAACATACAATGTGTGAGATCCTTTTGGTTTATTACCCATTGTCTTTCATTAGTAGCTTAGTCAGTTTTATAAATTTTGAATGTTTTCAACACTGATTTTGATTTGTATGTTGTCTGCGTCTTCATGTTTGGACATATATATAGGTCGCTACCTACAAACAGATCCCACCACCAGAGACATATTTCCCTCCCCATCCCTATCAGCATTCTGGAGAGACCACTCCCTCTGCAACCCCCTCATCAGGTCCACGCCCCCAACCAGCCCACACCCCATTTCTGGCACCTTCCCCTGCGCTGACACCACCCCTTCATCTCCATCCAAGGCCCCAAAGGATCCTTCTGATAGAAATTTTCCTGTACCTCCACCAATGTCATCTACTGTATCCATTGCACCCGATATGGCCACCTCTGCAGACTTGCGGATTGTTTTAGAGAACATCTCTGGGACACCCGCACCAAGCAATCTCACCGCCCAGTGGCTGAACACTTCAACTTCCCCACCCACCCCATCAGTGACATGCAGGTCCTGGGTCTCCTCCATCGCCAAACACTTACCGCCCAAAGCCTGTAGGAAGAACTCTTCATATTCCACCTTGGGACCCTGCAACCACACAGGATCAATGTGGATTTCAACAGTTTCTTCAATTCCCCTACACCCACATTATCTCAGTCCCAAGCCTCCAACTTGGCACCATCCTCCTGACCTGTTCACCACCTTTCACATCTATCCGTTCCACCCACCTCTCCAACCTATCACCTTCTCCCTCACCTTCATCTTCCTAATGCTTTCTCAGCTACCTGTGAGACTAAAAGGGTGCCATGAAAATGCGATGCTGCAATGTGAATTGATAGAAAATGAGTGAAACAAAAAAGAAATGATCTAGCAGTACTGTATACATATTGTTAGCTATCACAGTACCATAAAATGTTCACTGCATTTAGATCACTGATCTGAGACTTTACATAGGATCGGCAATGCAGAAACAGAGCAATCAGTCCACCCAGTCTATGCTGGCACAAATACTCCATTTCAGTCTCCCCTGTCAAAGCAATAGCTTTTATTGACTTGTTTTCCAGCTTTCAAGATGTTTCACAACGTTGCTTGGAAATTTCAATCCTTATTAAGTTGATGAGCAAATTGATAGTTAGAATTTGTTCAGAGGATCTAATTAATTAGATTGGAAAGAAATTATATGTTTGAAGACACAACAAGCATAAGATTTGAAAGTGTGCTGCTACAGAAAGGATACAATTTCAAAAAGATTACTAACCCTATTAATACAAAATAATAATGCTCCAGTGGTGAAAACAAGAACTTTTCAAAGGTTAGACTGTATCTTGATTCTCTTCTCATATTAAGTGTTATTTGTAGAGGATGCTTTAGTTTGTATCTGCATATGCTTTAACTGCCCTGCATGGTGGAAGCTAATTATAATGGCAAAAATGGAAAGTATTCGAGTCATGAGTATGATCACATAGACAATCAAATGTATCTTGAAAAGATAGTTTAAAATAAAACTAAAGACTAGTTGGCAATTCAATGCAGTAATTTATTGCAAAATGCAAGATTGTAAATATTTGCTGAGATTTACCAATGAATTTTAGAATCAATCACAATTGCAGAAAAATATATACTACAGAAAAATATTTTCCACAATTTATACAACTACAATTAAGAGACCCTATATTATTATAACATATATACTATATAGACATAACATTTTGGAAAATAAACAACTTTAAGACAGATTCTGTGTAACATTTTGAGTGTCTTTATCGAGTTTTCCTCACTCATTTTGACTATAACCTTACACTACACAGTACAGTTACTCTCTGCAAAGCGTTTGCAATTCATAACTTTCAGGTAGGTTTCAACTTTGTGCATATCCTTCTTAAAACAAGCCAGGAGACCATAGTTTTTCATCAAAGCTTCTTCACTTAAGTTTCCATCAAACCTGTCATAGAAAAATGTCAGCCAGTCAAAACCTTGTGAAGAGCCTCCATCTTCCAGAGTCTGGGAAATGATAGAAGAGTTTAGTGTTAAGGCAGTTTTACAAAGAGAGAGAGCATTTTTCAGAACATATAAATAAGATTATGTGTGGGCTTGGCTATGTAACACGTAGTAAAGCAAAAACATACTGTTTTCATCATACGGAAAAATATTATTTCACTACATCCTGTGCCACGTCATTTAATTAAAATCATTTGATTCATTGATGAACACTTTTTTTTTTAGCCATGATATACACTTAAATATGGACCAAAAAGACCAAATGAACTCCATTTGTGTATGTTATGAGAACAGCACATGCAAAAGCTAATAAAGAATATTATGAACCCTTGCAATTCAGATAAAAGCTTAATGTGATTATGGTGCATGAAGTTACCTGAACATGCAATATGAAGTATGATTTCTAGCCTACCTTCAATGTTATACAAGTAAAAAAGGTATTGCAATGATGAATAAGTGGCTTGCTGAAGCAAATAAATTCATGACTATCTTTCAAAACTAGCTCTAGAACTAAAGATTTGTCTAAAAACAAACTTAGAAAGGAGAAGTAACTATTCAGTTGAGTTTATTCCTTGTATAGTTTCACTGATAGATTTCATCCAGTTCATTTAATCTAGCATGTAAATATTTTAAACTTGTATTGGTTTTCTTTTTTTTCTCTTCATTCTCTCCATTTCATCCTTAATATACATTCTTTATAATCGATTTTCTATTGTTTTTGTTATGTCATTTGAAACATTTTATATTTAAATGCTACACTTGTTTCATACCCTGGTGATCTGTTTAGATAAATTTCAGTCTTTTTTGCAATCAGCTGGTTTGCTAGTAATTGAAATTCGTTGCATTATGTTGAACATCACAGCTGTAAAACAATCGAATACGCAATAGTTTCATTGTCACAATATTGAGTGCACCACTCACCTAGTCAGCCAACTTGGTAATGGCCCAGACTGACAACTTCTGAAGCAATTAATCCATCTGGAATTATTTCTCCCATCCAAGTAATTGAACCTCAACTCTTTGGAATCCTTTTAATCATTTTAATGTTCATTGTCTGACCAAAGGAACTAACAATGTTTGTGTACAACAGCCTGAATCACTTTCAGGATATTGTAAAATGCATTTCCCTCAATATGTTCAAAGCACAGTGATGTAGCCTTGTTTCAACAATGTTAGTATCAGTTAACATGTCCTCCTCAATACCATTCATCTCTTGTGAAAAGTTTCCAGAACTCCACTGGACACTGTTGCAAACTTTTTTTCTTTTATTATTGAACATTCTTTTCCCTTATTAGATCAGTTTTAGTCTAAGGAGTTATTACTGAAAATTTCAAAAGCTTTAACATTTCTATATAAATCATTTATAGAGTCATACAGCATGCAAACAGACCCTTGGACCCAACTTATCCATGCCAATGAGATTTCCTAAACTAAACTATTCCCATTTGCCTGCATTTGTTCTGTGCCCCACTAAACCTTCCCTGTCCATGTACCTGTCCACATATCTTTTAAATATTGCAATTGTACCTACCTCTACCATTTCCTCTGACCGCTCATTCCATTAGGTTTTGTGAAGGGCAGGTCGTGCCTCACAAACCTTATTGAATTCTTTGAGAAGGTAACTAGGGAGGTGGACGAGGGGAAAGCGGTAGATGTGGTGTATATAGATTTTAGTAAGGTGTTTGATAAGGTTCCCCATGGTAGACTACTGCAAAAAATACGGAGGTATGGCATTGAGGGTGAGTTGGAGGTTTGGATTAGGAGTTGGCTGGCTGGAAGAAGACAGAGGGTAGTAGTTGATGGCAAAGGTTCATCTTGGAGTGCCGTCACTAGCAGTGTTCCGCAAGGATCTGTTTTGGGACCATTGCTGTTTGTCATTTTTATAAATGACCTCGAG
>NC_057742.1:31886473-31962729 GCF_004010195.1 Chiloscyllium plagiosum | reverse complement strand
AGAGATGTTAGGGGTAGGTTCTTTACTCAGTGAGTCGTGAGTTCATGGAATGCCCTGCCAGTAGCAGTGGTGGACTCTCCCTCATTATGGGCATTTAAGCGGGCATTGGATAGGCATATGGAGGATAGTGGGCTAGTGTAGGTTAGGTGGGCTTGGATCGGCGCAACATCGAGGGCCGAAGGGCCTGTACTGCGCTGTATTCTTCTATGTTCTATGTTCTATGTATACACTATCATCTGTGAGGAAACGTTGCCCCTCTGGTCTCTTAAATCTTTTCCCTCACACCCTAGTTTTGAACTCCCTGCCTTGGGGAAAAGACGTTTGCCATGATTTTATAAACCTCCATAAGGTCTCAGCCTCCTACGCTCCAGGGGAAAGAAAATCCCAGACTATCCTTATAACTCAAACCTTCAGTCTAACTGAATCCCCGGTGCAGAATGAGGACATTCAACTCATTGAGTCTGCATTGACCCTCCAAAGAGCATCCCACCCAGATCCCCACTCTATCTCCGTAACCCATTTATCGTGACCAATCCACCTAACCTGCACATCTTTGGACTGTGTGAGGAAACCGGAGCACCCGGAGGAAACCCACGCAGACACGGACAGAACCTGCAAATTCCACACAGTCGCCCGAGGCTGGAATCAAAGCCAGGTCCCTGCCGCTGTGAGGCAGTAGCGCTAACCACTGAGACACCGGTAAAACTTTCTAGCACAAATTCCAGTTTAATAACACCATGTAAAAGTTTCAGATATTTGCATGAAGTATACATATTTGACCGCCATGTACAATTAATGAAGTTATCTCCTGAATAAAAAGTATTCCGGTAGATTCGAGTGGCACAGACTATCTCCTGTTTCTAAAGTTACATGGATATTGCTGTTGGGGTCATTTAAATCTCCTTTACCATACACCTATTACTAGTGTGTGTTGTCTCTTTCACCAAATGAATCATACACAAAAAAAAATCGTGCTTTCTAGCAATTTAAAAACTGGTACCGTTAAACTTACAGTGAACGAAGGTAAGAACAACGAATGAGTGAAATAAGGTGGGAACCGACAACATTTCATCTTCTGTATTAGCTTTTCCCATGTTGGCACCCGTCTTCTATTTACATGTATATTACTATAGGAGCGACAGTCGTATTGTGTGCGCCTACCTTCAATAGAGCATAGATACCTTCTTCCAGGTCCCGCAATTTGTCATACACCCTGTCTGAGGTTCGGAAAGCCCTGCTGTTCTGAACGGAATCGAACCAGGATCGAATGAGAAGCAGCGAGTACAGTAACAGCTCCTTATCCTGTGAGAGAATGGGAACAAGAGTTTTTGTTCCAATCACGTCGATACCGCTTTGTTTCTAACTTTGAACTTTGAAGCAAGAATTCAGTGGAAAATCTAAATTCCGTTACCATTTGGTTTTGACTATGTGTGGGGGCCGGTTAAGTAGTGGCTTAAACTGTGCAGTCACCAGGATCATAAACTGCCATTGCTGCACCAGACACATATTCCCCTCTTTCCTTTGTCAGCATTCCACAGGAACTTTAACCTCCGGGACATCGTTTTCCACTCCTCATCCACTCTCAACAGCTCCCCACACTCCCATGGCGCCTTCCCACGCAATCACAGAAGGCGTAACTATTCCTCCCCTCCTCACTGTCCAAGGGCCCAAACACTTCCTCCAGATGAAGCAGCGATTCACTTGCACTTCATTCAATCTAGTCTGCTGTATTCGCTGCTCTCAATGTGATCTCCTCTACACCGGGCGAATGCAACGCAGACTGGGCAATCACTTTGCAGAGCACCTGCCTTCTTTCTACAAATATGACTCCGGAATTGTCTGCCACTTTAACACGCCCACTATATTCCCTGGTCAACATCTGTGCCTTGGGCCTGCTGTAGAACTCCGGCTAGAATCCGTGCAATCTGGAAGAGCAGCTTTTCCTTTTCCGCTTGGGGACCCTGCAGCCTTCAAGACTCAATATCCAGTTCAATAATTTTAAGCCTGAACACCTTCTTCCATGTCCTTCCCCTGCCCCGCACACCTGGTCTTGTAATCACATAAGGTTTTCTTTTTCTCTACAACCAATCCATTTTCAGCGACTAATGGTGTCTATTAGCAAATTTCCTTTCTTCCGGCTCACCATTATCCATTCCTTTGTTGTAATCTCTCTCATCTCAATCTCCGCATATCATTTACTTCTTCCACCCGCACACCTCCATCCCTCTCCCACCTCCAATCCCATCCTATCCTCAGCACGTACACTAACCCTTTCCTAGCTACAATCAGAACTCGTAGAAGGGTCACTGGACCCCCAAAAATGTTATTCCAGCTTCCTCTCCACCAGATGCTCCAGCAAGTTCTGTTTTTGCTTCGCATGTAGTAAGGTGACATATTGTATTGAGGACAATTACTGTTTACCTTTGTTCAAGTGACAGAAGTCTTTGGCAAAGTATAGTGTTAAAAGTAAAGGGATGAATGGTGTTTGTATGTGTTTGTTTTCATTACCGATCGTTGCTGGGCATCCTCCTTGCCCGTTGGTGCTGGGATGGTTTCAGACTGGCAGAAAGCAGAGGGTGAACTCTTGTGAGAGTGGCGCTGCTCTTCCGGGATATATTTTCGTTCCTGTAGAAGAGGCAAATGAGACGCATGTCAGTGGTTGGTTTCTATAACAAGCTAATTGCTGCGGCTAATGATGCTTTAGCATAGGGATCGCTACGTACAAAATCCTTGCAGGTTTCCGCGGCAACGAGATGTAGATGCTGTGCCCTGTGCACAGCTTTGGCGAAAAGTTCAGACAGAGGCAGCAAAGGGTACGCTTCCAGATCTCTGGGGTACAGCATGGAAACCCACATCAGGGCCAAGGCAACGGAACACAGTGACAAACCTAGTGAGGAGGGGGAATAAAATAACAGTGCTAACTAAACTGAACATGACCTTTCGCGAGAAATACAGTGGAGAAACACATCAAAATAATCCGCACGAAGTCAAAGAAATGCGAAGAGTTACCAGAGAAAGCACGAGGTTACCTCACTGATTTTACTCCTTGTGTCTGAAATGGTTGGTTATGGGTTCAAGTCCCCTTCCTGAGGGGTCTTGTGGCACAATGGTGGTGTCCCTAATCCTGGGCTGGAGGGCTGGCTTCAAGTCCCACCTGCTTCCGAGGCAGGCCGTAACATGTCTAAATAGGTTGATTAAAAATAGCCACCCTATATTGTAAAGCTATTGTGTGACTTTGAGAAGGAAGGCACAAGGATTCCACTGCAAGCTTTGGTGTGGTTTAAAGTTGTTCACCAAGGAACTTATTCAATAAAATAGGAGCCTAATCCTGCTAACACAACAATGGATAGCTTAAAAATAATTTCCAGCAATGTTCAAGATTTTGATGGGCCCACACGTCTACATTGTCGAATGCTGTATTATCAACAAGTTGACTGGAAATTGATGGAAAGTAAATAATCAAGCAATAGTTTGGTGCGACTGGCATAGGAATAAAAATTGAAACACAACAGATACAGTTAAAACTTGGCAAGGTCATTGGAAGAGAAACTTGCGGAAGATGACAAAAAGACTCAATAGAAACTTTCTGTTAAAAGGATTTAAATCCCAAATCAAGCAGAAACAAGATAAACCAGGAGATATTACCTGAAGCCATCCTATCAATTTCCCTGTAAGTAACGAAAAAGATGCAAGAAACTATAGGCAAGCTTGGTTTGGACAATTGTAACATTGCCTTCTATCGTCAACATATATATCATATGAAATCCATGCATAAATTGAAATTTAGGCAAAAAAACAAAATGTTTTGAAACATAATGCATTTTTTTAAATGATTATGGAACTTTGGACTATGCACTTCCTAAACATGTTATTAGTAACACGACCCCTAATTTGTTTGTGTGTTCACGTCACTGTCATCTACCATCCACTAAATAAGTGAAAACATTGCACTTTAGTTCTGGTAACCTGAACTGATGACAGTAAGAAAAACACAAATCAGCATGTTTTTATTAAGTGATGTGACATGACCAGTGTTTCAACTGTGTTTCATATTGACCTGTAGAACAAAAACCCTCACATACTAATTGGTAAATATGTCAATGGTATACATTTCACAGGGTGAGAAATGAATAAGGCATCAATACTGAGCTGAGCTGGGTTGTGCATATGAAGTTTCAACAGCATCTTACTGCTTTGACATTTCCAATCAACCTACATAAAGAACATAACAATCAGAAATAGATGTACAACATGTACTCTTATCACCTTTGCATAAAGATATTTATAAAAACAAATTCACTGGAAGTTTGGACCACGTAGTGGGGCTGTATCTCTCACAACCATTTTGTGCCAAATCTTTTATCCCTTTTTGTAACCATTACCTGCACCAGTTCCTTTAAAAGAAAGTCAACATAACGATGTGTTGTTAAGACAACTCCACACCAGGCATCATGGACATGTTCAGTGCACGAAGTATTTTCTGCTTTAGACATTTAAAAAGTTATATTTTTAATGAACATTGTTTGAAAATCACCATGTATTTTCTGAACCATGACAGATGGAATTATTCTTAGTGTATTTTTGTAGTCCTATTTATCCCAACACCAGAAGTTACAATATAAGAGTGTTAGAACATAATATGATCTTTGGCAAAGAGGCTGTCTTATTCTCAAAAACAGAAATTGCTGGAAAAACTTAGCAGGTCTGGCACCATCTGTGGAGAAAAAATCAGAGTTAATATTTTGGGTCAAGTAATCCTTCCACAGATGCTGCTAGCTGAGCTTTTCCAGAAATTTCTGGTTTTGTTTCTGATTTACAGCATGTGCAGTTCTTTTGGTTTTTATCCCGTTCTCACCTTTGTTGCTGAGGTCTGAGCATTTTAAGTGTGCCTGTTTTATAACAACACTCTGGCTCCACCCAGGCATTTAAACATTATATGATCATATAACAACTCTATGTTAAGAAAAAAAAAGTTCTCATCAGTCACCTAAAAGATGCAGCGGAGACAATTTAATCTGTGCATGAAGTGAAGTCTATAAAGAGAGATCTGTTAACTATATTTCCATGCAGATCAGACTTGGTTCAAGTTGTGTTATATAGCTAGTCTCTCCTGACTGCAAACTACATTCAGCAGACCCTGGTCTTACTTTTGCATTAATTTTAGCAATTGAATTCTGGTGAGCAAGTCTATTTTCAACTGATGTTTGGTGTCTCTTTATACAACATTATAATGCATGGGAAAAACTGGACAAAAACTGGCCAAGACAAAAACTGGATACTTTTGGAGTCAGATATCAAATTGAATGTAGAACACCAAATTCACCATGTAAATTTGTCTTTAATCTACAAGAAAATAACTCTTCAGAAGGTTCACACTCACACAGACTTTTCTCAGTATTGTATTTTTATGTAGTTCTTTGGAGAAATCTTTCATTACATTCGTGTTTTGCAGCTCTAATTGAAAACTGCGGTTACTAGTGAGTGGAAAATTAATACAAACTTTTAATACTACAAAATGTACATGAAATGAATGAAGTGATAGTTATTGTTGCATAATTTAAGAAATATAATGCAAAGGGAAACTAAAATTAATAAATTCCTAATAATGTCATGATTCTGTCTGCGTTAGCATCAGTAGTTTACCATGATTAACATGATGCGGAGGTACTGGTGTTGGAGTGGGGTGGACAAGGTCAGAAATCACAAGACACCCAGGTTGTAGTCCAACAGGTTTATTTGAAATCACAAGCTTTTAGAGCGCTAACCCTTTATCAGGTGAATGTCTGAAAGCTTGTGATTTCAAATAAACTTGTTGGACTATAATCTGGTGTTGTGTGACCTCTGACCATGATTAACATGAGCATTAAATTATTCAAATTTAATACATGGATGGGCAATGAGTAACATTTACCCTGATCAATTCATTAGTTAGGAAGGAAAATGAGGTGGGTATCAGAGTTGACCATTAGACTAGAAGCAGGGTTAAATACATAGTCTGTCCAGCTTGCCATTAAATATGATTATGGCTGATCTTCTGACTCAACTCCACATTCACTCACACATCCCTTAGAAAAGATATCTGTGTGAGCCCTTAAAGTATTCAATAATAAAACATTCACAACTTTCTGGGGTAGAGAATTCCAAAGATTCACAGCAGTTTGAGTGAAGAACTTCATCTTCAGTTTAGTCTGAGACTGTGTCCCAATGTTTTAGATTCCCAGGCAAGGGAAGTATTCCTTTCATTGTGTTTCCTGCTAAAAATCTTGCATTTTTCAATGAGATACTTTTGACTTCCAAATACCATAGGATATAGGAGCACAATTATGCCATTCAGCCCATCAAATCTGCTCTGTATTCAATCATGACTGATATATTTCTCAACTCCATTCTCCTGCCTTCTCCCCATAACCGTTGATCCCCTTACTAATCAAGAACCTACCCATCTCTATCTCAGATACACTACATGACTTGGTTTCCACAGGCCTCTGTGGCAATGAATTCCACAGAGTCACTCTACTCTAGCTGAAGAAATCCCTCCTCATCCCAGTTCTAAAAGGCTGTCCCTTCAACCTGAAGCTGTGCTCTCAGGACCTAGTCTCTCCCATTAGTGGAAAGATGTTCTTCACATCCACTCTGTTTAGGCCTCTTGGTAGCCAAAAGGCTTCAATTAGATGCTCCCCCTCACCCATTCTTCTAAACTCCATCGAGTACAAACCCAAAGTTCTCAACTGCTTGTCATATGACAAATCCTTCATCCCCGGGACCATTCTTATAAACCTCTGCTGAACACTCTCCAACATTAGCACATCTTTCCTTAGATACAAGACCTAAAACTGCTCATAATATTCCAAATACTGTCTGACTTGAGCCCTTTACAGCTTCAACAGTACATTCCTACTTTTTGTTTTCTAGCATTTTCCTTCCTAACCGCCAACTGAACCTTAAGAGAATCCTGAACTAGGACTCCCAAGTCCCCTTGTGCTTCAGATTTCAGAAGCCTTTCCCCATTTAGTAAATAGTCTACGCCTCTATTCTTCCTTACAAAATGTATAACTTCACACTTTCCCACATTATATTCTGTCACTTCTTTGCCCACTCACCTCGCATGTCAAAGTCCTTCCACAGCCTCCCCACTTCCTTAACATGACCTGTCCTTCCATCTATGTTTCTATAATGTACAACAGTGCTCTCAGTTCCTTTGTCCAGATGCTTAATATATAATGTGTTGTCCCAACACTGAACCCTGCAGAACTCCAGTCACCATCTGCCATCCACTTTACACTCTGCCTTTTGCCAGTCAGCCAATCCTCTATCCAGGCCAGTACCTTGCCTCTATTAAAATGGGCTCTTAGCTTAAATAGCAGCTTTCTGTGCAGCACCTTATCAAAAACTTTCTGGAAATCCAAATAGATCATATTCACTGGTTCTCCTTTGTCCAACTTGCTTAAAGAATTCTAGCACATTTAAACCATAGAACATAGAACATTACAACGCAGTACAGGCCCTTCGGCCCTCGATGTTGCGCCGCCCTGTGGAACCAATCTGAAGCCTATCTAACCTACACTATTCTATTCTCGTCCATATACCTATCCAATGACCATTTAAATGCCATTAAAGTTGGTAAGTCTACTACTGTTGCAGGCACCATCTCACCTTGATGAAGCCATGCTGACTTCACCCCATTTTACCATGCACTTCCACATATTCCCCAATCTCATCCTTAATAATGGTCTCTAAACTCTTACCAACAACTAACAGGCCTACAGATTCCTGTCTTCTGTCTCTCTCCTTTCTCAAACAGGGGTGTTACATTAACTATTTTCCAATCCTGTGTGAATCTCCCTGACTCCAGTGATTCCTGAAAAATCATTACCAATGCCTCTACAATCTTCTTAGCTATCCCCTTCAGAACTCTGGGGTATTTTCCAACAGGTACAGATGATTTATTCGACTTCAGACTTTTCAGCTTCCCAAGCACCTTTTCCCTAGTGATGGCCACTACACTCACCTCTGTCCCCAGACTGTCTTGAAGTTCTGGTTTACTGGTGGCAGTTTCAACTGTGAAAACCGATGCAGAATACTTATTGAGTTCCTCTGCCATTTCTTTATTCTACATTACTTCTTCTCCAACCACATTTTTCAGTGGTTCAATGACCATTCTTGCTCTCTCTTACCTTTTAGATATCTATAAGTTTTATTTTATCTATATTACTAATTAGTTTGCTCTCATATTTCATCTTCTCACCCCTAATTACATTTTTAGTTATCCTCCGCTGGATTTCAAAGGCCTCTCAATCCTCTGGCTTCCCAGTTTTCTTCACCATATTGTATGCTTTTTCTTTCACTATTATGCTGTCCCTGACTTCCTTTGTCAGCCATTATTGCCTGTCCTCCCCTTGTTGTGCTGTGCCTCCAAAATTACCCCCAGAATTCTTGCCATTGCTGATCTACCATCTTCCCTGCTACGCTTCCCTTCCAATTACCTCTGGCCAGCTCCACCCTCATATCTTTTTAATTACCTTTACTCTATTGTAATATTGTTACATCTGATTCCAGCCTTTGTCTCTCAAATTGCAGGGTGAATTCTATCATATTATGGTCACTGCCCCCTCGGGGTCCCTTCACCTTCAGTTCACTAATGTCTGCCTCATTACACATCACCAAACCCAGAATTGCATGTTGTCTAGTGAGCTCTACCTCAAACTTCTCCAGAAACCCATCTTGTATTCATTCTTTTTCTTGAGATCTGTTACCAACTTATCCAGTCTATCTGCATAATCAAAGACATCCATGAGTATAAAAATGGTGCCCTTCTTAGATGCCTAATTGGTATAGGGGAAATTTACTCAGCCTCTAATTCTAGAGCACGCTGTCATCTTATGGGCAGAATTAATGAACATCACTATTCCGCCTCCAAATTAAATATATTCTTGCCCAAATATGGAAACTAAAACTTTCATGCAGTAAAACCAGGTGTGGTCTCAACAAAGCCTGTAGAATTATATCAAGATTTCCTTATTCCTGTACTCCTGTCTGCAATAGGGATCAAGTGGACATTTATGATGACCATTTTTTGTTCATTGTATGAGTGTATCCATGTCTCTGAACATCAATATTATAAATCATTTGACTTTTACATATGTTATGTTTTTCTATTTTTTTTCCTTTTCATCCTAAGTTCTCTAAGGCAAATCAAATGCACATGTTATGATCTCGACCATAAGATGGGCAATGAGGTAGGCCCTGAATCCATCTCAATTGGAATGTGTAGCAGTAAGTCCAATTTCTTTCCATCACATTGCTGACCAGGAATCTCCCACTCTTGCCATTTGCTATTGGCATAAATTGGAAGAATTTGCAGAATAATATTAAAACTATTTTGCCACATTATGAACATACCTTTCTTGAACAAAATGTCCTGGTTTGGGATTTAAACCCAGGGCTTCAGGCTCAGAGATAGGGATGCTACGCACTGCATGTTAAGCCCTCCCCAATAGTGTTATTACCAAAGTGAATAATCTCAAGCTTTCCCATTGTATATGCCACCTGCCACCATGGTGCTTAGTTACTTAATCTGTCTTTGTGTCTTGAAATAGTGTGTCGAATAGTTGTCAGAAGTAGTTCCTTCTGCAGGAATCAGACATATCCTATTTAATAGCTGAATAATTGCACCTGGCCTTTGGCACATACCCAGCTCTTACCTCTTAGATATGGTAACATCCAGGAACTGAATTGGTTCACAAGCCAAACCACTGAGGGTTAATTCAAGGCTCATGTCCACATGTAAAGGGAGAACATTTATTTCCAACCTTATTGCAGGTGGAGAACAAAAGCTGCCTTGACAGAGGTAGTAGAAAAAATGACATTCTTCACTGCAGCAAATGGGATTTGAATCCAAGTCCCCTCAGCCCAGAAGTAGGAACATTTCCACTGTGCGACAAGGGCCCTCCTCATTGCCAGTTACCTAAAATTGCCAAACTACTGGGAACAGATGTGCCAAACCAAGGGAGTGGGACAAGTCAAATGGGGCCCACATCCATTGTAGTCAACGCACATTGATATATAGTTTGAAGGAATGTCTAAGACCTAACGCAATGAGGGAACAGGTAATGGGTATATTAATGAAAGAGTAATTGGGAGTGAACTGGTTGCATAAATATGGGAACTAGAAATCAGTGGGGTGTGAGTTTTATGGGGTGTGGCTAACAGTAATAAAGGTTTCATTAACAGTGTGGACTCTAATTCCGTTTATATACAATTAACTTTTGAGTAGAACATCACATGCAGGTGCTTCTTGTGTGTCTACCTCACCAACTCTTTCACATGCATTGAATTTTATCTCAAAGTGCATTCCTTTGTTATTTATGCACACATTACCGTGGATTGTAGACATGATAAAAAGAAGAAGAAACAAGAACTCAGCTGTTTGGAATGTATGAACACTTTTAATTGTACAAAAGGATTTGCCCAAGAAGCAAACTCAACTTGTGACATTGTTTCTTTGAAAAATATTTTTTATCTTTTCCTTTTTCAGAAAACATTTTGTGGCATTTGCAAGTTTGAAAACACTCCAGTTCTGAAGCTTCTTTGCCATATGGTATGCCTTTTTATTTTAAATGCTAACATTATTCTAATTTCCTTTGTAAGACTGCTGAGTTTTTGATGTTAGATGGAATGTCGTTTCAGTGAAAAGTGCATGGTTTCTTTAAATGTGTTATATTGGATTGAATTTTTCCAAAAATTGGCTGTGTTAATTTCAGGGAGTTTAATGGATGGTTTCTGTTCTGTTTCTCTAGGAAGTTATCTCACACAATTATCTACTTCACCACATCTCTATGGTACTATTTTTGCGCTATCTTGCTCTTGGACATACCACTGCCAGGACTTTCCGAGAATTTCCACCAACAATGCCATATTTAAAGCTCTACTGTCCACTAGATTAAACATTTCCAACCATGAAGAACATGTCACACGAAGGCAAATGGCAAAAAGTTTCTGGGGACAGATAGGTGACATTTCATGCTGAATAGAAACTCACATTCATAAATGCATTGCCACTTTATATGTGATGCATCTGTCCTGAGGGGATGACCACCATACATTCCTAGGGAGCTAAAATCACATCTTCCTACTAAGGATACCCTCAATTCTGTTGTGTGGAACTACCATCATGTTGAATGGGATAGATTTCAAACAGACTCAGCAACTCATGGCTGAGCATCCATGAAGCACAGACAGCCTTCAGCAGTAGATTAGATTAGACTCCCTACAGTGTGGAAACAGGCCCTTCGGTCTAACAAGTCCATACCGACCCTCCAAAGAGAAATCCACTCAGACCCATTTCCCTCTGACTAAAGCACCTAACACTATGGGCAGTTTAGCATGGCCAATTCACTTGACCTGCCCATCTTTGGACCGTGGGAGGAAACCGGAGCACCAAAAGAAAACCCACGCAGACACAGGGAGAATGTGCAAACTCCACACAGACAGTCACCCAAGGCTGGAATCGAACCTGGGTCCCTGGCGCTGTGAGGCAGCAGTGCTAACCACTAAGCCAGTAGCAGAACTATATTCAACTAGAATCTGTAACCTCATTTCTGGCATATCCCCACCCTACAATCATCACCAAGCCAAAAGACCAACCATGTTTCAAAGAAGAGTGCAGGATGGTATACCAGATATATGTAAAAAGTTAGGTGACAACCTGGCGAAGCTGCATAGGATTACTTGCATCCAACCAGTATAAGCAGTAGGTGATTCTCAGAGCTACATAGTTCTAGGAACAATAGATCAGACCTAAAATCCAGCACAGCTAAGTGACCAGCTAAGAAATCATCAAAATAGAAAAGAGAAAAAATATGTTTTTAAAGTGTGGCTGATTCCCAATGAGTCTGCCCCAGTCAAAAACAAAGACCTAACTACTCTAATCCCATTTTCAGCACTTGACCCAGAGCCTTGTACACCTTGGCACTACAAGAGCACATTAGATATTTATTATACGTTATTAGGATCTCTGCCTCGACTCCCTCACAGGCTCTGAGTTCTAGATTCCCACTGCCCTCTGAGAGGAAAACAATATGTCCTCACATCTCATCCAAAACTGCTTGCCCCTCACCTTAAATATATGTCCTCTGGTCACTGATCCCTGCACTAAGGTGAAAAGGTTCTTCCTGTTTATTCTGTCTATGCCCCTCATAAACTTTATACATCTCAATCATGTCTCCACGTCATTCTTCTCCGCTCCAAGGAAAAGAACCCCAGTCCAACCAATCTCTGTTCATAAATAAAACTTGCTAACCCAGGCAACATCTTGGTAAATCTCCTCTGCACCCTTGCCAGTGCAATCACATCCTTCCTATAACGTGGATTCCAGACCTGCAAGCAATACTTTAGCTGTAGCCTAACCAATTTTTTCTCTAGTTACAGTCCAGTGTAACTTAAGCCAGCTTTCATCTACAGAGTTTATGCCTGGGACTGAAGGTGGTACAAGTATGTAACAACAGGTAATTTCAGTTTATCCAAGTCTGCAAAACTGACAACATTACCAGTGAACAAGTCAAGAGAAAATGTAAAGTCTGATGTTATCTGTTCATGTTGCAGCTAGCTCATCCCAAGAAACAATATATAGATAAAGAAGAGAGGGAGGCTGAAAGCACATCCTTTGGGAATCTGGGAGTAACAGTATGTGGTGAGAAAAGCCATTGCTGGAGTTGCCTTGACTATAATTGGATGGAACCAAGTAACAGAGGAAATATAATGGAGGATAGTGTCATGATTCCAACAATCAAAACTCGCAGAGAGGTTGAGATGGCTGAGAAAAGATAATACATCATAATCAGTCACAAGCAATATTTGTGACTTATCACCTATTGCAGGTCAAAATCTAATTGCATACTAAGACTGCAGGATAGATAGGTGTTAAGTATTATGTTATGCACTCATTATTTTAAGAAATGAATGTAATGTTTATTTTTCATTTGTCTTGGGGATAGCTTGGTTTCCATAAACAGTACTAAACATTAGTTACCTAAAATATTAACAAGATGTTTTTTGGCTGTAGTATTTGAAAAAAAAACATATGAAATATTCAGATTGCAACTCTTAAAAATGATTCAAAATATTTTATACACAATGAATTATACTGATAGTGTTTATTGTTATATATCACAATAGCATTTTACATTCGTTGTACAAATTAAGTTCAGAAAACCAAATTAATTTTCTACTTTTACTTGTAATTTCTCATATTTAATCAAGAACTATTTACTTCACAATTCCAACTATTGCACACCATTTTCTAAAGAAATACGCCGAAACACAGCAAGATTTACAAATATCATGAGAACAAACAGATTAATTCAAATCAAGATGCATATTATTAAGAGACAACTGTGAAGCTTTATACATAAAAGTTATTTAAAGGAAACTGTAAATATAACACAATTGACCTGTATTATTTCTTGATGTTAAATTACAATATTTAACGTTAAAAAATACAGATGAATTTTGCTTGTGGAAATTTTAGTGATGAGAACTACCTGATATAAAGGGCTTCATCAGATGGTCCTGAACGATTCCCTACAGAAGGCAATAGAGATCAGATCAGTTTACACAATGAAACATTTAACTAGGAGAATGGATTTTTGGCTTCTTACATACCATGACCTTTTGATCTGAACTTAACCCTTTTGTGTGTACTTCCTTCCATACAATTCCAAGGATACATTTTATTATCAGATGGAGTGTTTTGGAATGAGGGTGGGAGTGTGAGGTGATTACAAGGATGCTGGTAAATTGCATTTAGAATGCTGGATATCTTTTATTAGTCTTAATGATCTTTTGTGCATTTAAAAGAAGAAATAGCATGCATTTATAAAGCACTTTTCATATCTACAAGCTATCCCAAAGCACTTTACAAGGACTGAATTACTTTTCTTGTGAAGTCACTGTGAGTCCAATTATACATGGTAAGGTCATACAAACAGGAATGAGATTGTTAAATTATCTTTAAAAACTGCAAAATATTGTGGATGCTGGAAATCTGAAACAAACATAGAAGATGCTGGAGAAACAGCAGGTCTCGCAGCATCCATGGAAAGAGATACAGAATTAATGTATTGAGTCTGGTATAGATTTCTCCAGCATTCTCTGAGATGGTTAATAAATCCTCTGCTCTTTAAACACTATCTGGAATCTCAATAGTATATAAAATCAAAGCAGGAAATGCTGGAGAAACGCATTGAGTTTGGCAGCACCTGTGGAGAGAGACCAAGATTTCAGTCCAGTGTGATTCTCCTTCTTATGTTTACCTGAGTAAGCAAACAAAGCCTCAACATATTAAGACAAAGACAAGGGCAACAGACACATGAACAATTTCACCTGAATGTCTCCGCCAGGCTATACATCATCTTAATTTGGAACTTTATCACTGTTCCTTTAATATTGCTGCTTCAGGAATTGAGAACTCACTTCCTTAAAACACTGTAGTGTACCTACAACACTTGGATTGCCGTCGTTCAAAAAGGCAACTCATCTTTGCCTTTTCAAAAGGTAAATTGGCATGAGACAACCATAGTAGCCTTCTCAACAAGACCTGTAGACAATAACCTTTTTTTTAAAGGACAGAAGTCCTCTTATGGTGCAGTAATAGTGTCCCTACCCATGGACCATGAGGTCTGGGTTCACATCCTACTATTGTAGAGGTGTGTAATAACATCCCTGAATAGGTTGGATTAGAAAAATAGGATAATAAAATAAAGGACAAAAGCTCCTTCAGTTTTGCACTGAACTGTCAGCTTTAAGTTGTGTGGACAATATTGTGAATGGATTATATCCATAACTAGTCCATGTCAGAGATATGAATGCTAATATTAAGCCAGTCTGACAAGTACTGATTTGTCTACGTCATTGCTTTCCCATCACCTTTTTTTTGGTTGCAGATTTCTAATTACCAAATTAAGGCCAACAACAAACAATGGACATGGATATAGTTCTATCAGAAGGTGGAAAACATATCAAAGACTTGTGCTATTCATGAACATTTATAATCATAAAGAAAACAGCTGCCAATATCCAAATTGCAAAGCAAAAAAACACTCTAGTGGATTTTTGCACTTACCCTTCAAGACTTGAGTATAGCACATCAAGTATAGAAATAACAACTGAGGAAATCTTTGAAAAAAGCGTTGTTTAGAAGAAATTTAGAAGAAGCTGTAGTCGCATGGGATGGAGGCTGAGTGTCAAAACAGGTGGAATGGAAGAATTGTTGCTGTTCTATCCCCCTATAACACCATAGGGCCCATTGAAAAGAACCTTGTCAATGGAGACCATTTGATTTCTGCTTTTTGATGTTTGTGAGCAGTTGTCACAGGCAAGTGGGATATCAAATTCTACTGTTGAAGGGGTAATGGTCTAAACATTAAATTGCCTGCCCGACCAGCCGAATGTTTCCAGCTTTCTGTTTTTGCTTCAGATTTTAGCCATTGTTTTATGCCAAGTATATAAATAAAACACTTTAAAACAGGCTTGCAAACAAAATAGAACTTGAAAAAGGAAATACATCTGGACTTTCAGACATGTTATAAATTGTTTTAGAAAGTAACTTTGCTACTTGAAAAATCTCGTGATTGTTTGACATACCTACTTACGCTTGAGAAAAATAAACTCTTATAAAGGACTCAATCTGCCATTTGTACAGGTTTCAAGAATGCTGGAAACATTCGGCAGGTCAGGCAGGCAATTTAATGTTTAGACTGTTGTCCCTTCAGCAGAGTGGAATTTGATATCTCACTTGCCTGAGATGGTGTTTAATTTAGATAAATGTGAGGTGCTGCATTTTGGAAAGGCAAATCAGGGCAGGACTTATACACTTAATGGTAAGGTCCTGGGGAGTGGTGCTGAATAAAGAGACCTTGGAGTGCAGGTTCATAGTTCCTTGAAAGTGGAGTCACAGGTAGATAAGACAGTGAAGAAGGCGTAATTGTACGCTTTCCTTTATTGGTCAGAGCATTGAGTATAGGGGTTGGGAGTTCATGTTGCAGCTGTACATGACATTGTTTAGGCTACTTTTGGAATATTGTGTGCAATTCTAGTCTCCCTAATATGTGAAGGATGTTGTGAAACCTGAGAGGGTTCAGATAAGATTGATAAGGACTTTGCCAGGGTTGGAGGGTTTGAGTGAAAGTGAGGCTCAATAGGCTGGAGCAATTTTGCCTGTAGTGTCAGAGGCGGAGAGATGACCTCAGAGGTTTATAAAATCATGAGGGGCCTGGATAGGGCAAATAGACAATGTGTTTTCTCTGGGGTGGGGGAGTCCAGAACTAGAGGGCAGAGGTTGAGGGTGAGAGGGAAAAGATTTAAAAGGGACCAATAGAGTAACGTTTCCACGCAAAGGGTCACGTGTGTATGAAATGAGCTGCCGGAGACTGGTAAAATTACAACATTTAAAAGGGTACATGAATAGAAAGGGTTTAGAGACATACTGGCCAAATGCTGGCAAATGGGACTAGATTAGATTTGGATATCTGGTCGGCATAGACAACTTGGACCAAAGGGTCTGTTTCCATGCTGTACATCTCTAGGATTCTAATTTCTTGTAAAACTGTATATTTTAAACAGAAATTTTATTTTGGACACTGAAATCCTGCTTATAAGCATGTGGCACTGATATCTACAATCGGATTCAATGATTGCTGGATGAAAGTGAACACTGGAGTGAGATTTTGTATTTTAAACCAACCTTTTAACAACTGACTTTTGAGAAACTTTATCGCCCTCAGCAGATTCCAGTTGATAATCCATGGTAGAATAAATTGATACAAAATGGTGACGACAATACCTCTGAAATTGCATTGTGCTGACATGATGGAGTTCAGTTCATCACAGCAGAGTTTATGCTTGATGCATGGCAATAACTAACAATGGGTTTGTATCAAGAAAATGCTTGAGTCAAGTTATCAACTTGTCTATTTGCAACACAGGTGCTGCCCAGCTCGTTGTGTCTTATCAGCACTTTCTGGTTTTGTTGTTGGTTTTAAATGAGTTGCTTGTTAAGTATAGGTTGGTGCACAGAAGCTATGGGCAATTGTGTTAATTTTATGCAAAGTGCACATTAACCAGTAAAACCAATTACAAAGAGTGGAAACATTGAAGAAATATTTCATGTTTTATAATTTATTCTTTTTAGGATTAAACAATTTAAACATAAACATCAAAACAGAATACAGCACTGGAATTCTGTGTATTTATTAAGCTAAAAAAGCTTAATTAATACATTTTTATTTACCTTTGAGTAGCTTGACTGGATGCTTGGTCTGCTTGATGCTGTCTCTTGCTTCTTAGTGATTAATTTTTTTCTTCATCTGTAAATTGGAATTTTTTTTGCTGGCTTCTTCCTCCATGTTTGATGCTGTGATGAGTGTGGCAATTGTAAAGTTACCTGATCAGAATGCACTGTCATTTGAGCACAGTTTCCTGAGTGGTACAAATGGGCATTAAATACTAGGCTGGTGTGGATTAGGAACAGGAGTGGGATAAATTTACTTCCTTATATAGCACCTTAATTAATGCTTAGAATGTAAAGTCCTTGATCCATGTTGTATAATCTTTCTTGATTTCCTTAATAAATTCATCAAGTTTTTTTTTCCGGAACTTTATAAGAATTTTCTTCTAAAGTCAATGCTGTGATTAGGGCTATGCTACTTGGAGCATTGCAACCTGGAAAAGTGTGAAGTCATTGGTTTTGGAAAGATGAATTTGAATACAGATTACAGGGTTAAAGGCAGGATTCTTGACAGTGTGGAGGAACAGAGGGATCTTGGGGGTCCATGTCTATAGATCCGTCATACTTGCCACCCAAGTTGATAAGGTTGTTAAGGTGGTGTATGGTGTATGGTTAGCAGCGGGATTGAGTTTAAGAGCTGCAAGATTTTGCTGCAGTTCTAGTTACACCATACTTGGAATATGGTTTTCGGTTCTGGTCGCCTCATTATAGGAAGGATGTGGTAGCTTTAAAGAGGGTGCAGAGGAGATTTACCAGGATGCTGCCTGGACTGGAGGGCATGTCTTATGAAGAAAAGTTGAGGGTGTTAAGGTTTTTTCTCATTGGAGTGAAAAAGGATGACAGGTGACTTGATAGAGGTGTACAAAATGATGAGGGGCATAGATAAGAGTGAATAGCCAGAGACTTTTTCCCAGGGCAGAAATGGCTATCACAAGGGGGCATAATTTTAAGGTGATTGGTGGAAGGTTTAGGAGAGATGTCAGGGGTTGGTTCTTTACAAAGAGAGTGGTGGGCACATGGAAATGGCTGCTAGCAGTGGTAGTAGATACATTAGGGACATTTAAATGACTCCTGGATAGGCACATGGATGATAGTCAAATGAAGGGGACGTAGGTTAGTCTGATCTTAGATTAGGATAAAATGTCGATACAACATTGAGAGCCAAAGAGCCTGTACTATGCTATACTGTTCTATGTTCTATGATACCATATAAGCTTGGTCAAGACACAACATAAGCTATCAGGGAAAACGGTATCCTGCAATTTTGTTAAAGACTGGAAAACAAGGAACACTTATTAATTGTATGTTAAGGGTCTTGGAGAGAGACATTATCTAAAGAAAATAGCATCAAGTGAATGCACAGCAGAAATTTGCTGAAAAGAGATAAATTACAATCATGACAACTGAGCAAGAGGTTTTAGCAGGTGGATAGATTGACTTCACTGAGATTTGATTATCTGTAATGTTATTGCTAGGGTAAAAGGGATTATTAATATACTTAATATTTGTAATGAAATTGTTTCAAATGTGTGATACAGTTTGATTTTTTTCCATATGTATTAATGTTTTTTGTTAATAATACATGGTAGCCTCTTGTGAAGTTGTTCAATGACTGACATTTATGGTATCTAAAATTCAAAGTAAAACTTTTAAATTATTGAGCCAATTTCTACATTGGGATGTATCTTCTCCAGTATTAGCATCAGCTAAGATCATAACAAAGTGGGACTGTCTGTGGGATGAAACATCCTTGAATTTGAGAATGTTTAAAAAAGTTATGTGGAGGTAATGAGAATAGAAACAGAATAATTGATTTGAAACAAAAACAGAAATTGATGGTGAAACTCAGCAGGCGTGACGGCATCTGTGGGAAGAAAGCAGATAGGAAAAACTGGTAGACAGAGAGTAAAAAAAGAGAGTGTCTGTGTTTCATCATGTCCACACTGTAAACAGGATATCCAGTAAACTAGATTGAATGAAGTATACATAATGGCTGCTTCACCTGAAAGGCAAGATGGTGAGGAGGTAGGAGATAAATGGGCAGACATTACATCTTCTGTGATTGTGTGGGCAGGTGCTGTGGAGGTGTTGGTGTTGCAGGTGGAGTGGATCAGAGTGTCCTGGAGGGAATGGTCCCTGCAAAATGCTAACAAAGATGGGAGGGGAATGTGTGTCTGAATGTGGCATTTGGCTGGAGGTGACAGAAATGGTGGCTTATGATCTTATAGATATGGATGCTGTTGGGGCGGTAACCGAGCAGCAAGGGGACTCTATTAATATTAAGAGAGAGAAGAAAAGGAGTGGAGGCAGAAGAGCAGGAGATAGGTCAGACACAGCCAACGGCCCATTGTAGCAGGGAATCCTCGGTTGAGGAAAAATGTGGACATTTCTAAGGCCCCTCACTCCCTCCCACCCTGTGGAAGGTGGCATCATTGGAATAGATGCAATAGAAATGGAGAAAGTGGGAGAATGGGATGGAGGTCTGACAGGAAGCAGGGTGTGAGGATGTATGGTGCAAATAACTGTGGGAGTCAGTGGGTTTATAATGGATTCTATAATGAATTGATACTTACCATGAGCTGGAATTTTAGAATATTTTTGACTATTGCTAATATTCTTTTGGGAATAAATGTTGTGACAGTGGATTATTTGAAATCTTTGACTAAGTCTAAACTGAGTGAGAATTACCAGATAAATGGAAGGTAAAAATGAAAAGGATAATCTTGTAAGGATTTGGCTAATATTTAGTTAGAAATGGAAAAAAAATGAAATTAAAAGAGTAGAGCCTGAGAAAAACAGAAATGGAAGTAAGAAAATTGCAAGATATGAGACTGAAAAACAAAGAATCTGGATGAGGAGAAAGAAAAATAACTTTTAAGAGGCTAGAAAATTAAAGTGGAGAGCCTAGATAATATTTGGCAAGAGGAAAGGTTAGCGTAAAGAAAGAAAAGATAAGAATTCAGAGGATGATTTGGATTACAATGAGTGATTTGATTTAATTAAAAATCTTCAGTTTAGTGCTTAAATTTAAAGGATTGATTTGAAAAGATATTTAATTTCATTTGAAAATATATCTGTGTGGTTGAAATGGGCAATAGATGCTCTAAACTTAATATTACACCGTGTCCTGATAAAGTCAGCCAGTATATCAGAAGGGCAGTCTGCAGACTATTAAGTTGTTTAAAAGGGCAATACTCAACGATTGTCTCAGGAGGCTATCATTTAAACTGCAGGATTATAAGAAAGAAACCAAACCAGACATTTGTAAAGTTTAACAGAGACAAAGAAATGCTGTGGTTTCATTGGTTTTGCTCACTGAAGAAGTTGGAAAAGTTGAGAATGTGAAAGAAATCACCATTAGGGAAGAATTCCAAAAAGAATTGTGACAACCCTCAGTGTGTATAGATAAGTATCAAGTCTCAAATATCCGAGAGTTTCACATGTACACTGAGGAATCAACAAGCAAACTGCTGAAATAGAAAGGCTGGTGATAGTAAAAAGTATTAGGTTAAAGAAATAAACACCAGTGCACCAAACCAATAAAGTAAAAAGGCTAGAATCTAGGATTGATAGAAAGAACATAACATGCTTATATTGTAATAAGAGTGGGCATTCTAAATTTAATTGCTAAAACTGAATGAGGGACATATTGAATCACAGGAATACCTAAAAGAAAGGGTGTATTAGAAAAGAAAATTAATATTAAATCTGTAGCAAGTGGCACAGATGGAATGTGTTTCACCAGACATTAAGAAAAAGGAAGAAGTGATTTCTGAGAGTTAAGAAACAGCTTTCTTGACTAATACTAAAGAAATTAAGAACACTGGAGGTTCTGAATATGTATTTTTCAAAAGCAAGTGATACTTCCTTATTCTTCTAATCAAGGGGCAAATCCAATAAAAATATTGAGAGATACTGAAGCAAGTCAGTCATTGATGCTGTCTGACAAAACGATCTACTTTCCCAGTGGAACCACTGAAGGAGAAAATATTAATTGCAGGCATATATGGGAGTGCAAAATCAATTCCATTTGACTGGAGAATGTTTTAGTGGAAAAGTTGTAGTTGTAGTGCAACTAATCTTTGTCAAAAGGATGAATTTATCTTGGGGAAATGGCCTGGCCAGTTCACAAATATTGACCTCACTCAGGAGCAAATGGAGAATGCAAAAACAAACAGGGATGTGCCAAAAGGAACATCCTGGATTGTTTTCTAACTGTGTGTTGTGATTGAATGGATTCTGATATCCAATCAGACGGGAAGAGAAACAATCCATGCAAAAGAGATGTAGAAAAATCAGGTCAGCTGATAGGTTTTTAAAAAAACGTAAATGAAAATGAAGATAAAACAATGATTCTGACAGGCTAAACGTGTCTGCCTAGCTTCTTTAACAGAAATACAAATGTATTCTGAGAGAACTGTAACAATTTACCTACTCAGAAATTGAATCTGTGATGATACTATGGCTTTAAGAGATGTATTTTGTCCCTGGTTGTTGGTTTGAAGAGAGGTTTTAAGACAGGGGTGACAAGCTGTTTATTTGAATTCAAGAGAGTAAGCAGTTTGTGATGCTTTTGGGGTGTTTTAAACAAAAGCCTGAATGGGTGAAGCAAGCACCTCCAGAGACTCCACTTCCAACCTATGTGTTGAGTTTCAAACAGAAATTAACCAAAGCTTGTTATGTGGCCGAAAAGATGCTCAATAATGAAAACTAGGAAAGGTTAATAAAAACTAGAAGAAAGTGAGGACTGCAGATACTGGAGATCAGAGTCAAGAGTGTGGAGCAGGTTAAGCAGCATCCGAGGAGCAGGAGAATCGACATTTCAGGCATAAGCCCTTCTTCAGGAATGATTTTTAAAAATCCCAAGGTTCAAAACAGTGCCTTAGAGATAAGGTGCCTTATTGTTACTTGTTTCTATGGAACCATTAAAAACAGTGTTTGCTGGACTATATCGATTCAAAGAAAACACCCCAATAATGTGAATCATGCAATGAGTACTCCTGACAGAAGGAAGGATCAGCGAGTGTGTCATGTTGATGTTAAACCAATACTATGACCAGGCAAACTATTCGAAGAGAAGTATATTTATAGTAGCTAAAAAAGTAGGGAGTGAAATGAATCAGAAATTAAATGTCAACCCTGCAATAATCAGATTGGATAATACAGAAGTGATGAAATGTTGGATGAAATCTTATACTCTTGCCCAGAAAACTACGGAGGTGACTTAACAAGCTAACACTTGTCTCATGAATCCTTTGTGCAAAAAAGTAGGGGAAAATATCTTTGGCCTACATGTAGGCCAATGTTGAATTGCATTACCCATAAAGAAACAGTTTTACGGACTTATCCCAGAGTTTTGCTGAAGTGAGAGCAGAGAGCAAGCTCGTGATAGGAAATTACATTATTGAACCATGTCATAATATCTGGAATTCACATTGTGACAATGTTGAACCATATAGATCACAATGACATTGCACAAATTATTGCAACATCAACACAGTAACATCAGAGGACTGTATTAGAAGGATTGGACAAACATGGATTTTTGCAAAAAATAATTTAAAGAAATTTGACAAATTCCATTTATTGGTACAAAGATCTTTCATCTACTGTGACCCCAAATGAACTTTATCAATGTAAACTCACACAGTTTGGATTGAAAATACACCAACACTTTTAAAGCAATTAAAGAACAAGGCCATTGCAGGCTTATTGAACTGTCCTGTCTACATCGATGATTTGGCTATGTTCAATCATAAGTGAAAATAACTTACTTGGATCAAACTACAGTGCCATATCATCCAGAGAGGCAAAAATATAGGCTATCTTGGATTTTCCTGCGCCCAAGACAAAAATGAGAGGCATGAGTGGATTTTATTGGAAATGTGTTGTGATCTTTAGCTCCATGAACAAGCTTCTTAAAGAATGTCGAAAAGTTAGAATGGATATAGGAATGTCAGTGTGCCTTTGAAGGCATGAAAGTTGACGTTCACACTGGTTTCAGCAGAATTAAACCATGCCATTTATATTGATGCAATTTCATTACTGGAGGCCGACATGGGGACCAAATGGTCAGTCAGTTCCTTTTCTAAAAGAAACTGAATTTGTGCCAACAAATGTATTCAACCAAAAAATAATTTGATTTTGTCTCCAAAACATTTTGACAGTTAAATATCCAACTACTCCCCAGAGATTTACTTTCATGGATTATTATCTTCTAAAATGCATAACAAAAATCTGAGATTGTTTCATTGGAGTTTAATGCTATGTGCATACAATTTGAAAACCGTTCATGAAGAAGATGACATTATTTTAACAAGAACAAATATGGATGTCATGATCAAAATGGAGGTGCATGGAATTTGATGGATATGGAAAGTCCTTCCCCCTTTTGTATAACTGTATTGGTACTGTCCAAATAAATATGCATGAGTAAAATGGTAACGGTGATAAGAGGAAATTACAATAGGAAATGAAAATATTTTTTCTGGGATGGTATGATTAAGGTTTAGAATTTTGTTATTTGGATCTAAAGCAGAGGAAAAATGGATTTTAATTTTTACTTTTGTAAAGGCATGACTTGTTTTTTTAATGTCTTGATTCCTGAGTTCAAAGCCACACTTCCAAGAATGGATTTGATTTTAGCTAAATAATCAGTAAGCCACCAGGAAAAGGACTGCATAAAACTTGAGTTCTATGATCCACAGAAACAGAAGCAGGGCCAGAAGCAGATTCATTCAGAGAGCAGTACTCCTTAA
Source organism: Chiloscyllium plagiosum (assembly GCF_004010195.1). Taxonomy (NCBI): domain Eukaryota; kingdom Metazoa; phylum Chordata; class Chondrichthyes; order Orectolobiformes; family Hemiscylliidae; genus Chiloscyllium; species Chiloscyllium plagiosum. The sequence continues at coordinate 31,938,690 of NC_057742.1, read as the reverse complement.
CAGCAAAGGTAATGTAGCTGTGTCCAAGCAATCTTGGGTGGTGAGAAGCCCTGAAAAACTATGAAGTCAGTGTGAAGTAAGTTCCCAAAGCAGATGCCAGTGTTGGACTGGGATGTACAAAGTTAAAAATCACACAACACCAGGTTATAGTCCAACAGGTTTAATTGGAAGCACTAGCTTTCGGAGAGCCGCTGGTGGTTTTGGAACCACCTGATGAAGGAGCAGTGCTCTGAAAGCTAGTGCTTCCAATTAAACCTGTTGGACTATAACCTGGTGTCATGTGATTTTAACCCAAAGCAGAAGGCTGTGAACGTGTCAGAGAGAAAACATTCTACAAGACTGTTGAGGACATGAGTTTTAGGAATCCATTTTAGCAAATAAGTCAGCTCACTTCGCAGTTTATTTTAAGGGTTGCAGGAAGATACAATAACTAAATGAAATGGCATTGAATGAATGTAAAACAGAAATTTGCCAAACAGAAATAGACTTAAGCTGTTCCAGCTGAATAAGAAGCTTTAATATTGAGACAGGGTGAATCTTCACTGAGGTTTGAGACTCTGTACTCTTGTAATAATTTGAATAGGTCCTGTATAGTGCAATATAGTCCACATTTTATTCCTGTTGTCTATCAAACATTTATAGTTTTTGGTTGAAAGTAAATTGCCTGCCTCTTGCAAACATATGCAGTGACTGACTTCCACAATAAACAGAAACAAAAATAAAAAGTTATGGTCTATCGAGCCAGGTTTCACTTTGGGATCTGACTTCTTCAGTATTACCATCAGTTAGGGTAATAAAATTGTGCGGCAACACAAATGGAAATCACTTACAAGCTTCAAGTTTTTATGTCAGTGGAAAATTTAGACTGTCGTCTAAATTCTAGATCAGAATTTGACCACAGGTTGTATCTTTTAGCAGGTTGCAGAAATGCAATTACACTATTCTGCTAAAATATCCATTTATTTAAAATCTAGGATAGAAGTGCAGTAACAAGGAGAAATATGCTGAATTTTAAAGTTCCTGTTGAAACACTCAAATAAATTTGGTAAACCAAAATATGTCGATCAGATATTCCTTGAATTCTTTTGTGTTGATTGTATAAATGGATAAATGGTAAGGTTACATTATTTTAGAGATTGCTTTGCTTTGGTTATCCAGCAAAGATTTCCAGTATGAAAGTATTTTCACTTTAAAAGGATTACTCCAATTACTATCAAAGTTCCACCTAATGCACAAAACCAACACTAATAATTAAATCTATTTGAGTTCACTTTATCTCTACATATAGATAAATCATGATCAAAAGAAAGCCAATTGTTTTGCACTTACTAAGAGAAGCCATTGGAGTATGTGCTACCAGAGCATGATGAAACACTGCCTCCTACTGGCTGAAGTTACACTGAAGGCAGCGAAGTTAGGTGCATTTTTATACTATACCACTTGCGCCTGTTCACAGGATAGATATTAATCTCTGAGAGAAAACCTCTCTGTTTCTGCTAGGTTGCTTGTGAAAACCTGTTTTAATAAATTTTCCAAAAAGTAAAAAAAAATCCTGCATTGACTTTTATTTTGTCCCTGTGCATTTTAGCAAGCAGGAGCCAGCAGTGTGACATCATCACCAGGTGATAAAAGTCAACAATTACCTCATAGGAAACAAAATATATTTGCATTAATTTGTTTTTTTCCTGTCAGGTGAAGGTACAAAACTATGTTTCAACTTAGTAAACAATGTTCAAGTAAAGTTCCTTCATGTTAAATGTTTAATAGAAACTTTTTATCTACTTAGTTAACTCCTTTTTATCTATTGCAAAGACAAGTTGTGCACAAAATCACATTGACAGCAGTTTTAAAAATTGTTGACAAATTTAATTCAAATAAATAGCTTACAGTGATAAAGGACCCAAATTCCAGAGGAAGAAAGAAGAAACGTAGGGATAACAAGTCAAGTAGAACAATATTTTCATTCACAGTTAATAGATTCATGCAAATGATCAAAAATAATAATTTGAACAGATAATCTGGTATTTAATAGGCAATTATATGTTTTGGAGTGTGAAGTTTGACATGTATAAGATGAATTGACACAGCGATCTCTGAGAAGGGGGAATCATGCTTCTTCCCTTTAATTATTTTGTAAACTACAATGTAAGAAGGATATACACTAGCCTTATCTCTAAAGCATTGAGAGAGGAGGGTAAACACTATGTAAATTTTTATGTTGCCTGGAAAGAGTGGGCTTGATAAGCCTGATGTTCTTATCTACACCTATTGAGTGCTCACAAGAATAAAAAAAACAGTAAAGCATGAAATGATTTTCAATCATTTATAGTTAGGCTACACACAGATACCCTTTGATGAAGAGAATTTAAAAGCCGGTAAGTTATCACAGATACCAAGTACAGAACAATTCAACAAACTCTTTGAATTTTCAGTTTTCCATTGAATTCTACAACACAGAGGTGACTAAATGTGGCATTTACCTCAAGCATACATATATTTGTTAGTAACAATAGCAAGATTCTCACTGAATTATTTGTACAATATATACATGGTCAAATTCCCTTAAAATAGATGTCAACATCATTGATCAAAATCAGTTCTTCCTGTATCATTATTAGATAAATCAGCTGACTTTGTCACTAAACCTGACATGTGTGACCATCTGATAGAAAAGTTATTAAAACTGTCAAAAAATTGCTGGAAAAGAAATAACACTCTATAGCCTGTAATGCCATCTGTGTCTAACTTACAGAAAAACACAGATTGCTGTGTTTACAGTGTGTTTTTTTTCAGCATTGTTTTATCTTGAGCTTAAGATGACATGGACAAACCCCCCAAAAAGTGTCCCATATAGTTTACTGAGACCATGTTGAGGAGGTGCCGGTGTTGGACTGGGGTGGACAAAGTTAAAAATCACACAACGCGAGGCTATAGTCCAACAGGCTTATTTATTACTAGTTTTCAGAGCGCTGCTCCTTTGTCAGTTAGCTAGTGGGACAGGATCAGAATACAAAGAATTTATAGCACAAGATTATAGTGTCATGCAACTGGTACGATATATTGAACAAACCTGGATTGCTGTTAATTCTTTCATCTTTTAATTCCTACTTTGGAGATAGAACCAGTCAGACTCAAGATTGGGACACAGACAGACTGTAACTTCACATCTTTAATGCATTTCCTGAGCTGAGATGTCAGCTTTTATTAAACAAAACCTTAAGTTATCTCGGGAATGTGACTTGAAAGTAGTTTTGGGATTTACATTTTAAAGAATCAAAACATGCAATCCATTCGAAAAGATGAAAGACTTAACAGCAATCTAGGTTTGTCCAATAGATCACATCAGTTGCATGACACTATCATCTTGTGCTATAAATTTTGTGTCTTGTGATCTTGCTCCACTAGTTACCTGACGTAGGAACAGCGATCTGAAAGTTAGTATTTGCAAATAAACCTGTTGGACTATAACCTGGTGTCGTGTGATTTTTAACATAGATTATAGAATCACCTCAACCCTTTAAGTCTTTAATAACATGCCTCACAACAGGTGAAAATTTGTACAAATTATATCAGGATAAGTCTTAATTTTCCCCAGTTTTTGATCTCTGGAAAAAGATGATTACTTCTCTTTACTCCAATAGTCTCCTCCATTGTGCACATTATCTCATCTTGATCTAATAGAAGACTTTACACTTAGCTGACAAAATAAGAATGATCAAAGGATAAATGTTTAACTGGTACTATATGCTTCATTATTTTGGACATAATATGCACCAATTACAAATGCACTGTGCATATATTGATAATTTTCCTGACTATCCATTATGCTACATGTGACATGTGGTTAGTTAACAGCTCTGAGTTGATGAAGTATATCAACCCCTTGATTAAACTGTACAGACAATTTTTCTATAAATCATCAAAAGACATCTCCAATATTTCTTAAAAAATTATTAACCTCGTCACACAATTAAGCCTCAAATAAATCCTCCCAATATTAAAATATAAAGGCAAACAAAACAATTTATACATGTTTGTGGATAGGCAAGGGGTGATCTGCAAATGTTAGGGCTTATAATATTGCTGTATCATACACAGACTTGACTGAAGTGTTGACTGGGAACCACAATCACTTCTGTGAGCCATCTTGATCATTTTCTTCAAGTTGATTCTTATACCAGTAATATTATTTCTTCGAAAATATTGTTCAGGGAAACATTGTTATGGGTTCCTAATACAAGTGAGTAAGGAGGTGGCTGTGGAAGTTACTCCTTAGGTTGCTCGCCAACTGTCCATTTAGCATCTGCAGGTCTAACATTGCCGATATCTTCATACATGGCTGTCTGCATAACTTCCAAACCCTAAATAGAAACAAAATGGATTTTTTAAAAATAGAAATGTAAGTAACTTCCAATATACCCATATAAACACCTCGACTTAGATTTCATTGTTAAATCCAATCTATATCCACAGAGAAAATGTTAAAGGGTTTCTTGTGATGTTAAAGAGCTATAACAATATCAATAAGTTTGGCAAGTCCCATTTGCTGTGCCTCATCGAAACCACTGCGCTGTCCTTAATTCAACACAAAAAGGTTGTGTTGCCTGTTTCTCTTAAATAAGTGAAACATTGTTTAAAGTACCAAATTAAACAGCTCGTAAATCATTTAGAAGACTTGAGAATAATATGAGTAATTACAACTCAGTAGTATCAGTTAGGTTTGGATGATCAGATAGAAATTAAGATTGGTTCTGTTGGATAAGAGGCTTAGTGTGCTTGTACTAAATTGTCATCTACACAACTTTGAAGCAGGTGTTAAAACAGCAAGAAAAAACTTGGTACAAACATATAGAGTACAATATAAACTAAGAACTGTGTCAAACAGAATTCCTACCCTGATGTCACATGTTGTGACAGCCAGGCTTGAATTTCTTTGAGCTACCACTTTTGATGTCAACTCTAGTGATGATTCTTCAGTTGGATGCTCTCACTGGAGAAGTGGAGCTCACAATAAATTGGTCAATTGCTGTTAATTTTCCCTTCATTCATTTGAATGGACAGAAAATAAGCACTACACCTCAGGTTGAAACACCATTATGAACGTCAATCCCTACTAGTAAATCAGCTCTTATACTTACAACGTTCATGTACCTGCCAGTGCTGGCCATAATCTTCTGTGATGTAATTTGCAGTATAGCATTAACAATTATGACATAATATCTGCAAGCTTATTAAAAACTCTTAAACAGTTGAAATGTGTAAAATTCAATAGTACAGTACAAATTGTAACAAGATGTTTGCTGATATTCGTAGTAAGTTGAAGGATATAAGATTTTGTATGTTATACCATTAACATAGTGGATGACTCTATTGAATTGACTTTGTGTTTAATGTGACCTAGCTATTTAAAACCGTAACATTTCATTCTGCTGTATGGGTACTACAGGAAGAGAATTAGACACTAACTGGTATTATGAAAAGGAACTGGTCAGTTGATTGGCAGCTGCTTATAAATCTACACTGCAGACAGGATTGACTGTCAAAATATTCTAAACTCCCAGTCCAGAAGATGCTCATAAACTTCTGGTACAAAACAATCCTGAGTCACTGTTGAGGTACTGAGTTTCCTGTTTAGGGAGGGCAGTCAGGTAGGTGTGCCTAGACATCCAGGTGATAGTTTTCTGCCTTTAGACCGTACAGTGATACCTTTACATCAAGCCCTTTCCGAGATGATGTGCACAGGTGATATACTTCTTTTGCCGGATACACAGCTTCAATTGCAACTGGCAGCTTCTGGTTATGGACAGGGGGGTATCTGACTTCTTACAGGAATTGCCCGTCTTTTACCAGGAGCTGGTCAAGTACTGAACATGATTGCCTCATGCTGGAGCTCTCTTCAGCAGGAGTAGCTGTTGTCATCAGAGAGGCACTGTTTCTGAATCCACACCTTCATCAATACAGGTTTGTACATGCAACAGGTGAGGGGTTGCTCAGGCTGGTAGGGTGACCAGAGACATAGACGTGCTGGATGGCAGAGAAACGAGAGTTTGATGCCAGAATAACTAATATGGATCAAATGACTTGCTTGTGGGCAAAGCCAATCAGAGTCTGAGGAATGTGGTGCAAATGCCCTGATGGTACTCATGGTATAAAGACATATGATTAAGTTCTGCCTGATCCCAGCCTACATTCAAACTTTCACATTGGCCTCAGGTTTCAAAACATTCCTCAGGAACCTCAGCCCCACAGTTTGAACTTTTTGGCAGAAATCCTGTCAAGGGCATTCCATTCTGCACAGAGGGATTTCCTGTACAGCTTGCTGCTGTGTATAGACCCTTGTCGATCTGATCAAGATCTATAAAATTATGAGGACTGTAGATAGGTTGGACAGGAAGAAGCCTCTCCTTTGATTGTGAGAACAATGACCAAGGTAAGGTAAGGGACTGAAGGTTTATTGGAGGTATGAGGAAGACCGTTTTCACCCAGAGGGTGCTGAGAATCCACAATTTATTACCTGTAAGGGTGATGGAGGCAGAAATCTTCCTAACATTTAAGAAATACTTAGATGTACACTTGCAGTGCCATGACATACAAGGCTAAGGACCAAGTGCTGGAAGATGAGATTAGAATAGTTAGGTGGTTGTTTTTGACCAGCGCAGATTTGATGAACGGATGGGGTTTTTTCTGGCTGTAGATTTCTATGACTCTATTTTTCAAGACATTAAGATGTTTCATGTAATATTCCAATCAGCAGAGGCATAGCCATTCATAAACAGAATAAAACATGTTAATCTTTGCAAAGCCAAAACAGCAATAATTTTTGCTTAATAAATATTTGGCATCAGAAACAATTCAGTTTGCAATTTGGTGAAACCTTTAATATCACTTTTAATGCTGTTTAAGAGAGTGGGTTAGTGTAATGTTTCTAGACTTTGTGAATTGCTGATCTTGTATTTATTCTCTTGTGTCATGAAACTAGGGGTTGGACTAAAAATTAAATGCTCTAACATTGCTGTGGCATGTTTAGAACATCTGAGTGTTTAAATAGCCTACTCAAACTCAGATCGGGAATCCAATGAGCCAAATTCCATTGCTGATCAATAAATTTTGAAAAGTGAATTATTGATATTATTAAGCATGGAATATGTACATGTAATTCATCTGGTGAAAAGAATCACAACCTGAAATTGTTAACCCTTTCTTCACAGGTGCTGCGAATCCTATTGAGTATATCCAACAGTTTCTACGTTTGTGTCGGTTTTCCACCATCTGCAGCATTTTGCTTTTGTGTATATTTGCCTCGTTGTGCTTATGCTGCTAAAATAAGATGAGGTGCAGAATGTGAGTGCATTATTTCTTTACTTACTGAATGATTGTGGGTGTTTAATATCTCTCAGTATATATATCTGCATTGTGCAAGTGTGTGTCAGGCATTTTATCCAACATTTGTGGATGTAACCACGTGATGTTGCAATCTGCACAGTTAATGGCAAGTCACCAATTTCTATCGGCTGATTCAGAACAAGCCTGACTACCTCCACATTATAGATGCTTCATGAAACTGGAATATCTGGATCAAGATAGTTTGAAAATACCTCCAAAAATACAAATATTTTTCATATCACTTGCTTCAAGTCTACATTCTTGCTGGTGTAATGTTAATATTAAAATTTTCCACTTTATTAATTTCATACCTCATACATATGGTACGTCTCTATTTCTTCGGTCTTCTTTGTTCGATTATTCTGTGAAAAATAAAAGCGATAAACTTTCAACTCCCCTTTCTTTATCATTGGCTGATTTTTTTTAAACGTTGTCCTTAAGAAATGTTGGCATTCATACTGCAATGATATGCCCATTTGTTGAGCTTATAATATTTTGTTTCACATTGTGATTGAAGTATCAGCTGCAAGTGGAGATGCTGTACATCAACAAACATGTCTACTTATACTTTGTAGTTTCCTGCTAACTCTAATAATGATAGTATGGTAAACATCGCAAGGTTAATGTCCTCCAATGTTAAAAGATAGGTGTGCATGTTGGGCATTTTAGCACCAGACGTGTAGCTAACAACTATAGAAACGTAATAACAGAAGTAAGCCATTTGGTCAATTAGATCATGGCTGATATTCTACTCTATATTCATTATCCTACATTATCTCTGTATCCTTTGGTGTCATTTGTATTCAGAAATCAATTGATTTCAGTCTTGAATATGCTCAATAACTAAGCTTCAACAGCCTTAAGATTCACAATCCTCTCAGTCTTCAATGGCCTGCCCTTTATTTGATATTCCCTTACTCCATGTACTGACTTAAAAACAAATCATCTCCTTCATATCCATATCTTAAAAGGAAGTATATCAGATCTTTTGGCATTTTGGATAAACAAATGGTCCTATCAATGAGGTTAAGCTACACCAGAAATAGCTAGAATGAGAGTTTCTTCTCCCTGCTGGCAAGAGCTCTAATTTTAATTTGGATGATGTTAGTCAAGTTCCAAAAGAGCAATTGACCTGGCTATCTATTCTCCCCTCTGCAGTCAAGGGACAGAGGCTAGCTTTGACACCACAATATTTAATTCAGCTAACATAGCGCACTCAATTGTTTGGCACAATGAAAGAGCACTTATTTACTCAGTGTAGGTCACTGCAGGAATGGAAATAAATCCTTCCTGAATCAGATCATTTCAGAACCTGAAGGTTAGGAAAGTGAGCAGTTGATCACATTTATGGTACCAAACTTGCCTGAATATTCACAGGTTATGGTGACATAATCAGCCAGTTATTATGCCTGATGCTTTCCAGCATTGTTCTGCTAGAAATGTACTTCTATGTACTGGACTGGACAAAGCTATAGCCTAATAACCAATTGACACTCACTGACAATGGTCACATAGAAGAAAACTTGCCATTTAAATAGGAGAACAACTACATGCCAGCAAAGAACTAATACATTCAGGAGAGGGGGATGGAAGAAAATAGGGAAATAAAGGAGGATAAAGAAAATCAAATTTGTTTTCAGTGTTTTCATTAAACGTCTGGCAGGGAACACGTCATGTCTTGGTCTTCCAGTCAAAGGGTTGACCTTGACTTGCAACAACAATGTGGAAGCAAATGACAGCTGGTCAACAGCCTATTTAGTGGACTGCAATGGTTCAAGAAGGTAGCTCACCACCCCATCCTTGAGGCAAACTAGAGATGGGTATAAATTGCTGGCCAGCCAGTGATGACCATATTTCCACGAGTGGATAAAAAAAATTGCATTTCTTTTAAAGACTATTTCACGTTGAGTGAGCGGTAAAGCAAGTTACTGATTCTCTGTCACCCATTCTCATAAGGGAGCTTTAGTCAACCCAGAGATGAATATTTATAAAAACAGGAACTCATCGGTGGAAAGAGAAAGAAGCTAACATTTTGAGTCTGATATGACTCTTCTTCAGAACAGGAGGATAAAGGAAATTCACAAGTGGTAACCTGAATCATATTGGACTCAAAATGTCAACTATTGCTCTCTCTAAAGATGCTGTCAAACCTTTGGAGTTTCCCCAGCACTTTCTGTTTTTATTTCAGATTTCTAACATCTGTAGTATTTTGCTTTTGTTTATTATTACGATATTATCTATTCATGTTGCACTGAGCAGGTCAAATATAATCTTCAATACCTGAAAGTTGAGAATGGCCTAGGAACAAAGCATCAAAGATCTCTTGGTTTTCCTTATTAGATCTTGCTAATTGCCCTTATTTATGTCTCGAGCTGAAAATGTGTTGCTGGAACAGCGCAGCAGGTCAGGCAGCATCCAGGGAACAGGAGAATCGATGTTTCGGGCATAAGCCCTTCTTCAGGAATCCCATTCCTGAAGAAGGGCTTATGCCCGAAACGATTCTCCTGTTCCCTGGATGCTGCCTGACCTGCTGCGCTGTTCCAGCAACACATTTTCAGCTCTGATCTCCAGCATCTGCAGATCTCACTTTCTCCTCCTTATTTATGTCTAAATAAGGATTCAAATTGGTGCAGGCTTGGTGGACCGAAGGCCCTGTTCCTGAACCGTATTGAACTGTATCGTATAGGTAGAGAGAATCTACTTCCTGTGATGGGAGAGTCCAGGACAAGGGAATGATGTTAAAATTAGAGCCAGAGTTTTTAGAGCTGAAATAATTAAATGCTTCTTTATAGGAGGGAAATCCGGAATTTTCTCCCCAAATGCATTGAAATTGGGAACTAATTGAATATTTTTAAATTATGACTTTTGTTCGGGAAGGATATCAATGGTTTCAAACCATAGTTGGTAAATGAAATTAAGATGTGGAACAACCATGAATTGAATAACAGACTCAAGAGACTTACTTCTGTTGTTGTGAAAATTAAGTAAAGGTTTTTTTTATGTGATCCTTCATAAAAGATTATCCTTTCTTAGGTACTGCATAGGGAATCTTTAACACCCATGTATGAAAGGCAAAAATCTCAGTGATTCCAAACAGTCTACAATATTTACTGAAATGCATTAAATAGCTGTGAGGTTGAATTGCTGCTTACTTACTTTCAGAAACAACATTCCTGGCAAAGTCAGACACAGGATCAGCAGAACACCTTGAATTAAAATCAACATATCCTTCATTGTGTACATGGTATTTGGCTCTTCTTTCGGGAGGGTTCCTGAATGGAAAGACACAAAGTATAACTTTGCAAGAGACAACAGTATTTCAGTATAACTGTATCAAATTGTGATCAGGATCCATGTTAATCACTTGACTTGTAGCCTGATTCATAAGTGATTGATGACAGCAAGAGTGCCATAATGCCTTGTGCTCCAGGTATTACTTATATATAGCTTCACTAGATTACGTCTTCACTTGGACTGCATTATGTTGTATATTTGTTGGTTCTTTTCTCTTGAATTATTGACTACCATGTAATTATTAATTCATGGTCAATCTGGGTGGGTTGCAACACTTATAGTGATATATCCAGAATTGCTTGGTAGTACAGAGCTTAAACATGACTAAAAGTAAACAAGAAGTTGACGCTTTTTTTGCCTTGCACTTATCAAAATGGGCTTGAACATAGGGACATCATTTTATACTGCATGAAAATGGCTGTTGATTACTTAGTTACACATGGAGATGCCTATCAATCTTAATTCTCAGCCCAAGCAAGTAGATTCTGACTGGTTGGGTATTGCCATGGAACCTTCTCTTGACATATCATCATGGAGACCATCAAAAGATAAATTCACATTCAAGCTAAACTGATATCTTGTGCATAGCAGAGTACATTATGACATTATAACATTGCACATTGAAAGAGATTGAAATTAGATATCAAATGTTTTAAGGTATAGCTCTCATGGATTTTTCTCTATCTTCTGCTATAACCTCCATGGATAATCTGTACTGATGAAGGAGGAATGCCACAAATGGCTATTTACATCATATTCCTAGAACTTGCTTTACAAATGCCCATGATGGTGAGATTGGTGCAGGTGTAGATGGTGTGCCACTCTTCAAAGCTGGGGAAATGTTTGGAGGGCTTTTGCCCGAAACATCGATTTTCCTGCTCCTCGGATGCTGCCAGAACTGTTGTACTTTTCCAGCACCACTCTAATCTAGAGTCTGGTTTCCAGCATCTGCAGTCCTTGTTTTTACCTATTTGTTTGGGAAAGCCAGCAACCCATTCACCTACAATGACTGATGCATCAAGGAGCCTCGTGATTTTGCTGCTGAATTAAAGTGTTGAAAAAGAAGCAAACTTAAAAATATCTCACAAAGGTTTGTAATTGACTCTTTAGCTACCTGTACACACCAAGATGCTGCTGCCTCTTTGACTTCTCCAACCTCGAAGGCAATTACAAATCCAATCATGGCTGCCATCTGCTTTTGATTCTGCACCAGGAGCTTGTTTTGGATTAGATTGAAAAACCACTAGGTGGTTGTATTTAGAATTGAGGCAAAGTCCTGACTAGCATTTATAGTCACTATATCAGAAACAGATTAAACCGGCATTTCAGCCATTTGTTGGGCCTTGCTGTGCACAAATTGCCCTATATTTAACACAAAAACCTTCAGCTGTAAAGTACTTTGAGATATATCAGTGATGGGAAAGGTGCTGTATCAATGCAAATTATTTCTTTCTTCACCATGACAGGCAATGGACTTACTACATTATAATGGAGTTTGCAATATAAAATATATTATTTTACAGCATGATGCATTTAAACACTCCATAATTCATGCTTATATTTTCTCAGTATAGCCTGTGTACAGAAAATCCTGCCCTGTAACAGGAGCTTTAGTGCCAGCTGTGCTGACAGTTCTGTTTACACCATTAGTTCACTTGCCAAATGTTCTGTTCAGTTCCATATTCATTATTATTAGTGTTTCACTTTATAACTGTTTCTGTAGTACAGATGTGATTGCTGCCTTGTTACATTCACCAGTTCTGTCAACTTTATGCCTGCCAAGCCTTCAGTTAGTACTACAGAAGTCTAGACCAAGATTATGCTAGATTTTTGTGCCACTACAATTGCCCTCCTCGCAAACTCTTTGCTTCTAAGTTTCTTGTTAATGGATGAAGCATTCAAATCCTGGTGAGCATTTTGCTAATGCTCCAGGGATTACTACCAGGCTTCATGTGGCAGTGGGGAAAATCGGTGTGGCCAGAGATTGGTGAGGCATCCCATAATGATTTACATATGCAAAGGAGAAACATTTAAGGGAGAAGAAATTACACCGAATATACAATACAGAAACACAGCCCAACTGGTCTATGCTGCATTAAAGCATCCTTCTCCACCTAGCCCTGTCATCACCTCCTTCTCATTCTGTCTCCCTCAAATACCTGTATAGATTCCCCTTAAATGTACCTACATAATTTCTGTCAATCACTTCATGCGGCAGAAAGTTTCATGTTGTTAACACTCCCAGGGTAAAGAAATGTCTGTTGAATTCAATTTTGGTTTATTTTTGATTAACTTGGATATAAGAAAGTTTTTTTTATTCACTTGGGCTGTGGGCATTGCTGGCTGGGCTAGCATTTATTGCCCATCCCTGGTTGCGCATGAGAAAGTGATGGTGCACTGCCTTCTTGAGTAGCTGCAGTCCACCTGCTGTGGGTTGACCAGCATGCCATTAGGGAGGGAATTCCAGGATTTTGACTCAACGACTGGGAAGAAATGACAATATATTTCCAAGTCAGGATGGTGAGTGGCTTGGAGGGAAACTTGAAGGTGGTGGTGTTCCAATGTATCTGCTGCTTTTGTCCTTCTCGATGGAAGTGGTCGTGGGTTTGGAAGATGCTATCTGAGATCTTCAGCGAATTTCTGCAGTGCATCTTGTAGATAGTACACACTGCTGCTACTGAGCGTTGGTGGTGGAGGGAGTGGAGGTTTGTGAATGTAGTGCCAATCAAATGGGCTGCTTTGTCCTGGGTGGTGTCAAACTTGTTGAATGTTGTTGTAACTGCACCCATCCAGGCAAATGGGGAGTATTGTTGAGAGTGTGGTGCTGGAAAAGCACAGCAGGTCAGGCAGCATCCTGGGCATAAGCCCTTCATCAAGGATGGGGAGCATCAGATTAGATACTCTTCCGTATGGAAACAGGCCCTTTGGCCCAACAAGTCCACACTAAAGAGCAACCCACCCACACCCTTCCTCTACCCTATCTTTATACAATACTATGGGAAATTTAGCATGGCCAATTCACCTGACCTGCACATCTATGGATTGTGAGAGGAAATTGGAGCATCTCGTGGAAACCCACGCAGACACGGGGAGAATGTGCAAACTCCACACAGACAGTCGCTCTCAGCTGGAATTGAACCCATGTCCCTGGTGCTGTGAGGCAGCAGTGCTAACCACTGAGCCACCGTGCTGCCCACTATCATATTCCTGACTTGTGCCTTGTAGATTGTGGATAGACTTTGAGGAGTCAAGAGGTGAGTTACTCTCTGCAGTATTGCCAATGTGTTTATATAGTGAGTCCAGTTGGGTTTCTGTTTAATTGTAACTCCCCAAATGTTGATAGTAGAGAATTCAGTGATGGTAACATCATTGAATGTCAAAGGGCAGTTGTTTCTTATCAGTAGTGTTCATAGCTTTGCATTTGTGTGGCGCAAATGTTACTTGCCACTTGCCAGCCCAAGCCTAAATATTGCCCAGATCTTGTTACATTTGACTACTTCAGAATCTGAGGAATTGCACATGGTGCTGAACATTGTGCAATCATCAGTAGAGATCCCCACTTCCCCCATTTCCTGGAGGAAAATTCATTGATGAAGCAGCTGAAGATGGTTGGGCCTAGGACACTACCCTGAGGAACTCTTGCAGAAATGTCCTGGAGCTGAGATGACTGACGTCCAATAACCATTACTATCTTCCTGAGTAGGAGAAAGTGAGGGCTGCAGATGCTGGAGATCAGAGCTGAAAATGTGTTGCTGGAAAAGCGTAACAGGTCAGGCAGCATCCAAGGAACAGGAGAATCGACGTTTCGGGCATAAGCCCTTCTTCAGGAATGAAGAAAGTGTGACCAGCAAGCTAAGATAAAAGGTAGGGAGGAGGGACTTGGGGGAGGGGCTTTGGAAATGCGATAGGTGGAGGGAGGTCAAGGTGAGGGTGATAGGCCGGAGTGGGGTGGGGGCGGAGAGGTCAGGAAGATGATTGCAGGTTAGGAAGGCGGTGCTGAGTTCGCCATGGGGTGGTTGGGTTGGTTGGTCCGGGTGTCCCAGAGGTGTTCTCTGAAACGTTCCGCAAGTAGGCGGCCTGTCTCCCCAATATAGAGGAGGCCACATCGGGTGCAACGGATGCAACAGATGATGTGTGTGGAGGTGCAGGTGAATTTGTGGCGGATATGGAAGTGTCCCTTGGGGCCTTGGAGGGAAGTAAGGGGGGAGGTGTGCCAACCAGCAGCCAGTTTGCCTCTGATACCTGTTGATTCCAGTTTTGCTCAGGCTCCTTGATGCAAATCTTGATGTCAAGCGTTGTCAATCTCACCTTACCTCATAGCATTCATTTGCAATATCAACGAATGTATATCATACATTCATGTTTCCATAGAATCCCTACAGTGTGGAAACAGGCCATTTGGCCAACAAATCCACACTGATCCTCTGAAGAGTGACCCATCCAGACCTATTCCCTTACATTTACCCCTGAATCATGCACCTAAGCTACACATCCCTGAATGCTATGGACAATTTAGCATGGCCAATTCACCTAACGTGTACATTTTTGGATTGTGGAAGGAAACCAGAGCATCCAGAGAAAACCCATGCAGACACGGGGAGAATGTGCAAACTCCACACAGACAGACACAGTCACCCAAGGCTGGAATCAAACCTGGGTCCCTGGCATTGTGAGCCAGCAGTGTTAATCACTGAGCCACTGTGCTGCCCCTAAATCATTCCACCTCCAAGGGTCATCGATCAGTTTCCCCCTATTCAGAAATAATAGCCTGAACTTGAGCAGTTTTTTCTTAAAAGTATAACCTGTCAATTCTAGTATTACCCTTTTAAATCCTTGATATTATTTGTATACCAGGGAGAATGGGACAAGAATTTTAAACAGACATTGGCTAAAACGTGGTGCAGATGGGACTTAAAAATTGCAATCTTTGAGGCTATCCCAGAATTTTGATGCCTCTGGGACATTGTTGTATTTTCAAAGGGCTGTTATTAGGGATGAAGCAAGAAACACAGTTGGCACCAATGAATGAGTTCATCAGGCTGTTAAGGAGCTTATTATGAGCCCTGTCAGTTCACCATTGAAATTTTATCAACCTAGGCTGAAGAAACTTCACTGCATCCAGGACAAAGCAGCATGCTTAAGTGGCATCATATTCGCAAACATTCACTCCCTTCACCACTGGCCCTCAGTAGCAGCAGTGTGTACAATTGACAAGATGCACTGCAGAAATTCACCAAAGTTCTTAAGGCAACTCTTTCCAAACCCATGATTACTACTATTTAGAGGGACAATGGCGCATACATATGGCAACTGCACCACCTGCAAGTTTCCCTTCAAGCCATTCACCATCCTGATTTGAAAATATATCAGGAGAAAGTGAGAACTGCAGATGCTGGAGATCAGAGCTGAAAATGTGATGCTGGAAAAACGCAGCAGGTCAGGCAGCATCCAGGGAACAGGAGAATCGACGTTTCGGGCATGAGCCTGAAGAAGGGCTCATGCCCCAAACATTGATTTTCCTGCTCCTTGGATGCTGCCTGACCTGCTGCCCTTTTCCAGCAACACGTTTTCAGCTTTGAAAATATATCACCATTCCTTCACTGTGGCTGGGTTAAAATCCTGGAATTCTCTCGCTATCGGCATTGTGGGTCGACCTACAGCACATGAACTTCAGCAGTTTAAGAAGGCAACTCTGCACAACTCTCTCAAGGGCAACCAAAGATGGGCAGTAAATGCTGGCTCAGCTCTTGACACCCAGAACGTATAAATGTATAAAATAAAATCTGGTGTGCTGTAGTGCACAGTTGTCAATCTTACTGTGAGGCCACCAGAAACTTTCTCTGTGTAGATTTATATCTAGTCTCTCCTGAATCTTGGATTACTAGTTCCAGTGGTGCTACAGTAGTCCAGCCTGCATGGCCTCTTGCAATGCGTGATATGGCTTGTTCTATAGGGTGCTACTTTCTTTCTTGGCAAAGGCTCTGGCAGCACCCAACATGACTACCACCTGCCTGTGCTATTGATGCCAGACTAGCAGCACCTACCCAAAGGCACTCAATCCTTCTAATTGGTAGAAAACTTACCCCTTGCTTAAACAAAATAGCATCACAACAGTGATGGCACAGGCTCAGGACCCAAACTTCAAGCGGTTGAGTTCCTGACAGCACATTGAAGATCCAGACTCAACATCCTACGTACATTTACCAGAACTTCTGCTTTTCAGTTCTAACTCTCTTAAAACGAATCCCTTTCTGGATTTGCTTTTTCTGAAGTTATTAACGTCATCTGTTTTTAATGATTTTTGTATGTGTACCCCTAGATCCCATTATTATTTTTCATCTGACCTGAATGGATTCTAAATAGAGCAGAAACAATGAGTGGCTTGTGTCCAGGTTTTTCCCCTTTTCTAATTTTAGGTGGAAAAATGATGAAAATGCAGCAGAAAATATCATTAAGTCTCACACCGATGACCATCTTTGCTCCATATTATGATGTAATAGTGTCAAACATTAACACAAATGGACAGAACCTGTAATTCATTAAGTACTTCACAATCAAGACTTTCCTAATCACCTTGCATCCTTGTTAAACTTAATTTCATCTAAAGTACTGCTGCTAATATTTTAACTTGCATTAAGCTCAATTTCATTCATCTGACTTACGCACATTGGCCAACATAAACTCTTACCCACTAAAGTCTTAATTTTTATCCTCTGCTTCTTTTAATATCTTTCCATGACATCGAACCCCTTCTTACCTCTTCAACCTCCTTCATCCTTGCAACTGCTGATCTAGTTTCTCTCTTTGGTTCTTGAGTTCTATCACTTCGTTAGTGACAATTCCCTGACCTCTGAATTTCCTTCCTGCCTGAATCTACTGTTTTAAGCCATTCCTTTAAACTAACCTTTCTGATCTTTCTCTCCATGGATGTTGCCAACCTGCTGAGCTTTTCCAGAAATTTCAGCTTTTGTTTTCTCTCTGATCAACTCTTGTCCTAATAGCTCCCTTTGAGGCTCAAAAACAAATTGATAATGGCCATTTTCTGCAACTGCTAAAAATGGCTTGATGTAACATTTAGATGGATGATAAGGGTCAACCATATTGGTGTGGGTTGCATTTAAGCAGAGGTCTGACTCAACAAGAACAACAGGGTTACATTACTAAAGGATGTTAGTGAGCAACTTGGAGTTTTTTTGTTTTGTGATCTCTTTTACCAATATCAACTTAATAAAGGTGCTTCAGAACTGAATTCAAATTCTCAAGCGGCCTTAAGGATATAAATGCAAATTCTCCAGATCAGTCTGGTAACAAACACAACAGCCTTACCACAATAATACAATCTGTTCACCGATCTTCATGGAGAACAAGATATGGGTATAAGATAGAATTCTCCATTTGGTAACTACATTTACTTTTTGATAAAATTAGTAAACGGAGGAAAAAGGTTCTCATTGTCCACCCTATCTAATCCTCTGATCATTGTGTATGTCTCAATTAAGTCACCTCTTAACCTTCTCTCTAACGAAAACAGCCTCAAGTCCCTCAGCCTTTCCTCATACCATACCAGGTAATATCCAAGTAAATCTCCTCTGCACTTTTTCCAATGCTAGCCTTTATAAAGCTCTGTTTTTCAAAACTGTTAGTCAGGTCCTGTTATGTCAATTTGCAAAAAGGAGCTCCTGCCCAAAATAGAAAGAAAATTGCATTTGGCATTGATTTGGCAGTGCATTGGTTATTTATGTCATCAGACATGGATGCATCTTCCTGTGCCAGCTGCCTAACACGCACCAGCTGAAAAATTGCTGCACCAATTGCCCACCACTCTGTTCCCAGTCCAGTTCCCACTATTGTTTGAAACAAGTTACCAGTATATAACATACAGTAAGGTCAGTGAGACCTTGTGTTCAGCTGAAATGTGAAAAAAAGTAAAATTGGGATTATGTTTGCATTTGGCATTAACATGATGCCTCATTTTATTCAGTGAGCACTTGTTCAGTTAACTTTAAGAGTCATAGAGATGTACAGCACAGAAACAGACCATTTGGTCCAACTCGTCCATGCCGACCAGATATCCTCACCTAATCTAGTCCCATTTGCCAGCACCCGGCCCATATCCCTCCAAACCCTCCCATCCAGATGCCTTTTAAATGTTGCAATTGTACTAGCCTCCACCACTTCCTGTGGCAACTCATTCCATACACGTACCAATCTCTGCATGAAAAAGTTGCCCCTTAGGTCCCTTTTATCTCTTTCCCCTCTCACCCTAAACCTATGCCCTCTAGTTCTGGACTCCCCGACCCCAGGGAAAAGACTTTGCCTATTTACCCTATCCATGCCTCACATGATTTTATAAACCTCTATGAAGTCATCCCTCAGCCTCTGCCGCTCCAGGGAAAACAGCCCCAGCCTATTCTCTCCTTATAGCTCAAATCCTCCAACCCTGGCAATATCTTTGTAAATTTTTTCTGAATCCTTTCAAATTTCAGAACATCCTTCCGATAGGAAGGAGACCAGAATTGCATGCAATATTCCAAAAGTGGCCTAACCAATGTCTTGTACAGCCGCAA
The DNA here is from genome assembly GCF_004010195.1 of Chiloscyllium plagiosum. Taxonomy (NCBI): domain Eukaryota; kingdom Metazoa; phylum Chordata; class Chondrichthyes; order Orectolobiformes; family Hemiscylliidae; genus Chiloscyllium; species Chiloscyllium plagiosum. The sequence goes on along the minus strand of NC_057742.1, from coordinate 31,919,446 downwards.
CATGACTCCTATACTCAATACTGTGACCAATAAAGGAAAGCATTTCAAAAGCCTTCTTCACTATCCTATCTACCTGCGACTCCACTTTCAAGGAGCTATGAACCTGCACTCCAAGATCTCTTTGTTCAGCAACACTCCCGAGGTCCACACCAATAAGTGTATAAATCCTGCTAAGATTTGCTTTCCCAAAATGCAACACCTCGCATTTATCTAAATTAAACTCCATCTGCCACTTCTCAGCCCATTGGCCCATCTGACCAAGATCCCATTGTAATCTGAGATAACCTTCTTCGCTGTCCACTACACCTCCAATTTTGGTGTCTTTGCAAACTTACTAACTATATCTCTTCTTATGCTCACATCCAAATCATTTATATAAATTATGAAAAGTAGAGGACCCAACACCGATCCTCATGGCACTCCACTGGTTACAGGCCTCCAGTCTGAAAAACAACCCTCCACCACCACCTCTGTCTTCTATCTTTTGAGCCAGTTCTGTATCCAAGTGATTAGTTCTTCCTGTATTCCATGAATCCTAACCTTGCTAACCAATCTCACATAGGGAACCTTGTCAAATGTCTTACCGAAACCCATATGGATCACATCTACCACTTTGCCTCATCAATCCTTTTTGTTACTTCTTCAAAACACTCAGTCAAGTTTGTGAGACATGATTTCCCATGCACAAAGCCATGTTGACTATCCTTAATGGTCCCTTGCCTTTCCAAACACATGTACATCCAGTCCTTCAGGATTCCCTCCAACACTTGCCCACTACCGACGTCAGACTCATTGGTCTATAATTCTCTGGCTTGTCCTTTCCACCCATCTTAAACAGTGGCACCATGTTAACAAACCTCCAGTCTTCTGGCACCTCACCTGTGACTATTGACAATACAAATATCTCAGCAAGGGGCCCAGCAATCACTTCCCTAGCTTCCCACAGAGTTCTAGGGTACACCTGATCAGGTCCTGGGGATTTATCCACTTTTATGTGTTTCAAGACATCCAGCACATCCTCTGTAACATGGACATTTTTCAAGATGTCACCATCTATTTCTCAACACTCTATATCTTTCATGTCCTTCTCCACAGTAAACACTGATGCAAAATACTTGTTTAGTATCTCCCCATCTCCTGCGGCTCCACACATGGGCTGCTTTGCTGATCTTTGAGGAACCCTATTCTCTCCCTAGTTACTCTTTTGTCCTTAATGTATTTGTAAAAACCCTTTAGATTCTCCTTAACTCTATTAAACTTTTGAAAGAATGAAATTGAGAACTTCAAGCTATTTGTGATGACTGTTCTCATAAAACTTTAATTTAGTCAAGTTGACCAGAAGGTGAATGTCCCTGTAATGTGTAATCATACCTTTTAAGAAAGTTTGATTCAACTCGAGCTTTATGAAGGCTCGCATTGGAAAAGGTGCAGAGGAGATTTACTTGGATATTACCTGGTATGGTATGAGGAAAGGCTGAGGGACTTGAGGCTATTTTCGTTAGAGAGAAGGTTAAGGGGTGACTTAATTGAGACATACAAAATGATCGGAGGATTAGATAGAGTGGACAGTGATAGCCTTTTTCCTCAGATGGTGATGGCTAGTACAAGGAGTTATAGATTTAAATTGAGGGGTGATAGATATAGAACAAATGTCAGAGGTAGGTTCTTTTACTCAAAGACTATTAAGGTCATGGAATGCCCTGGCTGCAACAGTAGTAGACTCACTAATGTTAAGGGCATTTAAATGGTCATTGGATAAATATATGGATGATAATGGAATAGTGTGATTAAATGAGCTTCAGATTAGTTTCACATGTTGGCTCAGCTTCAAGGGCCAAAGGGCCTCTACTGCACTGTAATGTTCTCTGTTCTATAGTAAGGTTATGATAAACATATATAAAACATTGCTCAGCTTCAACTGGAATATTGCATCCAGTCTGGGAATCACACTTTAATGAGGATGTGAATTGTTGAGAGGTGTAGAAAAGACACAATACAGTATCACAAGATAAGGGAATTCAGTTGTGTGGATAGGTTGGAGAATCTAGGACTGTTCATCTTTGAGAATAGAGTTTGAGAGGAGATTTGTTACAGATATGCAAATCATGAAGGGCCCTGACAGAATAGATAACAAGAAGCTGTTCCTAATGGTGGAAGCATTGAGAACTAGACAACATAAATCTAAGCTAATTGACAAAACGAGGCAATTGCCCACAATATCACACTCCAATTAAATATTCCATTAAAGCATACATTCTAAACCAAATCAAATTTAACCCCACAACACCTGACGGCAGCTTCTGAGGCAGGGAGCTGTTTGACTGGGAAAAGGTATGGAATATGGGCACTCTTGCCTCTTCTGAATAAGTCTGGGTGAGGAAGCTTTCCAATCCAGATGCCAATGAAGCCTTATTTAATGCCCATTTTGGGGCCTCCCACTGCTGTTGGTATTCCAGGTGGGCAACTTATCATCAAGGGAGACTGTCAGCTCCTTACTCTCTCCTCTGAATCCCTTCTCTTACCATCATACCACCACCACTTACCTTTCTCAAAAGGATCCTATGATGAACTCTGAAGACCAAGTGAAATACCATCAGCAACCAATACTACTAGTGACACAACTGATGGGCCAGCAGTTTTTTTGGGCTGAGAGTTCTACAACAGTGAGATAAGACCTGGAAGTAGACGTCCCTGTGGAACAGAGACTCCAGCAACAGTATTCCCATTGCCAATTAAGGACATAATTCCCTTGGGGCCTCAGAGATTAATTGGTGTGGGTGCTAAGAATATGTAAGTGGCCACTGGGATTCTCGCAACCCTCGGTCCATTCTGTTCACTGAGATTACGGTGTTGTATTTTACACATTAGCTAGGAACATAAATCATATGCTGTATGAGTATACCTTTCTCTTGCCTGACAGCATTTAAACCATTGCTTTCCCTTTTTCATAAATAAATTTGCTAACTAGATTACTAGGGTTTGTGAGAGCTTTATGCAACACCAAAGACGCTGGAGTAACAGTTTGGCTCCCAAATTGTTATGAATGTGAATGTCTCTTATGGGAAGATAGATAGTTAGCAGGTGTTAGGGTGACAGATTGGAAACAAGCAATAACGTCAACACTAGGTAAGGAATGGCAGTTCAGGTGAACACATTGTCTGAGATATTAATTATTTATACACATATTTTGGGAGTGAAACTTGATCTTGGCAGAAGTGGGTGCAGAATAACTGCTGGTTACACACGCCATCCAATTTTGCATTCCAAAAGTTAAATTTTGCTTTCTGTGCATTTCAAAGCATACAGTCCTCCAATAAAAAAGGTATAAATATTTAGGACAGAAAAAATTAAATTTGACCTAATTTCTCAATTATATCATTATATTCAGTCGTAACTTTATCCTTGGTACTTTGCTTTCAGTTCCCCCATCAATCTAATTTTACTTGATATGCCAATGACCAGCATCATTACTTTGTCCATTAATTCTATTTACCTGGATAAAATGATCTTATTTGATGTCTCTTCCAAGTTTCTCATTCTTCAGTTTTCATGCAGGTTTATATTTGGACTTTTCAATGCAGTGAGAGTTTTTTTTAGCATTTAGCCCATTGATTTTTCAGTTTAACCTGTTTCTTTAGGTGCGACTCTAGTACTTGATGTAGTAAATTTAAACTTTCAAATGTTTTAATGAAGCCGATATAGATAAAACATTGAAGATTCTGTATTAGTTTGACTGATGGGTTACCCAGGATTACCCACAGGAGAAGACAGTTTCACAGGAAGTACATTGGCAAAATACTCTGATTTGAAAAATAGCTGCATATTCTAAATATGCAAAATTATATTAAAAATACAATCTGGTAATTGACATATGAAATGAAATTCTAAAATATACTGTTCAGTAATATTAAACAACATATTTTACAGCACAAAATATCTTGAAAGGTTTCTTTTTACTTACTTGTTATCACATTAATTTCTGTACCACACTGCTGAGTTAAATCGCTCTTCAAAGAAGAATTGCAGTAGTAAATCCCAGAATGATTTTTTGATGCATTCGAAATATAAAGCCAAGAACATGCCTCACCATTTCCAGTTGTTATTCCCGATATCTTATGTGCTTCAATGGGTTCTTTTCCAAATTTATACCATATGACATTTAACGTCTGTGGTTTTGCAGGATGTTCAAAGGAACAGGTTAGTTTTACCTTCTTTCCGAGCTTAACGGCTTGATAAGGTACGGAGTAATTAAAGACGAGCCCTTGACATAACGCACCTGCAATTAAAACCAATATACTGTAGATATACATATTTTAAACGGCAATTTCTTTTTTAAAGGAGTGATAAACAGGGATACTACTGCATAGATATCAGTAATGCAATTGAACTCTGTTAATCTAACTATAAGACAATAAGACACAGAAGCATAAGTATACCATACAGTCTATCAAATCTGTTCTAGCACTCAGTAAGGTTGATTCTGTTCTTACTCATTGTGAACAGATACACACTAATCAATAAGAAGACAAAGATTGGAGTCAGTTATGGGATTTCTCTACTGCCAATATATATTACAGTGGCCAGTTGTAGCACTTCAACTATTAGCCCAGTCTCAGTCAGTTAACTTAAATCACAAATCAAATCTAGTATCTTCTCATCAGTATGAATTTAGTACTTTACAAGGAAGTAGGACATAGAAGCAAGGCCATTTGGGTCTTCGAGCCTGCTCTGCCATTCAGTATGATCATGCTCGATCTTTTATCTCAATGCCATATTCTCCATTGCTCCTAGATGCCTTGAAAGTTGAAAATTAACTTAATCTTTCTTGAATATATTCAGTGACATGGCCTCCACAGCCTACTGGGGCAGATAATTCCACAAGTTCTCTACCCTTTGAGTGAAGAAAACTTACCTCGTCTCAGTCCTAAATGTTCCACCCTGCATCCTGAGACCCCTGGTTCTTGACTCCCCATCACAAGTAATGAATTAAAATAATAGAAGTTTGACAATTTTGCTGTGTGCTCAGAACCATTTGCCAAACAATTGGAATCAAATTGTACTTTCTAAATTATGAATTATCTGGTTAAAATAGGTCTGAATTTTCCTGCCTTTTTATGGCACTTGCACTTTTATACTTTAGTTGCTCCCATATAATAAATGGGCTGAGAAAAATAAATGTCCAAAACTCCTCCTGATAGCTTTATCAACGCTAAACTAAATTGTTCACTGGGAAGTGAGAAACTGACCTAGTTCTATTCCAAATGTAAAAGAAAATGTCCAGGGCCCAGATTTCCATCACTGAAGTGGCATAAGGTGGCAAGATGCCTGCTTCTGTCACTTGGTCAGTGGGAACTGGATTTGCCAGCAGCCATGGTCTTAATTGGTCCCCGGATGGACTGGCCAGAGCTGGGGGTGGAGTGTGGGGGTGTGGGTGGTGTACTGATTTCAGAGTGAGTAGGTTAACGAGGCTGACCTCTGGTTCTCAGAAACATCAATCCGTTTCTTCCAATGGAGTAACCAGCTTCGAGAGAGCAATGGCGATCTTGAGCTTGGCCTGATCTTTGACACGTGAGGCTCATTTCAATGCTCTTTTCTTTGCTGTAATCATCTGTTCTCTGTCGCCTGTTTGTGCTCAAACTAGAGTCTGGAAAGGCTGTGTTTCATTGGAATGCCACCTCTAAGTGGTACAAGGAGCGCACAAGCACAGACAAACCACATGGCAGTGCTAGTCATGGCTAAGTGACAGACACAGACTTCTAAGTGGAAGAATAGTCTATTAAGCCAGCTTTCAGGTGTCCAGTGAAATAGGGAGGGGCTGGAGAAGTGAATTTGGTGCTGTCAGAGCTTCCCCTCATGTCCAAATTCTGCATGGAGCCAATACCTCACCCTCCGCACCATGAACAGCTGCCTGACCAGCACAAGCTTTATGGCCTAAGTCTTCACTTCTAGCCATCACTTTAGGCCTCTGTGCTCATTCCCAGATTCTCAGATCTTGATACCCTCAGCTATGTGTCAGTGTCAGTTGTGCAAGTACAACCAGTGAAGTTATTACTCATGGAGTATGGTGATCTCAACACACATGCCAAAATTTATTTTGGCTTTGGGATGTTTGTTGCTGATAACTGATGTCACTGGGTCTGTTTTCTCAAGTGAAGGAGACCACGTTACTGATCATCTTTGCATTTATGCCATTTACTCTATTTTAGAAACGATTCCACATTTACAGCATTAATCCTTTACTTGACAGCTTGTCAGTTGGCAGAAGTAGCAATTTGACATAAATATGGCTTAATGGCGAGATACATCTTTCAATTACAATTTAGCATGGCTCATCTTGATGAGTACAACTCATGCTATGTTATTTTATGATGAAATGTCAAGGGAGCAAAAACTATTCTACTTAACTTTAAAATTCTTCTTGCCTCCAAATTGTGTTTAATGCCTTCATGTGTAAAATAACAACTACAAAAATTGGGTCGCTACCCTGATGATTAAAAAGACTTAAGTCATGGGCTGTTTATTAGCCCACAGTGATGTTAAGTACCTTGTTAATAGATGCAAGGCTGCTTTCCTCTTGCCGTTTCTCCTGAACTGCATAAAATGGTGCTGGATGGAAATGAAGGTAGGATTTCAGGCTGAGTCGCTCAGTAATTATTTTTGTGTCATTTCACTCTGTGTGGATGTGTTTCAAAACCACAAAATGCAAATCCCAGTTTCCAATTTACATCAAAATCCAGTCCTTAACCCGTCCCTGATGCTAGAGTTAAGTTTGGGAGCTTACTGCGGAGGAGCTGTTTATTTCAAATCCATAACCTGTCCATATGCTGACCCGCAGGAGGATCAATATTTACTATACAGATACATATTTGCTCTGATATGCAGAGAGTAAACTTTAATGAGAATGAGAAAAATAAAGAAAAAGATTCATTGTTGTCTTCTGATTCCAGAAAACCTTTGATAAAAATGCCTGTATTGCACCCTCTGATTACAATGTCAAGTTGTAATGCTATAAGAGACCTAAATGTTGAGATGGAGAAGGAAAATAGCTTTAGGATGCAGAGTGGGAGCTGGAAAACGTACAGCAGGTCAAGCAGCATCAGAGGAGGACGGGAGTTGACATTTCAAGTTGGAATCTTTCATCCTGGTGCAAGATTCTGACCTGAAACATCGTCTCCCCTTGTCCTCTGATGCTGCTCGACTTGCTGGGCTTTTTCCAGCTCCACTCTGCATCCACTCTGATTCTCCAGTTCTCACTATCTCCAAGCTTTAGGATGCAGCAGAGGAAAGAATTGATTTTTTTTAAAAATTTGATTGAATTGAATTTCTGTAATGACATTCTGTGCATTGGTGTTGATTGCTGCACTATTTGAGGATAAATTCTAGATTTATGCAAACTATATCCTATAATCATAGTTTATCTCCCAAAATATTGCTCATAGTTCAAAGAATGGAACTTGACAGTGTTCAGATAAGAGCAAACATTCACTAGCACACCAGGGTTGAAATTCACTATGGAGATGATTCAGTGGGAAACATGTAGGAAAGCCAAAGGGAGTGGATCTTTTTCCTGGTAAGTGGGTGGCCAAAAAGCATTTACTGCCAATCCTTCAGTTAAGAGTCAACTACATTACTGTGGGTCTAGAACTACATTTGGTCAGATCAGGTAGGGAGAGCAGTATTTCTTCTAATAACAGGTATTAGTGAACCAAATGGGATTTTATGACAATAGTTACAAGGTTGTCATTAGGCTAGCTTTTTATTCCAGTTTTGTTAAAATATACATCTATCAAGTTCAAATTTCATTATCTGCTATGATGGGATTTAAGCCCATGACCTTCAGAATACTAACCAGGCTTCTAGATTATTAGACTAGCAAATTTACCACTACACCCTGCTTCTCATCAACACATTCAGTGCTATTGTTACACATTTCTGGAACAAGAGGGACTTGAACCTGGGCCTCCTGCCTCAGAGATAGTATCACTAAAACCGCACCACAAGAGCTCCCATTGCCTTACCGCGTAATTTAAAAAAATTGTTGCAAGATGTTATGGCATACCTCCAGAAAAGCTGGGACTTGAACCTAGTTCTCCTGGCCCAGAGAGAGCAACACTATCATTGCACCACAAGAGCCCCACTGATATGCTCCTAATTAACCTGCATCAGAGATGTTATTGCATACCTTGAATAGAATGGGAATTGAACCTATGCTGCTGGTCTCAGCAGTAGTGACATTCCCACTGCACCATGAGGACACTTATCTCAGCATTTAGATGTTTTTTAATCAACCCTGCACAGATATGCTATGTCACACCTCTGGAGTAGGTGGGACTTGAAACCAGGCCTCCTAGTCTAGAGCAGGGACATTGCCACTGTGCCAGAAGAGACCCACCTTTGCCTTGTTATATTCATAATTCAGCATTTTTATTTATTAACCTAATTTTCTCAATAATCTGTTCAGAGATGTAAATATATGTTTCTGGATCACATGGGACTTGAGCACATGGCTCTTGGTCCAGGGGGAGAGACACTACCACTGCACCAAAAGTGGGTCCCCTTGGCCTCACTGTGGATGTCTACTTTTATAACCACCCTGTATAGAGATGTAATTACACACCTCTAGAGCAGGTGGGACTTAACCTAGACTTCCCAGTAAACAGCCAGAACATTATCACTACACCACAAGAGGGCTCTTTGCTTCAATGTGGAATTGATGTAACATTTTAAGACCCAGCTTTTAACAATGTTAGTTGTAATTGTTTTTGTTGGGTTGTGCGAGGATAATTCTCTCAGGAGCTGATAGTGACACTTTGTTTCTGATCCACTCCACAGAAAGAAATGATTGTTCAGAAAGGCAGTTAACCTCCTAATTGATTTCTGCAAGGCACCTTAATTTCAACTTCAAAACAACATCCCTCTTGCATTAGTAAGCCCTCATCTTTTCTCTGGCTATTCTTTAAGCCCATTTGGATCTGCAACTGGATTCATTGGAGCTTAAAGTAAAATCAGAAACTTAATGCCACCTTCTGGATATCTCTGTACTGTGACTTCATGCACATTAGGAAGTAATTTGTCACTGCCTCCTTTATTTTGTCTTTTCCAGTCACTACAGACAGTAATCTAGCATCTTAGTGGCAGAGTGAATGACGTCCCAGAAGCCAAATGAACTGGAGTCACAAGTCAGAATGTAGAAGATCTTTAAAGTTTGTGGTGTATTCAGATATCTACTACACTTGCTTCCTCTTTCTGTGCAAATGGACAGGAATCACTGTTTATTGAGCTGTGGCAGAATTAAAGCAACAAATAGTATCTCTTGCAGTACAAACCAAAATGCTGCAGGGAAGAAATTACTGTTTCCAGCAATATCAACTATGCAAAGCAGTATTTGCATCATTTTGTTTTTACTGCAGCCTCATCCTGATTGCTATAATTGTAACTTCCTCTCTTTGAAACACTTCACATGACATTGTTCTGACAGAAAACTAATACCCAGTGTTAACAGATATATATAGACTTTCCACAATAAAAGTAAACTGGAACAAGAAATTAGAAATAAGTGATTCGGAAGGTGCCATCCAAGAAATCTTGGCAAGTTGTTGCAGTGCAAATTGTAACTGGTACATGCTATAGCCATGTCGTGCCAGTAATAGAAGGGAGTGAATGTTTAAAGTGTTAGGTGTGTTATCATCATGTGGGTTGCGATATCCTAGATGGTGTCAAGCAACTTGAATGTTATTGGAGATTCAATCATCCAGAAATTGGTGAATATTCCATCACACACCTGACTTCTGCCTTATAGTTGATGAACAGATGATTAAAGTTCAGGAAGTGCCATAGTCACAATTCACAGTCTCTAATATCCTCTTGTTGCCACAATATTTGCTTTTGATCAATTATATCAAACACCCACCGCAACCCCAGTTATTGATGATAGCAATTGAATCCAAACAGATCTTCATTCAGTGTAGCCCAACAGTTTCTTCATGTCATGTGGGGTTAATTGAATTTGCTGATGACATGTCTCTGTGTTGCTGGGTACTTCAGATAGAGGCTGTATTAGACCATCTATCCAGAACTTAAGCTGATGTTGGTTGCATTGCTGACTCCACCATCACTATGGGTATGAATATACAGGTCCTCTGCTTTTTGTTAGTTATTCAATTGTTGCACTTTTCTCATGGTTGGATATCCCATGAATGCAAAGTTTTTGATCTAAACCATTGGTTGTAAGCTATCACATGTTCCTGTTTGTTGTTTAGTCAGCATGCAATCCTGTGAATGAGCTTCACAGTGTTGGCACAATGCTTCAAGGCATGTCTCTTGCTCCTACCAGGCCTTCCTTCACCACATTGAGTCAAGGTCTGTGCACTGATTCAATGGCAATGGCGGATTGAGGGACATGCTTGAACATGAAATCCAAGATTGTGGTTGAATACGATTGTGCTGCCCCTAATGATCCACAACACCATGTTTTGCAAGATGCCTTCGGAATCTATCCCATTTAGCACAGCCATAGTGCAATGCAACACAATGGAAGGTGTCTTCAATGTGAAGATAGGTCTTTGTCTCCACAAGAATTGTGCAGTAATCACAAATTGCATGGTGTCATGGGTAGATGCATCTGCACCAAGTGTATAGGTGAAGATCAAATTATTTCCTCCTTTTTGCTGATTTTCTCATCACTTGCTTGGCGTAATCTGGCAGATATATCCTCAGTCAGCTTGGTGGTGCTACGAAGCTACTTATGATAATGTATATTGAATTCTTTCACCCAGATTACATTCTATGCTCCTACTACCCTCAGAGGTTTTACCAAGTGGTGGTGAACATGGAGGAATATGAATTCATAAGTTGAAGAGGAATGGAAGGTTGTAATCAGCAGGAGGGATTCCTTGCCCTTGGATTTCACTCTTGGATTCAGAGTCACCATTGCACTGTTACATTTGGTGAGTATGTCCTGCCTGTATTACAAGACCCACACAGGAAGTTGTGATCGAAGTGCTATGGACTTTGGCAAAAAAGTGTAATTCAGTAATCATCACTATGTTAGGCTATTGCTGGACAAGTGTGTGGGACTTGTGCCAGTTTTGAGTCAAGTCCTTTGTGGAATCAATGGGCTGGACTTGGTTTTGTCAATGTAGGGTGGTCCAGATTTATTTTCTTCAATTTTACTATGAGTTTGATGTAATGGAATGGGCTGCTAGGGGTCAATTAAGGGTCAACTACAGTGTTGTTTCTTTGGAGTCACATGTAGGCCAGACCACATAAAGATAACAAATTTTCTTTCCTTAAAGGATATTAGTGAACCAGTTAGCTTTTCACAACAATTCACTAGTTTAATGATCTCCATAATTGAGACTAGTTTCTTATTCCAGACTTATTTAATTAATTGAAGTTAAAATTTTCCAGCTACCATTGGGGGATTTGAGCTCAGGTTTCCAGAAGTAATAAACCTCTCAATTTCCTAAACTAATAACATATTCATCATGCCACCATACCTGTGATTTATTGTGTAAAAGAAGCAGGAATAGTTAATTTGGCCTCTTAAGCCTGCTCCACCATTCAGTTAAGTCATAGTTAATTTGTGTTTAATTAATCTGCAGTAGCTCCCTATACCTGAAGATCTGAAGCAACAAAAATCTATTAATTCTACTTACTACTTAATTCTATTTGGCCAGCATCCACAGACTTTTGAGAATTCGAGATTTGATTTGCACTACTATTTGGGTAAAATTGTTACCTAACTTTCTCCTTAAATATGATGAATACACCCTTAACATTTGATTGCTTCCATCAGCAGAAATTGTTTTTGTGCGTATTTCCTGTTTAATCCTTTTAACAGGTCAAGCACTTCAGTCAGACCACCACTTCATCTACATTCATATGAATCCAAGAGAATTTCACAGAATCTGTCTCAATAATTGACTGTATAAGTTATTGTGTCATTTAGATTTATTGCCACATGTATATAAAAATACAATAAAAACTGTTTCTTCACATGCAGAATGCAAAGCGTCATCAAGCTCCAGCGCCATCTTGAAACACTGAATGTAACGCAAAGTTTTAGTGCAGAAGTGTTCACCTTTCCCTCTTTTTCTTGTTACCCTCCGCTACTCCTCTGTTTGCTGCTTAAGATCATCCAGGGCCTCTAATGGGCTTTGGGGTCTTGGTTATAGGACTACTTCCTCTGTTGCAACAACTCCTGCAACCACTGCATTCCAGCTGGAGCTTGGGCCTGGTCTCATGCCTCCTGATCTCTGTACAATGACTCTTCAGGCCCTGCCATCGGTATTCGGTCGCTGGAATCCTGGCTCCAGGCTCTTCCACTGTTGATGCTGGAGCCTCTACGCTGGCCATGGATCTGGGTCTGTGTGAGTCCTGGCTCCAACTGACTCCCCACAAAAAAACCACAGAAAGACAATGAAGCCGCAAAAGCACTGAATGATACGGATGTGTGAGATGATATAGATTTGGCTGGCACCGCAGCATGGTGCCCATGAACAGCCAAGCCCCAGGTTCTGTAGCTGAATGCTGCTGACCCCACCACTGCCATCTTGGAAATGGAGGTATGGCGACTCACAGAAAAAAAATCCAACAACTCCCAAATTGCATTGTAGTTCATTGGATTAGGTTAATTAGTATCATATATGAATTTGATTCATGGCAATTGCTGAGACAGGAATGAGAATTTGTGAAAAGGAGTCTACATCATTGGGATCAACATTTGAAGCCTATGAATTTTCTTTCAGTACCTGCTAAATCAAAGCCTACTTCTTTCTGTCATGGCCTAACATACAAAATGTCCTCTTCTTTTTTGTTCCTTTTGAAACACAAGCTAACTGAAAAATAGGTTTAAATTTATCTGAAGTAAACATTAGACAAGAACTTTAAATCTATCACTGCACTACAAAATATCCACTGGATTCTAAATGTAATTCCTATCTGTCAAAAAAATTATAGTTTTTTTTTCCTTTTTCCTTCTCCCTACAAGCCAATTTTGTGAATTTGAAAATCTGTTTGGTGCAGGAATGATATGCCATCTACAAGAATATGTATATACAAATATTTCAGCATGTCTGCCTCTTGTATGTCTCAGTTTTTGTTTTGAAGAGACTAAACTTCAGATGAAGCATCTACAAAAATTGTGACTTTCATGTTTTACCCAGCTTCATAACCCAAATACTAGGAAATTTTACTGAAGACTGAATTTCATTATCCTGGAACTGAAATCCCTTCAATTGTTGCTGCACTGTCCATGTTAAATATATCGGTTCTTGGCTGGGCTGCGAATTGGGCGATTTTGTGTTGATGTTCTGCTGTGACAGAGCGAAAGGGAAAATTGACAGGAGGATGTCTCTAAGCTTCTAAAAAGGTCACATTCAAGATCATCGATGAGCAAGAACACGTCCAGAACCTAAAATTCAAATTTCCAACAGAAGGAAACTTGGAAGGGAGGTGAGACGAAAAGTGGAGTAAGAGAAGAATCTATATAAAAAGTAATTTGTCCTTTTCTGGAAAGTAGTGTCCAGGGCAGGAATTTTCTTGCATGAAACACTCCTCAGATGAACAAACAATCGACATAGAATCTACAGTTCAACAGGATTCCAGTATGAAATGCTAACACATTTAACAAGCATTAAGTTACCTTTTGGAGACACAAATGGACTAAAGGTGAGCAGTGAAGAAATAACAACACGATAAAGCAACAGAAACAGGAATATTTGCTTAACTAACTATGTGTTACTAATTTTTGACAGGTTTGAGTATCAACTTATTTTTCTAGAATTCTTGCAAACCACTCCAGGAGAATTGAACAAAAATCAAGAAAGTCATTTAGCAATTCAGACAGAAACTACTTTCAGGTTGCTCTCCACAAAGTGACGTAAGACTAAACCACAACATTAAAAACAAAGGAATCTGAACTTCCTGTGTTTTGTAAAATTTAGGAAAGCATTACAATAAAATGGCCAAGAAAACCACTAAGAATACAGCTTCAACATTGTGCAATATCATTTTGCAAGAGTTGAAAAGATCTCTGAGTTTGACTCATGGCAGAGTGCTCCTCAGAACTGTAGATTTTAACAGAAATTCATGCAGAAAATCATTTGAAGTGATCCTATAAACATGTGCAAGTTAGACTGGAAAAAAAAGAATGTGCACTAATGCCTTCTTCAATTTCAGACCCCCAAATCCTAAAAGAACAATGAGTACTTTGGCATCAAATGACACATAGGAGAATTTAAGAAGGAACACTTACCGGTTGTAATGCTGAGTATAAAAAACAAAATGCTTGATACTGGTCTCGGTTTACCAGCACTGCGAGCCATTGTACAATTAATTGGAACAGAAATTTCAATGAGAATTTTTGTTCTGGCTGCAGATGTTCACACTACAGTACTGGTTATTTTTACTAAGTTATCTTGATCAAGAAACTTCAACCCTGTCCATTGTAGCTTCAGCTCCTATTGGTGAAATGCAATGAACACAGTTGAATGTTAATGTATGATTTCCTTTGTCATTAATTTTAGCTGAAACAGGAAGAACCCAGTCCCCAGACACCAGAATGTTTTATAGATACATGCATTTTAAAACAGTTACATTTTAGATTATGTTTTAACAACATTTTGAAAGTAATGTGCAATATTTTTGAAACCAGGATTGAAATTGCATAAACTGCAATTTTTAAAGAGTTTCACTTCATGCCATGTGGAGTAAACTATAACAAGTTGTATATCTTTTGCATATGCGTTTATCTCTACATTTAAATATAAATGTGATTTTTGTTTTGGAGAATGTATACTTTATCAATTCTACAGTCAACATTAAAGAGTCACAATGACCTTTTGTAGATTGAGAAATCCTGAATTAAGAGACCAGAAATGCATCTGAGAAAACTGTATGGAGGTGTATAAATATTAAATAGCATATAATAGTCAAATCAGAAATGATAAAGAGATACAATTTCCAACTGGCGAAAAACACATTTTAAACTGTTCTAAATTTTAAACAAAAGTTCCTTACACATACTCATTAAATTAGTTCCCTTCTAAGTAAGGTGGCTTTTTAAACATTTATTCATGGAAAGTGGGTGTCGATAGCTTGGACAGTATATATTGCTATCCCCTAAAAACCCAGAAGGCAGTTAAGAATAAACCACTTAACATTGATCTGGAGTCAAATGTAGGTATAACATGTTTGGATGGTAGAATTCCTTTCTTGAAGGACATGAGTGAACTCGAGTTTTACCACAATCATTCGCATTAGGCTAGTTTTATTTATCCCAGACTTTTTTTTGCTGAGTTCAAATTTCACCACCTGACAAGATGGCATTTGAATCAAAGTCCTCAGAATATTTAGCAATAGACTCTGGATTACTGATGTCATGACGTTACCAATAAATGAACACATGAAATTGCATTTACATAGCACCTGGCAGGACTTTGAGGCAACCCAAAGTGCTTCACAGCCAAATGAGTAAAAATAAGGTCACCATAGTCCTGGTCTCTCATTAGAGAGGGATGACTAGTGGTGGTTTAACTCGAGAGCCACCAGGTTCAAGCAAGGGGAGAGGATGAGAAGGAGAATCCTTCATGGCAACCTTAGCAAGAATTGAACCCATACTGACATCAGTCTACATTGCTAAACAGCCATCCAGCCAACTGAACTAACCAAATTAGTACTGTCCAAATATAATCAATATTACAACAGAGTATCCAATGTGCACAGAGCTGGATCCGACATAGCAATCATTTGCTATATCTTTTCAGAGTGTACTGGTTGAGGGATACATTTTGGCCAAGACACTGAGAAATCACCCACTTTTCTCTGAATCATGAGGATTCTGCAATCAAAGTTGAATTAAAAAATAATGGTGCAACAAATGAACAAACTGGAAAATATGCACAGGCATGGAGAAATTGCAGAGTTAGGGAGTGATAATGTCATGGAGGAATATGTTTGTAATGAGATCAGCAGTAAAGTGGCCCTGGTGGAACCCAAACTAAGCAGCAGTGAGCAAATTATTGCTAAGCAGGTGCTGATTGGTTACATTGATGATTGAGTGTAGAGTCATGGGGTAGTAATGAGTCAAGTTGGATTTGGCTTTTTTTGTCAGGACATGCTTGGGCAGTTTGTCATATTGCTAGGTAGATGTCAGTGTTATAGCTGTACTGGAACAGCTTAGCTAGGTGTGTGGCAAGTTCTGGAGCACATCTTCAATGCTATTGCCTGAAACTCATTAGGGCATATTGCCTTTGCAATATCCAGTGCTTTCAACCATTCCCTGATGCCATATGGGGTGAATTGGATTGGCTGATGTCTGGCATCTGTGTTGCTAGATGTAGTGACAGTGATAAGGTCAGCCAGGTGGACCTCATAGCATATGGGTTCCCTGATTGGGGCTGTTAACCTGTTCCAATCAGGGACCTCAGGCTGACAGATATAAATAGGAGTGTAAAAGGTTCTGTTCAGTTGAGGATTTGGTTCTGACCAGTGTCAAGTGCTATTGGTGTGCAAATAAGGGGCGACTTGAAGGCAGGATACTGACCTCTATGGAGTTATTTTAGGCGATGAGAGAAAAAATACAATCTTAAAGAAGTTCATTTGCAACAGCCATCTTTGAATTGGAGTAAATATTTCTGGCAACATGCCAGACACTTGACTTGGTAAACTTGACTTGTTCGAGTCTGTCATCAATGGCTGGGCCCAGAATGTGGAAAGAATATGTTATTTTTTCTGGGCAAATACCATTGGGACAGATGAAAAGCAACATGTAATTCTCCTGCGAGACCATTCGGTAATTTGGGATTAATGGTGTAACCATGCAAAAGCGCTTATTTACTGAAGCCTAACTGGACTTCAAACAGGCACTACGTCTGGCTTTATCATTGGAAAATGTGGCAAATGGAGCATATGTAATACAGGGT
Organism: Chiloscyllium plagiosum; assembly: GCF_004010195.1. Lineage (NCBI taxonomy): Eukaryota > Metazoa > Chordata > Chondrichthyes > Orectolobiformes > Hemiscylliidae > Chiloscyllium > Chiloscyllium plagiosum. The sequence continues at coordinate 31,902,521 of NC_057742.1, read as the reverse complement.
ATGCTGAAGGAAATGGACAACCCCGCCAACTTGACTGAGCTTATGGGTATCATTTGAGTGAAGGTAATTGCGTAGCCTCCCTCAGGACATATCCTGAAAAGAGAGACTCTAGGTCAGCACACAGCAAACAACAAAAACAATGCCAAACTTTGGCCAAACCATTAAAATTTTCTCCAGAATCTGGGCCAGCAAGCCATTGTAGTTGCTGCCAGTATGTGAACTCAAGAGAACAAAAGAGTCCCAGTAGACCTGAACTGAGTAAGAAAATTCACAGGAGAGTGCACTTCCGGGAAAGCCTGCCTAAATCTGTTTTGGAACAGTTAAATTGCTTTGTGACATCGAAGTCAGAGCCAATCAAAATGAATGTCTGATTTAGTGGTCACTTGGTTCTAATGGAGGTTGATACTGACGCAGCTGTATTGGTGATTGTAGAAGCAGTCTTTAACAAACTTTACTCCGGACTCCAAACCTTAAGATTGATTACGACCTCAGTTAGATTGAGAACCCATACCAGGGAAACTTTGCAGATTAATGGCACAACATCGGTTCCAGTTTCGTACAAGAAGCAGCTGGTTCAGTTACCGCTGATTGTAGTAAAAGGTTCAGGTCCAAGGCTGATGGGATGGAAGTGGTTGAGAAAGATTCACCTTGATTGGCTCAGCATTTTTCAATTTCAAAATGGCTGCCTGAGTGAAGTCCTAATTAAACACCCTGAAATTTTTCAGCAAGGTCCAGGGACTATTGAAGAAATTGAGCCATCTTGTATATTGACCTGGGCAGCACCAGTTGTACTGATCGTGAAGTCCAATGGGTGGGTTTGTTTTTGTGGAGAAACGGTAATGGATAAATACCCAATCCCTCACACAGATGACTTATACGCAAACCTGGGGAAACTGTCCTTCATGAAGCTGGACATACTTGCTTTGCAGTTAGATGAGGATTTCCAGAAGTATGCTACAATTAATACCCATAAGGGTTTGTACCAATCTGCGAGACTGTCATTTGAGGTATCATCAGCCTGTGCCATTTTTCAGCAGATGATGGAGAACATTTTATAAGATCTACACCAGGTTGTTATTTACCTGAAAGACATGCTAATAACAGGGAAGGTCAATAAAGTGCACTTAGAGAACTTGGACATAGTCCTTAGACATTTCACCAAGGTGGGCATAGGCCTTAGACGGGAATAAATTGTGTTCCAGGCATCCCAAGTGACCTATTTGGATTACAGAGTCAATAAGACTGGGTTACACCTGTTGGAAGATAAAGTGAGGGCAATAAAGGATTTCCTGGCTCTCATGACTAGACCAAAGCTTAGGTCTTTCTATGGGTTTGTGAATTATTATGGAAAGTTTATATGTAACCTGGCCTCCATTCTGGCACTGTTATATCTGCCATTGAAAAAGGATCAGCCATTGGAAATGATCTCGTAGCTGAGACGAAGCCTTTAGGGAAGTGAGGAAGCAGCGAACATTGTTCAAGGTGTTAGCACATTATGATCCCAAGTTAGATTTGGTGCTGATACACAATGCCTCCCCATACAGTATCAGGCTAATAGATGGCCCAGTGGAGAGGAATGTCTAATAGCATACGCTTCCTGGACTTTGGCTGAAGTGGACCGCAAACAAGCTAAGGTAAAGAAGGAAGGTTTGGCAGTCATCTTTGGTGTGAGAAAGTCTCACAAATACCTTTGTAATTTTGTAATAGTGACAGGCCACAAACCTCTGCTAGGGCAATTCAAAGAGGACAAGGCTGTGCCATCCATATCTTCAGGTGGAATTCAGTGGTGGGCTCTCATTCTAAGTGGGAATATTTGCAGGTTAGAACACTATCAGAAATCCAAGTTGCAAATGCAGATGCCTTGAGTCACTTCCTGCTGGCAGACACACCATTGATGGTGCTATCACTGTAATAGTCCATTCTGGTTTTAAGGTTTCTGGAACACCCTTCCAGTTATCACTGACAATATTAGACTGTGGACTCAAAATTAAAACAGCTGGTGGTGGGGAAATAAGAGGGCCATCACAACTAGAATTGAAACCTTTTGGACCCAGCAAGATCAGATCACTGTAGGGGATGGCATTTTTATTACAGGGAGCAAGGGTGATTGTCCTGAGCAAATGTCTCTGCCAGACACTGACTGAACTCCACCAGGGTCATCTGGGGCGTCCAAGATGAAGATAAAAATCACACAACACCAGGTTATAGTCCAATAGGTTTATTTGAAAGCACTAGCTTTGTGAGAACTGTTCCTTCATCAGGTAACTAATTCAAAAACATTGACATCAAAACCTGGGGAGCTAACTTCTTTGGGAATTGAGAGCAAGGAACATTATTTTATGACTGATAACTACAATATAGCTAATATCTCATCTTCATACTCCCTGCTCATGTTAACTGCATTTTTGATTGACTGGACAGATCAGTCAACATCATAAGGGGCTAACACCACGTGAAGCTAGTCATTGGTGCTTAAGGCTAACTTATACCTCTTTACAGGAAAATGCATTGTAGGTGGAACAGGTTCCTAGAGGGAAAGACATAAATCTGACCAGGGAAACATCGAATAATGGTAGAACATGGGAAACTACAATCTCCAAAACCTTTGGAGACTGCATTGGAGGTTTTGTGGAGAACATTGAAAGGAAAGATATAATGTAACCATAGGAGATAATGGGAACAGATCGTCACAAAGTCAATGCTGAAGGCTAATCATGAATGGGGTGCAATACAGCACAATGTTCAATGTCCTCAAGTGAGTGGTCAAGGTCAGTGAATGCATCTTTAAAAGGCATACTCCCCATTGTAATGGATCAGACTAGATATCAAGAAGGCAGCCAAGACCCTAACTTTTTTTGTTTGAAAGGCAACTGTAAAATGCCATGTTCCAGATGTAATGCTGTTTTAAAAAAATTCTCAAGGTCAGGTTCGTAGGAGAGTAGTCTGACACAGAACAAACGACCAAGAGGCGAGACTGCTAGAATATGGGCATTTTATTCCCCGCAGTGTCGCACAACGGGTCTGGCTTATACTCACTCTACATGTTACAAAAACTGGGAGCCGTCAGTTCTCGTAGAGCGGTTGCCAACAACCCACGCTCGGCGGTTAAACGTAACCCCGGAGCAGACTCACCGAACTGGAGACTTTTCCAGCTGATATACTCTTTTCCAGATATAAACATTCATGTGAACAGCAGAGCAAGGCTAAAAAACACATTCCATTCTGGTTACATACAGATAAGAAGATTCACACGGGGAGGTGTGTAATAAGATTCACACGGGACTAAGCAACACCTCCATTCCGGTTAGATTCACACATGTATTGGGACATAATTTTTAACCGTTTCACCACAAATGCGACTGGTCAAATTACTAGATGTTAATCAAAGCATAATTTATTTAAACACTATAGTTAAAATACAGCCAAAGAAAAAGGAATTTAGAATAACAACTCTATTAGAAAACTTAACCAAATAATAGATATAGTAACTAATACTAATTAACTGTTTCAATATAGTAACATCCCATAAATATACCCCTTGGCAAACGCAGAAAACTCAGAAAAATAGATTTGTCTCACAGGTAACCCAGCAGCAGAGAGAAACCCCAGCTTCTGGCTGTAACCGAGGGAGGGGAAAAAATGGCTTCTACTTCAAGCCCACAACAACTGCTTAAAGCTAAACCTAAAACTGAAAAAAAACCCTCAAAAGCCTGATCTGAGAGAGTTGGCCTCAACAGCCAGGCTGCTTCCATTCTTCCAACTATAAAAAAAACCCAAGGTCTCACAAGCTGTTTACCCTAGTGGTTTTGGTAGACTGCTCAATATCTCTGCCTTACAACCTCTCTTGGGGAAAAAAAAAAACTAGGACAAATAATCTCTTAAGTCCACAGCATCGTCACACTATCATTTGCAATATCAGCATTAAGCAGCATTCACTTTACTCCACTTCATCATTCACCAACAATCTCAAATAATCATGAGTCATATTTAACATTTGTAGACCCCGTGCACCTTCAACAGAAAGCTGTTCACCTAAATTACATTATTCCTTATGGTTTAGGCATGCATGTACTGTCAAATGCAAGTTTATTACTCAGAGAACAACAGCATAACAGCATCATAAGATCTATATACCTCATTCTATCCACCCATAGTGATCAGTGTTGGCTTCTGGAGGCTGCACTTCTAACTGTTCAGACAATTTAACCTAAAAAGCCTGTTGTTCTTGTGTCTTCGTAATTGTGTGATTCGTCATCACACACCATGCCCAGAACATATCTTGGAGTCAGCTTCCTATTCAGAAAACCTTAAATGCCTACATCTTCACTGTTTGATTGTTAGGCATTTGTTCTATATCTCCTATCTAACAACAGAAAGGGATAGTAGAAAGAAAGTTTGATGATTGGCTTATTGTAAAGAAGCTCCACTGTTCCTATTACCTTTGATATTAATATAGATTTTTACCTAATATTCACATTTAGATTTGATTCAATTTGATGGAACATGAAGCAAGTTTCAACCCCCTCCTCACATACATTGACCTGCTGTAAGCCTCACATGTACAGTTCACAGTTTGCACACACTGCCAGATATTAATTCATGACTGTGATATTGCCTAAAAATATTGCATAAAACTCACTGACACACTAACCCCATTTCCACATGGCAAGGTAGGCTCAATCAAATGGGTGCAGGATGCCTACGTGCCCTATTTACCTTCAAGATGACTGTTGAAACATCGATCACTAAGGCAATGTTTGCTGCTAGGACTGAAGATGTTGGTACCCAAATATTGTTTTTCTCATATTGGCAAACCATCGTAACCCAAATTTGCTTCTAATTTATGAACTAAAGGTGATTTAAATGTTCACCTCTTATAATTCCATTCCCACATCACAGCTTTCCTCTAGTAATCTTTCCCGTTTCAGATTTCCAAAATGTGTAACCCAGCCAGACAATAGAGGAAGGACATGATGATGATAAAGAGACATTTGACACTTGAAGGGTGGCACGGTGGCTCAGTAGTTAGCACTGCTGCCTCACAGTGTCAGGGTCCTGAATTTAATTCCAGCCTTGGACAACTGTCCGGAGTTTGCGCGTTCTCCCATGCCTATGTGGAGTTTGCACATATTCAGTGTCTGAATGGGTTTCCTCCAGATGTTCTGGTTTCCTCCCACAGTCCAAAGATGTGGAGGTCAGGTGGATTAGCCATTTGTTCTAAATTACTCTGTAGTGTCCAGGGATATGTAGGCTAGGTGGGTTGGCCATGGTGAATGTGGGGGTGGGGAGGCTGGGTTTGCATAGGATGTTCTTCACAAGGTCAGTGAGGACTCAGTAGGCTAAATGACCTCTTTCTGCACTGCAAGGATTCTAGGATTTTAACTCTATACTAACCCTGTTTATAATTTAGAAGCTAATGCAGAGGCAGCGTGAAGACATTGGTCAGCATCCAGGGCAAGGGGTGACGAGAACATAGCCATCAGCTCACCACTGAGCAACATTCCATCAACTTTAGCTGCTGAGGATCAAAGTGAGAACTTTGATGGGCAGACCAAGGGGCAGAATGGTGGGTACGTTCAATGCTGTAACTGGCACACTGGGAAACCTGCTAGGAAGCCAACATACAGGAGTTTGGAGGAAGTCTGGAAGTAACTTGGCAGAAGTGCTTAGTGCAGAACTTGGAACTCATTCCTAGTAAGTAGCATCCAATTTTGTTTGTGGCTCTAAATCATGATGCAGTGTCTATGGACAATGCAGCCCCAGCAACAATCTCCTTACACAAGAGTGCTGTAGTGAAAGCTCCAATTGCTGTCATGCAAGTTGGGCTTGTTGCCATGGAAACCTGGACCACTGATATTGTGGCTTTCGAGTGCAGTATGGAAAGGGTTCGCAAAGGTTTGAGATGTCTGGCTGACAAGTCACAGCCAGCGAACTGGTGGATTTTGTGGGGGGTAAGAACAGGAAATTTAAGTTTGTGATGGGGAGAGCGGGCGAAGAAATGGGCATTCTCCTGGGATGATGTCCTAGCAAACCTGCTGAAGCATGTCTGCGACATCTTGGGACTATGAAAACAGGAAACCCGTTGCTTGCCGTCTGGGACCTTGAAAGGCAGTGGTCTGAACCTCCAGGAGAAAGTGAGGTCTGCAGATGCTGGAGATCAAAGTTGAAACTTTATTGCTGGAACAGCACAGCAGGTCATGCAGCATCCAGGGAACAGGAGATTCGACGTTTCGGGCACAGGCCCTTCTTCAGGAATCTGAACTTCCACTGCAGCACTCAGATCTTTGATGGAAGCTTTTTGCGCCACCATTGAAGCTTTTGACATGTGAAGTGAGTGCTGAAATGGAAGCTGCCACATTGATCTTCAAACACAGCAACTGCACAGAGCCTGAGGAGAACGACCATATCGAATCATAGAGTCATACAGCACGGAAACAGACCCTTCGGTCCAACCAGTCCATGCAGACCATAATCCCAAACTAAACTAGTCCCACCTGCCTGTGCTTCGCCCATGTCCCTCCAAAAATTTCCTATTCATGTACTTACCTAAATATCCTTGAAATATTGTAACTGTTGCTCATTCTCTATAAAGGCCTGAGCAATGAAGGCAAACATGCTGGAAAGAATGTACTCCAAGTTTTTGAAAAGTCCACTAATATGTTGAGGTTGGATTCCTTAGTGTTCCTCGAACTTGGTTGTTCTATCAGGTTTTCTAGTGTACCAAGTATTTTGGTGTATTTACACATTATCCTTCCTCTGTACACTTATTGAACAAAGAGCCATGACTGTATTACCTGTTTGTTGTGCACTTATGCCTGGTCCTCACCACATACATATTCCTTCCTTATGTGGCATAGATGAACTGATGACGAGCTGGTGACTGAAGGTGCAAGTTGGAATTATGTCACCTCTTCATCTTAACTGTCTTCCTTTTCTTTCGCTCCTAGTAAGAGAGTGGATCTAGGGTAATCAAACTCAAAGGTTAATAGATCATAGAATCTCTCCAGTGTGGCCATTTAACCCATTCAAGACTACACCAATCCTCCAAAGAGCATCCCATCCAGACAAAGTCCCCCACCTTATGCCTGTAATTCCACACTTATCATGGCTAATCCACTTAAACTGTACATCCCTAGACTGTGTAGTGCAATTTGGTATGGGACATCCACCTAATGTGCAAATCTTTGGACTGGTTCAAGGGGTATTTGGGCTGTGGTGAGGGGAAAGGAGAAAGTAAGTAGTATGTGGCTGTGCAATTTATAGCTTTTGAGTCAGAGACGATTGTGGGACACAGTAGAAGCAAGAAAAGGGAAGTGAAATTGGCTAGACAGATATCCTCCAGCGGACATGACCTCAATTTTGCCATTTCACATGATGACCCGCACTGTCTCCTCCACAGGATTGAAATGCTGCTGATGTGCTTATCCAGCTCTAGTTCCTTCCTGCTGCCTCCTTCATTGAATCAGCTTCTCCTGCAAGAAAGAGTGAGTTGAGTCAGTGAAGTGTTGCACCATAGCTTTATATAGTTTAATAGCTGTCAGGGGGTGCTAGTTGTGAGTTATATGTGTGAGGCTGGTCTCATGCACTCAGTGTGTGAGGGTGAAATAAACCATAGAGGTCACCAGATGATATACTGCCCAAGATCAATTGCTGTTAAATGGTTGATGGAGCGTAGTGAATTGAAAAATAGATGAGGATGGTGAATCAGTTGGTAGGAGATATTTTCTAATCAACCTCCTCAGAGATGTTATGACACACACCAGGAGCAAGTTGGTCTTGAACCTGAGCTCTGAGATGGGCACAATACTACTGTACAACAAGAGTCCTATCAATTGGTGGGATATGCCTCTTGAATATTCACTTCACCTATTTGGGAATGTGTGAGATCATTGAATGTCTTCCGAGATTACATTTATGTTCCTGAGCTGCCCTCTAACATCGTCCACCACAATTGCTATCTCTAGCTGGTTCCTGAGCATATACCTAAAAGGTTTCTTATCACCCCCCCCGAGAATACAGAATGTCTCTCCTGACACTCTCTTATACAAAGACCTCTGATCCATTATCAGGTTTTCTTCCACGTTGCAGTCACTCTTCAATCTTTCACAAAATCTTGCAGTTGGGAAAAGACTCTTACAACTTCAACTTGACACCACGTACATTCGCAATCAGAGAGCTGGCAGTCTTTAAATGGCAACAGGCACCCACAATATCAGGTTCCTAACCAATGCATGCAGCCAGTGAACTGTGCGGGAAATGAAGGTTGCATAGAGCAGTCATGCAAAACAGCAGAAAGCCTGAATTTAACGTTTTGCCGGTAATGTAATGAAAGCACAAATTAATTGCCCACCACAATCTTAAACCAGGTTAATTGCCTACCACAATCCCATTCACCTGTGTGTAGAGAGGGGTTTTTCTGCTTTAATGTCAATTTTGTGCAGCCAGGATGTATTAAGGATGTGCTGCCCTTAGTTTTACATTCATTGATTAACGCTGTCTTGCTTTCCAGTGGCCTCAGGGGTCGGATTTCCTCATAAGTCCAGGTGGCATCTGCATGAAAACAAGCCAAAGGAAGTTGCTCTGACATGGCCCTCCTGTAACCAGTTGAATATCACCCTATTCTATGTATTAAAATATGGCACTTGATAACTAATGGAATAGGTCTTTGACTTAGTGCTGCAGTTCTTTAATATTATTTCCTCACGGCACAAGGAGAGTTTCAAAGGGGGAGGCCCTTTAATATGATGGTGCTTTCTCGCCCTTCCTGCTCCAAATTAGACACAATAACAATAGTGCAACAACATGTAAGGGGCTTGCTGAAATTACATTTTATTATTGGCATAAGCATATTAAATTAACAAAGCTGAATAATAACCAATGTATCCACTGTAAAATCCTGGTGAAGCCAATTTTAATAAAATGCGGCAGCAGCAACTGGAAAAAATATTAAGTCCAACAGCTGTGCACTTACTCACCCCTAGGGGTTTAACTAATTGAGCCATGAAATGAGGTTTTATTATTTTTTTCTATAAAAATAGTGTAGATTTGACTTACTTTACCAGAATTGAAGGGATAATTTCAATTTAATTCACCAACCAGAAAATTCACAGCTTTTCACACTTTATCACATTTATTCTCCATTAACATCAGTTTAGCGTAAGACTCACATTACAGCTGATCTTGTCAGCTTCCTTGGGCTAAACTTTTATTCTTGGAGGATTGAGCTGAGAGGTAATTAACTGGAGCAGCAGCTGCATACCAAGACCCTTGTTTTCTGGCCTCCACCAGAATTAGGTCTTAATAGTGTAAAGGCTCATAGTTGACGTCCCTGTCCAGTTGTTAATTGAGGTCATTAAGTGGCAATTAAAGACCATTCAAGTGCCTCTTCCTGCCACCATTGTGACTGTAAGTAGGTCTGTTGCCCAACAGAGTGTGCCCAATAGATCAGCACCTAAGGGGTGTGAGGGAGGGGTCCTCAATTAGAGGCACTAAATGTCTGATCAAGAGATTGAGAGAGCCTGATTGAAGCCACCCTTTCCCTCCAACTCCAACCCAAAAGCTGTGGAGTGTTATTATACAAATTTGTAGCAATTAGAGGGTTTAATGATTGAGTGTCTATTACCAATGGGCTGCCTTCTCAAGGCTTGCAACAGCTTTATTTTTTTTTTCTTACTTTTTGGTTAATTTTTTTTTCTTTATTTTTCTTATTTAACCCCCACACTACCGTCTAACTGCGGTAGTGCTTATTTTTCCCCAGCACCCATGGTGTGTGTGTATAGGTGTGAGACATAGTGAGAGACACAAGGTGCACAAATCTTTACTCAAATTCCACCACCAGGAAGATAGGAAAAACACCCGGGTGGCCAGTGACAAACACTGCCCTTCACATCAAAGGGCAGTGCTGTGTGATCAAAACAGTGAAGGGGAGGATAGGGACTAAATCAAAATAGAGTTGTAGGGAGAAATAATGCACTCCACTCCCTGCGGCGCCCACCTCTCTCTGAACAACTCCAGGGTGTTGGTGGACACCGCGTGCTCCTTCTCCAAGGACACCCAGGCCCTAACGTAACTGCGGAAGAGGGGCAGGCAGTCGGCCCTAACGACCCCCTCCACGGCCCGCTGCCTGGACCTGTTAATGGCCAGTTTGGCCAGGCCCAGGAGCAGACCCACGAGGAGGTCTTCAGACCTGCCCTCCTTCCTCCGTACCGGGTGATGCAACAGCTTTATGCATTTGTTTGCTCATATATTTCATATGTACAATTATCTAAAATGGCCCATGCACAGTCATGTGATTTTTAAGGAAGTTTACAATGGAAGAACTCACCTCAGTCAAGGGCTTCATGCTGCACACATATTGCAAGTCACAATTTGATGCTAAAATCCCTTTGAATGCATTGCAAACTGAAATAAGATTGTACCGTCACTTTATTATTAGGAAGACAAAGTTCTGAGTACTCAAAAATATGATGGTGCTGCAATCACCGCCATCTAAAACAATTGACATTTTTGATGCTACTCTTTATGGTTTCACTAGACCTTTTCACAATTTAGAAAAAAAACCATTAAAGTGTGGTTTTATAACTTGTTGTTCCTCTACTGCACCTGGTGCGATGGTCAAATATTGAATAACCATCTGCTTGAACATGATGCTTACCAAGCATCAGATCACAATCAGATTAACAACTCACAAAACCAGATTGCATCAGATTCCCTGCCAATGTAGTATAAAATCTGTGTCACATCAATACAAGATAACTGTTTGTTCACATGAAATCAGTTCATTCCAGCTATTTTAAAAATGATCGTAAGCAAATCCTATATGTGGGGGTGCAACTTTCTCATTGTATTCATGGTTAATCATTGTTGAAGGGAAATACAAGATATTGACCATACACCGCTCTGCATCATTAACTAAAGAATTATATCAGATCATTTGCTTCCTGACACCTGTTACATGTTGTAGCTGTTGATATTTACTGGGGGTGGTTAGCGCTTTTGGCTGGATGGTTGAACTGCAATGCAGAGTGATCCTAACGGCACAAGTTCAATTCTTGGGTAAGCAGGATTGGGGTTGAAGGGAGGATGATCAAACAGACCATAGCACCACGGTACAGGGAGCCATTCAAAACAGGAGAGACAATTGTTGATATAATTCTTGGCAGTGTAGATGAACAGAGAGATTTTAGTGTCCAGGTGCATAAATCCCTGAAAGTTCCATTCAGGTTGATAGTGTTGTTAAGAAGGCATATGGTGTGTCGGTGTTTATTGGTAGGGGAATTGAGTTTCAGAGCCATGAGATCATGCTTCAGCTGTACAAGGCACTGGTAAGGCTACACCTGGAATATTGCTTACAGTTCTGGTCACCACATTATAGGAAGGATGTGGAAGCATTGGAAAGGGTTCAGAGGAGATTTACTAGGATGTTGCCTGGTATGGAAGGTAAGTCTTATGAGGAAAGGCTGAGGGAACTGAGGCTGTTTTCATTGGAGAGAAGAAGGTTGAGAGGTGACTTAATCGAAATGTATAAGATAATAGAGGGTTAGATAAGGTGGGCAGTGAGAGCCTTTCTCCTTGGACGGTGAAGGCTAACATGAGGGGACAGAGTTTAATTTGAGGAGTGACAGATTTAGGACAGATATCAGGGACAGTTTCTTTACTCAGAGAATAGTAGGGTCTTGGAACAGCCTGCCTGCAACAGTAGTAGACTCGCCGATGTTAAGGGCATTTAAATGGGCGTTGGACATACATATGGATAATAATGGACAGTGTAGGTTAGATGGGCATCAGATTAATTCCACAGTTCGGCACAACATTAAAGGCTGAAAGGACAGTACTGTGCTATACCGTTCTATGTTCTAGAGGAATGTTGTTATAATTGGGGATAATATAGTCAGGGGAAAGGCACTGTTCGCTGAGGCCAGGATTGAGAGTCTCAAAAGCTGTGTTTCCTGCCTGGTGCCCAGATTCAAGATACCTCATCTGGGCTGCAGAGGAATCTGGAGTGGGAGGGGAAAGACCCAGTTGTCTTGGTCCATGTAGGTCCCAACAAAATAGATTGTAAGAGGAAAGAAGTTCTGCTGAGGGAGTAGCCATGGGCTAAATTAGAAAGCAGAACCAAAATGGTTTTCAGATTACTACCTGAGCCATGAGCTAATTGACATATGGTCAACAAAATTAAAGATGTAAGCATGTGGCTCAACGATTGGTGTGGGAGAAATGGGTTTGATTTCATAGGACATTGGCACCAGGAAGGATGAAGCTTTCCTGATGGGACAGGCTCTACTAAATTATGTTGGGATCAGAGTCCTGTCAAATCACATAACTAGGCCTGTAGATAGGGCTTGAAACCAAATAGTGAGAGTGTGAGTTCAGTTGCATGGAAAATTATGGAGACATTAAAGAGGGACAAGGCTCAGGAGAGGTTGATAAAATTTCCAGAACATGTAATAGGACAGAGTGTATGAAAAGGGTCATGGATCTAACTTTAGACACAGCAGAGAAGGGGACAACTATGAGAAGGGGGGCAGTCAACACAGGAGTGAGGGTGTTGTACTTAAATGCACGCAGTATACGTGACAAGGTAAATGAATTTGTAGCACAGGTTGAAATTGGCTTGTACAATGTTGTGGATATCCCAGAGACATGGTTGCAAGGAGATCAGGGCTAGGAACTAAATATCCAATAATACACTTTCTAAAGGATGGAGAGATGGGCAGAGGGAGCAGGGTTGCCTTGTTGGGAAAAAGTGAAATTAAATTGATAGCAGGAAGTGATATAGGGTTAGAAGGCATAGCATCTGGGTAGAGTTCAGGAACCCTAGGTGTGTGGGTTGAGTTCAAGGACCACAACAGGAAAAGACCCTGATTGGAGTTATATACAGGCCTCCCAGAAGTAATCAGGATTTGTGACAGAAAATAAATCAGAGGTAGAAAAGATGTGTAAAAAAGGCACTATTATAATAATCACTGGGGACTTCGACATGTAAGTGGACTGGGAAAGTCAGGTTGGGAGCAGATTCTCAAGAAAAGGAATTTGTGTAATATGCACAAGATCTATGGAATTCATTGCCACAGAAGGCTATGGAGGTCAGGTCATTGAATATATGTAAGGCTGAGACAGGTAGGTTCTTGAGTTTGAAGGGGATCAAGGGTCACAGGAAGAAAACGGGAGAATGTGATTGAGAAACTTATCAGCCATTATTGAATGGTGGAGTAGACACGATGGGCTGAATGGCCCAATTTCTGCTCCTATGTCTTGTGATCTTATTATGGAGTTTTATTTTTCCGAGCAGCTTGTGGTAGAGCCAACTGGGAACAGGTAACTCTGGATATGGTGATGTGCAATAGAGCACACTTGATTAGGGTGCTTAAGTTGAGGGAATTCCTTGGAGGCAGAAGACAGGAAATTGTAGGCTGGTTAGCCTGATTTCATTTGTTGGTATGAACTAACAGTCCATATTTAAGGATGAGATTATTGAGTATTTGAAAGTGCATGGTAAAATAGGGCTGAGTTAGCTTCAGCAAGGGAGTGTCATGCTTGACAAATCTCTTAGAATTCTTTGAGGAAGTAATGAGCAAATGAGGCAAAGGAGAACCAGTGGACATAATCTATTTGGATTTTAGAAAGACTTTCACAGGAGAGTGCTGAATAAGATAAGAACACATGGTATGTGAGAGGCAAGGTACTGGCATGGTTAGAGGATTGGCTGACTGGCAGAAGGCAGAGTTGGGATAAAGGGTTCTTTTTGGGGCTGCATGGTGGCTCAGTGGTTAGCACTGCTACCTTATAGCACCAAGGTCCTACGTTCAATTCCAGCCTCAGGCGACTGTCTGTGTGGAGTTTGCACATTCTCCCTATGTCTGTGCGGGTTTCCTCCCACAGTCCAAAGACGTGCAGGTTAGATGAATTGGCCATGCTAAATTAGGTGCATTAGTCAGAGGGCAATGGGTTTGGGTGGGTGACTCTTTGGAGGGTCGGTGTGGACTGGTTGGGTTGAAGGTCCTGTTTCCACACTGTAAGTGGATCTAATCTGATCTTTTTAGGACAGCAGTCAGAGATTAGTGGAGTTCTGCAGGGGTCCGTGTTGGGAACCCAACTATTCATATTATACATTAACGATTTGTACAGAGGAACTGAGGGTATTGCTGCAAAGCTAAGTGGAGGGACAGGTAGTGTTGAAGAAGTGGGAAGGCTGTAGAAGAACTTGGACTAGCTAAGACAGTGGGCAAAGATGTGGCAGAAAGAATACAATGTGGAAAAGTACAAGGTCATGCACTTTGCTAGGACAAATATTGGCATAGACCATTTCTAAATGGGGAAAGACTGTGGAAATCTGAAGCACAAAGGGGCATAGGAGTCTCTGTTCAAAATTCTCTTAAGGTTAACATGGAGTTCAGATGGCAGTTAGGACAGTAAATGCAATATGAGATGGCAAAAATGCAAGAGCAGGATGCACTGTTGGGGCTGGATAACACTCTGGTCAGACTGCAGTTGGAATATAATGAATAGTTTTGGTCTCGGTAGACGTGCTGGTCTTGCAAGGGAATTCAGAGCAGCTTCACAAGAATATGAGGAGTGGTTGAGGAATTTCTGTCTGTACTTGATGGAGTTTAGAAAGATGAAGGGGATCTGATTGAAACTAGCAGAGTACTGAGACACCTGGTCAGAATGTACATGGAGAAGATGTTTCCACGAGTAGGAGATCTGTGAACCCAAGGGTGCAGCCTCAGAGTGAAGGGATAATCCTTTAGAACTGAAAGAGGAGGAATTCCTTCAGCCAGAGGATGGTGAATCTATGGGAACATATTGCTGCGGAAGACTATGGTGTCCAAGCTATGAGTGTATTTAAAACAGAAGTTGATATGTTCTTGATTAGTAAAGAAACAAGAGTTTTACAGGGAAATCAGGAAAATAGGGTTGAGAAACATATCAGCCATGATTGAATGGGCTGAACAGCCTAATATTGCTCCTATATCTTATAGTCTTATGATTGTGGTCATATTTCTCTCATGGAGCTTAACCATATTGAGCACTTATAGACAGAGAAAGGGAAATAAATTAGCTTAAGCTAAATGTGTGAGCAAACATTTGAAAATTGACATGCATTGTGTAAGATTTCAGATTGTAATAATCAGGTGACTGTTGGCCTCCTAAATGAAACCAATGTTGGATGCGCTGCAGCAGTACAGGGCAAGATAGCAAAAACTTACAGTTAGGGCCAGGTCATTCTGCATCGAAATCAGGAAGCGCTCCTTCATAGAAGATTAAAAAAAACACTGGCATTCCCTCCCTGAAAGCATTTTATGGTTGTGCAATTGAACCTTTCAGGAATGAAGCCCATCGATTTATTAATATAAACCAAAGAACTGCAGATTTAAAACAAACAAAAACCGGAACAGAAATTGCTGGAGAAGCTCAGCAGGCCTAGCAGCATCTATGGAAAGAAAACACAATTAACACTTCAAGTCCAGTGACCCTACTTTGTTTGTTCCATGGATTTATTTAAAGGCAAGGGAGAAATGTTGGGGAAATACCATTGCAGTGTAGAGCGATTCCCACAACTATGGCAGAACAGGCTCAAGGGGCATTTTTTACTTTCATTCTGAGACTTGGGCATTGCTGGTTGTATCATCATTTATTGCCCTTGAGGGTTCCTAGGTGGAAGGCGAGGCGCTCTTCCTCCAGGCGTTGTGTGGTCAGGGTCTGGAGATGGAGGAGGCCAAGGACCTGCATGTCGTTGGCGGAGTGGGAGGGAGAGTTAAAGTGTTCAGCCACGGGGCGGTTAGGTTGGTTGGTGTGGGTGTCCCAGAGGTGTTCCCTGAAACATTCCACAAGTAGGCGGCCTGTCTTCCCAATGTAGAGGAGACCACATCAGGTGCAATGGATACAGTAAATGATGTGTGTGGAGGTGCACATGAATTTGCGACAGATATGGAAGGATCCATTGGGGCCTTGGAGGGAGATGAGGGGGGAGGTGTGGGTGCAAGTTTTGCACTTCTTGCGGTTGCAGGGGAAGGTGCCGGGAGTGGAGGTTGTGTTGGTGGGGGGT
>NC_057742.1:31758617-31885578 GCF_004010195.1 Chiloscyllium plagiosum | reverse complement strand
GTTTGTGGATTTTGGGCAGGAGGTAGAAACGGGCGGTGCGGGGTTGTGGGACTATGAGGTTGGAGACGGTGGATGGGAGATCTCCTGAGGTGATGAGGTTGTGGATGGTCTGGGAGATGATGGTTTGGTGGTGGGAGGTGGGGTCATGGTCAAGAGGGCAGTAGGAGGAGGTGTCCGCGAGTTGGCGTCTAGCTTCAGCGGTGTAAAGATCGGTGCGCCAAACTATCACTGTGCCTCCCTTGTCTGCCGGTTTGATGGTGAGGTTGGGGTTGGAGCGGAGGGAGTGGAGGGTTGCACGTCTTGGTTAATTACCTGCTACAGGATTCCTAGCCTCTGAACTGCTCTTGCAGCTGTAGTATTTATATGGCTAGTCCAGTTCAGTTTCTGGTCAATAGTTACTGTCAGGATATTCAAAGTGGGGAATTCAGTGATTGTAATGCTATTGAAAGGAGATGGTGAGGACTGCAGATGCTGGAAAGTCAGAGTTGATAAAGTGTGGAGCTGGAAAAAGCACAGCAGGTCAAACTGCATATGAGGAACTGGGGAGTTGATGAAACTCCTCTGCTTCTCTGATGCTTCTTGACCCACTGTGCTTTTTCTAGCTGAACACTTCATCAACTAATGCTATTGAATGTCAAAGGCTAATGTTTAGATATTTTCCCTGTTGGAGATGGTCAATGCCTGGCATTTGTATGATGCAAATGTTACTTCCCACTTGTCAGACTAAACATTTGGCCATGGATACTTCATTATCTGAGGAGTCGCGACTGGTGCCAAACATTGTGCAATCATTGGCATGTTCCCACTTCTGACACAATGGACGCACCTGAAAGCCAGGAGAAGGGACATTTACACATATTCGCACGGACGGGAAATACAATGAAGAATCCTGTAGAAGATATTCTCACCCACTCACGGAGATGGCTAGAATCTCCTGTATCAATTACAAATGAATTGCTACTGCTGTACGCTTGATTAACTTCCATTCAGTTTATTCTTGTTTTAATCACTTCACAATTTTCACCTTTGTACTGTGACTTTACAATTATCACCTTTGTGTTGTACCCCTATAAAGCACACCTGCATCTTCTGTTCTGGGAAGTCCATTCTGACCAACTATGCAGAGAATCAGTTCTGCGTCAGCCTGATCAATTTATCTTCCACGATATTGTTTCGTTTAATAGACCGTTTGTCGATTTCTCTGCAATCCTCGTTTGTGGTCTCTGATCCATTGGGCTAAACTTCTCCGACAGGTGTTAGAATTAGAGGTAGGTGAGCACTTTGGGGATAGTGACCATAATTCGGTGATTTTTACACTCGTGATGGAGAGGGATTCGTTTGTGGTCTCTGATCCATTGGGCTAAACTTCTCCGACAATGTGCAACAGCCAAAGGCCATAAATCCCTCAGGCCGTTGTCACAGGACTGCTTGCCTGGCTAGCAGAGAAATGGACTCTTGTGATGTTTAAAAGCCTGTTATGTGGAAAATTGTGAATCACCCAATTGACACAATGTTCAATTGAAGCTTTTAAGTTTTCAAATATAGTTACCATGATGATCAGAAATAAAATTAACTCAGAAATATATTTCCGATCAACGGATGTCCGACCCACATTGAAACTCAACCCACCTTGTGGTTCCTATTAGCTCAATATGGAGTGCATCCCATACGTTGTGAATTCACTGAATGTGGAATTATAGTTAGGTGACGCAACATTAACTGGTGACTCACATACTGATGTCGATAGAAGTAGGCTGATGCTATAGTTATTGAATTGGGGGGGACGTTTGATATTTAGTGTGTGCTTTTATATGTATTTAGAAATACATAGAGACTAGGTTTCACTTCTCTTCAATGTCTAGTTATCAGAGTTGTAACGTATTCCGGCTTCACAGGAACATATTGTACCTCACTTAAAAGAGTTTAACTGGAAGCTGACAGAGCTAAATGGGACTTCCAAGTGTGTTCAGGAATATCCAAGTGAGAACGACATACTTGAATAAGCAGCATTAAACAAAGAACTGGTAAAGTTGCCAACCATTCTGTTCCTCCTGCAAGCAAAGTCTTCCGAGGTCTCTCGCTCTGCCTGTTTGTTTATGCGGTATCAGTTTCAATGGTTATCGAGCCTGCCATTAGTGTATTGGGATCGCAGTGCTAATCAGGACTGGGATATTAATGTGAAGGTTGTTTGGGAAGTGTATTTGCTGGTCTGGGAATAGCTTGGTCATGTCTGGTTTCTTTGTTAGCCTGTTTGGCCAAGACTAGGGCATTGTGGGTATGTTCTATATGTGTTGGCGGGCTTGATTTCTGTGTTTTGCAGGCCAGCTTCTGCGTTTTTATGTGACCATGCTGTGGGTGGGCAGGGTGGCAGATCTTTTTCCCACACACATATAGGAGTTTATAGAGTCAGTAGGAAGGGTACCCATGTGTGTGAGACCAAGGGCATCTCCTCCATTACAGCTGAATCTTAAACCCATGTGTGCTCCATATTGTTGAAAACTTGAGCGCCTGTCCACCTCTGGCCAGTGGTCTTTGAGACCCAGAACATCCTCCCATCACCTAATTGGAGAAACCTATCCATAAAAAAATTGTCAAAAATATCCTGATATTCATGCATTCCCAGTCCACACTCATCTCTGCTCCTTCTCTTCCTCAGGTATGCTCACATCTGCTCTATGGTTGTATCATTTTGCTTCCAAATGACTGGTTTTATGCTGCATTATATCATGATGTGGAGGTGCCAGTGTTGGACTTGGTTGGACAAGGTCAAAAATCACACGACACCAGATTGTCGTCCAACAGATTTATTTGAAAACACTAGCTTTTGGAGCACTGCTCCTTCATCAGATGCTAGTGAGACAGGAAGACCTTAGACACAGAATTTATAACAAAAAGATCAAAAGGTTACCCAACTCATGCGAACGAGTTGAACACACCTAAGATGGCTCTTAAATCTTTAATCAGTTGGAATGGAGGTGCAAGTTTCAATTGATTACTATGCAAATCTCAGAATTTCTTTCAAGCCACTGCCCTGGGATAACTCAAGATGTTATTAATATAAAGGTGGTGACACCTCCAGTCAGACAATGTATTTTATTTATATTGACTGAGTAACAAGAACCTTCAATCTTATCCATACTGAATCTTCAGTCTTATCAAGGCCATTAGAACAAGCTGGTCCTTATAAAGTCAAGTGGGTCGTATAGTCTTAAGACCATTGCCACAAACTATTTAGCTGGCTAGCTGTGGAGCAGTTTCTTGGGACGGATAGCTATTGTATCCAGATTCTGGCAGGGGCTCTCAGCAACAAGTTGCATTATGTTGCACCTTTATCAAGCAAAATGTTCCAAGACACCTCTTAGGAGTGTTGTCAAATAGTTAATGACATTATGCCACATGAGGCAAAATTAGGACACAAGGAAAAAATCTTAGTAAAAGAGCTAGATTTTGGGAGTGTCTTAGGGGGAGAGAGAGTGGGCTGTGAGGCAATTAAGACCTTGATAGCTGAAGGCATGACCACCAATCTGGGATGTGTAAGAGGCCAGAAATAAATGATGCAAAAATCTCTGAAGGAGGAAGAGTTAGAGGATTTTTAAGAGTTAGCGAAGGGAAATGTAACTGTGAGATTTGGTTACAGGAATAAAACTGTAAAACTTCATAGTGGAAGACATAAGTAATATCCCAACAATTAAAGGGAGTCAGGGGGGCTGAGTTGAGTATGGTTGCCATTACAAAAGAGAAAGTGCTAGAAAAGTTAAAAGGTCTTAAAATTGATAAATCTCCTGGCCCCGATGGGCTACTTCCTAGTGTTCTGAGGGAGGTGGCTGAGGAAATAGCGGAGGCGTTGGTTGAGATCTTTCAAAAGTCACTTGAGTCAGGGAAAGTCCTGGATGATTGGAAGATCGCTGTTGTAACCCCCTTGTTCAAGAAAGGATCAAGACAAAAGATGGAAAATTATCGGCCAATTAGCCTAACCTCAGTTATTAGTAAAATTCTAGAATCCATCATTAAGGATGATGTTTCTAAATTCTTGGAAGAGCAGGGTCAGATTAGAACACGTCAACATGGATTTAGTAAGGGGAGGTCATACCTGACAAACCTGTTGGAATTCTTTGAAGAGGTGACAAGTAGGTTAGACCAGGGAAACCCAGTGGATGTGATCTATCTAGACTTCCAAAAGGCCTTTGATAAGGTGCCACAGGGGAGGCTGCTGAGCAAAGTGAGGGCCCATGGTGTTCGAGGTGAGCTTCTGGGATGGATTGAGGATTGGCTGTCTGACAGAAGGCAGAGAGCTGGGATAAAAGGTTCTTTTTCGAATAGCAGCCGGTGACAAGCCGTGTCCCGCAGGGTTCAGTGTTGGGGCCGCAGCTGTTCATGTTATATATTAATGATCTGGATGAGAGGACTGGGGGCATTCTAGCGAAGTTTGCCGATGATACGAAGTTAGGTGGACAGGCAGGTAGTACTGAGGAAGTGGGAGGCTGCAGAAGGATCTAGACAGTTTGGGAGAGTGGTCCAGGAAATGGCTGATGGAATTCAATGTGAGCAAATGTGAGGTCTTGCACTTGGTAAAAAAGAATACAAGCATGGACTACTTTCTAAACGGTGAGTAGATTCATAAAGCCAAAGTACAAAGGGATCTGGGAGTGCTAGTTGAGGATTCTCTAAAGGTAAACATGCAGGTTGAGTCTGTGATTAAGAAAGCGAATGCAATGTTGTTATTTATCTCAAGAGGGTTGGAATATAAAAGCACTGTTGTGCTACTGAGACTTTATAAAGCCCTAGTTAGGTCCCATTTGGAGTACTGTGTCTAGTTTTGGTCCCCACACCTCAGGAAGGACATACTGACACTGGAACGTGTCCAGTGGAGATTCACATGGATGATCCCTGGAATGGTAGGTCTAACATACGAGGAATGGCTGAGGATCCTGGGATTGTATTATTGGAGTTTAGAAGATTAAGTGGAAATCTAATAGAAACTTATAAGATAATACATGGCTTGGAAAGGGTGGACGCTAGGAAATTGTTTCCGTTAGGCGAGGAGACTAGGACCCATGGACACAGCCTTAGAATTAGAGGGGGTAAATTCAGAACAGAAATGCGGAGACATTTCTTCAGCCAGAGAGTGGTGGGCCTGTGGAGTTCATTGCCGCAGAGTGCAGTGGAGGCCAGGACGCTAAATGTCTTCAAGGCAGAGATTGATAAATTCTTGATGTCACAAGGAATTAAGGGCTATGGGGAGAATGAGGGTAAGTGGAGTTGAAATGCCCATCAGCCATGATTGAATGGTGGAGTGGAATCGATGGGCCGAATGACCTTACTTCCACTCCTATGTCTTATGGTCTTATGGTCTTATGGTATAATTGTCAGACCAGGTACCAAATAAGTGAGCGGGATTGAGTGAAATTAGAATACAGGCAGAAGAGGTTTGGGATCCAGCAGAATGGCCAAGGTAAAATGGCCCAACATTTAATATATCTTACATCATTCTTCTTAATGCACAGAATTCAAAGTTACGTACATCAGGATTCAGAGAAGGGAGAATGTGGTCTCTGTAGTGTCTATTTCTGGGAGTATGCACACCTGAAATAGGAAGTGCACAAAGAAATTTTCACATGTCCCTAATGACTAAACAAGCCATACAGATCACAATGTCTGAGGTAACCCCATCACCAATTGTTTCAGCCCGGTTTGTGTTCACAGGTGATGCCTTGACCTATGTTGGCCAGCAAAGTTTCCACCAATGGAATAAAACTTTTAAATATGCTTCCAAATGAGACATATTCAGTTCATTTCTGCTGCTTTCTGGCATATGCTAACTCCTTCTGCAAAGGAAGAACAAAGTGTGAGGGCCATGGTATATGTCTGGATGTCACATCTGAATAGCTGGGTGGTGTTTAGTGCCTTATCAGCTATTACCACTGGCTTGCAGGACAAGATAAAAACAAGAGCTGAGTGTTTAATCCTCTTCCTGCCCAGTACAAAAGCTCTCAGTCAGCCAGTCCTATGCAGTGCCTCCCTATGGTGACTTATGTAAACTTAGGACCTTGTGTTGTCAGGATAAGTTTCCAGGGGCTTGGAGGAGACGTGGCCCCAGATCTATGGAATGCAGTCCTACTAATGTAGGATTACTTAGTGTCCATGACTCCGACCCAGTATAGTGAAGAAGGCATTTGATCTGCTTTCCTTTATTGGTCATGTTGGGACTGTACAGGGCATTGGTTAGGTCAATGTTGGAATACTGCATGCAATTCTGATTTCCTTCCTATCGGAAAGATGTTGTGAAACTTGAAAGGGTTCAGAAAAGATTCACAAGGATGTTGCCAGGGTTGAAGGATCTGAGCTACAGGGAGAGGCTGGACAGGCTGGGGCTGTTTTCCCTGGAGCGTCGAAGGCTGAGGGGTGACCTTATAGCGGTTTACAAAATTATGAGGGGCATGGATAGGATAAATAGACAAAGTCTTTTCCCTGGGGTGGGGGCGTCCAGAACTAGAGGGAATAGGTTTAGGGTGAGGGGGAAAGATATAAAAGTGATCTAAGAGGCAACTTTTTCACTCAGAGGGTGGTACGTGTATAGAATGAGCTACCAGAGGAAGTGGTGGAGGCGAGTACAATTGCAACATTTAAAAGGCATCTGGATGGGTATATGAATAGGAAGGGTTTGGAGGGATATGGGCCAAGTGCTGGCAGGTGGGACTCGATTGGGTTGGGATATCTGGTCGGCATGGAGAAGTTGGACCGAAGGGTCTGTTTCCATGCTGTACATCTCTATGACTCTGACTCTATGACTCATAGGTATGGGTAAACTACCACAGTGCTTTGTGGGTGTCTTGAGAGAGATGAAGTCTAAGGCAGTTCATAGATAGTAATCTATGATCCATCGGGCAGCTCCTCTTTATCTGTGTTTCAGGTGTAACCCTTCTTCAGGGCAGGGGGTGGGTGTAAGGGGAACTGCAGATAAAGGGTGTGGGGGAGGACAGGGAAGTGAGCTGGTCATAGGTGCAGACAGGTAGAGGGTACAACCTGGTTATTCAATGGGAGGAATGAACCCGATTTGTGTCTGGAAGGAAAGATCAAAGAAAGGAATAGAAGCGAGGGGGAGGGGCTCAGAAAAGAGTCAAGGGATGGGAAGGGAGGTTATTTGAAATTGGAGAACTCAATGTTGACCCCTCCGGGCTGTAGGCTGCCCAAGCGGAAGATGAGTTGTTGTTCCTCCAATTTGCAGTTTAATTCATTGTGGCAATGGAGGAGGTCAAGGAGAGTCATGTCAGAAAAGGAGTGGGAAGGGCAATTAAAATAGGCGGGGACTGGGAGGTCAGGGCAGTCCTTACGGACCGGCTGAGATGCCCGGCGAAATGTTCCCATGGTTTACATTTAGCCACCCCGATGTAGAGAAGACCACATTAGGAGCACCAGATACTGTAAACTAGATTGGAGGTGAGGCAGTTGAACCTCTGTCTCACCTGGAAGGAGGATTTGGGGCCCTCGATGGAGGTGAGGCGGGTGGTATGCTGGCAGGTTTTGCATCTTTCACAGTTGCAAGGGTAAGTATCTGGGGGTTTGGGGGTTGGGTTGGTGGGGAGAGTGGAGTGAACCAAGGATTGGCAAAGGGAATGGTCTTTGCAGAAGACAGAGAGGGATGGGGAGGGGAAGATATTCTTCAGTAGTGGGGTTTATTGGAGTTGCTGAAAGTGTTTAAGGAAGATACGCTGGTTGCAGAGACTAGTGGGGTAGTAGGTGAGGGCAAGGGGGACACTATCTTTATTGCATTTGGAGGGGGTTGTTAGAGCAGTGGAACGGGGAATGGAGGTGGTGCAGTTGAGAGCTATCTGGATGACAGAGTGGGGCAAAGCATGTTATTCAAAATAGTTGGACATCTGGAATGCTTGGGAGTGGAATGTCTCCTTGTCTGAGTGGAGGCAGATAAAGGTTGACTTCTCCACTTCCTGACGCTGCCTGGCTTGCTGTGGTCTTCCAGCCTCCTGCTTGTCTACCCTAAAATCCAGCATCTGCAGTTTTTTTTGTCTCTAACCTTGGTAACTGCTGCTGCAGAGCTAGTACAGAGCAATGCTGGTTTCACCCATACCTTTGGCAATGCTGAGAGGAAGACCCTGATACTTGGGTCTCCACAATATTTTCCCTGCTTCATATAACAGCTTCATGATTTATGTTAGCACGACAGGAGTAGCAACAATTTGCTAATTAATGCACCAAGCCATACAAAGGTAAAAGAGAACATCAACGTTTCTTATGTCAAGCTGGAGCATAGGAACCAGACATCCTGCCCTGACCTAAAGCTCTCTGAAGTTTAATGAACATGCAGGGCAGCTATGATCAATAAAGAACTGACAAAACTCATTGCTGTCCTGCGAGAAACTGTGCTCGCTGCAATATAAATCCCTTTAAGAAAAAAAATGTTCATTCTTCTGGTAGGGGAAAACCCATGAGGCAGCACGTAGTATGGAATTGGTTTAGCAGTAAAAAATTCACACAGCTGATACCACAGACTCAGAAAGACGTCTTATTCTTCACTTGCTACAAACATGGGCCAGCAATGAGGAGGAAAGTTTTCTCTCAGAAATTAACCACATGAGCATCTATGACCCAATACTCATCTCCACACCGCATAACAAAAATCAATCTTTTGAGACACAACCGAATTCCCAGCACTGAGGGACTGCACCATCTGAGGCCCTTCAGCACAAGGTTGGGGACTGATTCCACAACTTCGTCAAGTCCATAAGGTACAAGGGATTTTACGAGACAAATAAAAAACAAAATCTGTTGTAGCTATGCTGTTACTGTGGATGCTGGTGACCATGTAAGTCCCATTGATTGTTGTATGAATGCAGATAGGGATGGGGAGGGAAATGGATCCCTGGTGGTGGGGTCTGATTGTAAGTGATGGGTGGTGGGATCTGATTGTAGGTGGCAAAAATGGGGGAGGATAATGTGCTATATCCGAAGATTAGTGGGGTGGAAGGTGAGGACCAGGAGGTTTCTTTCCTTGTTGCAGTTGGAGGGATAGGATTCAAGGGCTCCCACAGCTACCTGGACTACATCTCCTCCCAGATCCCCCTCCTGTAAAAGTGTGATATCTTACTCCCAATTCCTCCATCTCTGCTGTATTTGCTTCCAGGAGGAGCAACTCCACTCCAGGACATCCCAGATCAAGGACAGCAATTTTCCTTCCCATGTGATCAACAATGCCCTCCAGCACCATCTCCACTTCCAGTACCTCTGCCCTTGAACCCCACCCCTCCAACTACAACAAGGATAGAACTCCGATCCTCTCCTTCCACCCCACTAATCTCTGGACATAGTGCATTATCCTCCGCCATTTTCGCCACCTAAAATCAGGCTCCACCCCATCTGTGTTCCGCAGAGACCACTCCCTCCATGAGTCCCTCATTAGGTCCACGCCACCCCGCCCTCCCAACTTACCCTCCACTCCCAGCACCTGCCCTTGCAAGAGGTGTAAAACTTGCATCCACACCTCCCCGCTCACCTCCATCCAAGGCCCCAAAGGAACATTTTACATCCAGCACAGATTTTCCTACACATCCAAACACCTCATCTACTGTGTCTGTTGCTGTCAATGTGGTCTCCTCTACATCAGGTAGCCAGGACACCAACTCGCAGAGCATTTCAGGGAACATCACTGGGACACATGCAACCAATCAACCACCACCCTGTGGCTGACTACGTCAACTCCCACTCCCACTCCGCCAAGGACATGCAAGTCCTGGGCCTCCTCCCCAACCAAATCCAAGCCACTTGACGACTTGAAGAAGAACACCTCAACTTCTGCCTTGGGACCCTTCAACCAGATGGGATCAACATTGACTTCACCAGTTTCCAAACAGCACCCCCCCATCCCACTTCATTCCAGATCCAACTGTCCAATTCAGCAGTGCCCTCTTGACCTGTCCTATCTGTCCATCTTCCTTCCCACCTATCCACTCCACCCTCCCCATTGACTATCACAATTACCCTCCACCTGCATCGACCTATCGCCTTCGCAGCTACCTTCCCCCCAGCTCCACTCCCACCTTTCTATTTATCTCTCAGCCCCCATCCTCCCTCCCCCACATTCCCGATGAAGGGCTTATGCCCGAAATGTCAATTCTCCCGCTCCTCAGATGCTGCCTGACCTGATGTGCGTTTTCCAGCGCCACTCTCCTGTTGATGAGTGTAGTCAATGAACAATGTGGAGAATGCGGACTGTATGTAGTAATTATGGAAATCAGCAGGCTCTCTGGATTTGTCATTTAAAAACTTAGGAACAGGAGTAGGCCATTCAGCCTCTTTAGCCTGCTCTGCCATTCAATAAGATCATGGCTGATCTGTGGCTTAACTCCATATGCCTGACTTGGGCCCAGAACCCTTGATACTGTTGCTTAATAAAAATAAGTTGTCTATCCTCCACTACTCTTTTGGTGTAGAAGTACATTTTGACATTTCTTCTGAATGGCCTGACTCTAATTCTTAGACTATACTCCCTGGTTCTAGAAAAAAATTATGTTTATCTGCTGTATCTTTCTCCGTTAATATCGTAAAAACCTCAACAAGACCACCTCTTAGCCTTCTAAATTGTAGTGAATAAAGGCCTAATTTGCCTCATCTCTCCTCGTAACTTAACCCCTGAAGTCCAGGTATAATCGTTGTAGTCCTGCATTGAACTCCCTCCAAGGTTGATCTGTCCTTCCTAAGGCATGGTGCCCAAATCTGCTCACAGTGCTCTAAATGAGGTTTGGCAAGTGCTTTATATAACTGAAGCGTAATGTTGGCATCTCTATACTCCAGCTCTTTAGATATGAAGGTCAATATTCCATTAGCTTTCTTGACTATTTTCTGCAACTGTTCATGGCATTTTAAAGAAGTATGTACCTGAACCCACAAATCTCATTGAATATGCATTGTACTTATTTTGTGCCATCTATCCTTTTTCAGTCTGAAATGGTTAACCTCACACTTGCTTATATTATAATTCACTTTCCACAGCTTTCTCCATTCACCTACTGAACGCTGTTATGCTGTCATCAAAACTGTCTACAATGCTGCCCAATTTTGTATCTTCAGCAAATTTGGATATTTGACTTTTTATGCCATTATCCAAATCATGAATGAAGATTGTGAATAATTGAAGCCTAAACACAGATCTCTGTGGGACACCACTCATCACTTCTTGCCGATTTGAGTACTTCTCCATTATTTGCGACACGGTGTCAGTGGTTAGCACTGCTGCCTCACAGCATCAGGGCCCCAGGTTCAATTCCAGCCTTGGGTGACTGTCTGTGTGGAGTTTGCACATTCTCCCTGTGTCTGCGTGGGTTTCCTCCGGGTGCTCCAGTTTCCTCCCACAGTCCAAAGATGTGCAGGGCAGATGAATTGGCCATGCTAAATTGCCCATAGTGTTAGGTGCATTAGTCAGAGGGAAATAGGTCTGGGGGGTTACTCTTCGGAGGGTCGGTGTGGACTCGTTGGGCTGAAGGGCCTGTTTCCACACTGTAGGGAATCTAATCTAATCTAATTTAATTCCAACTCTCTGTTTACTGCCACTCATCCAATTTCCAATCCATGTCAGTAATTTGCCCTCAATTCTGTGGGCTTCCACCTGAACTAACAATCTCGTGTGTGGGACTTTATCAAAAGCCTTCTAGAAGTCCAAATAAACAACATCCATCAACTTGCCTCTCCACCAACTTTGTCACTTGTTCAAAAGCTCTATGAGGTCTGTTAGGAATCACCTACGCTTCATGAATCCACGTTGGCTCTCCTGATACTGAAACATTTTAAGGTGATCAGTTACCCTATCCTTGATTATAGACTCAAACAATTTCCAAACAATAGATGTTAGACTAACTGGTCTGTAATTCCTTGGTTTTTCTCTCTCTTGCCCTTCTTAAAAAGACAAGTGACATAAGCAAATTTTCATAAAATCCCTACAGTGTGGAAACAAGCCATTTGGCCCATCCAGTCCACACCGACCCTCTGAAGAGTAACCCACCCAGACCCATTCCCATACCCTATTACTTGACATTTTCCCCTGACTAATGTACCTAACCTACACATCCCTGAACACAATGGGCAATTTAGCATGGCCAATTTACCTCATTTGCACATTTTTGGATTGTGGGAGGAAACTGGAGCACCTAGAGGAAACCAAAGCAGACATGGGGCGAATGTGCAAACTCCACAAGACAATCATCCAAGGCTGGGATTGAACCTGGGTCCCTGGCGCTGTGAGACAGCAGTGCTAACCACTGAAGCGCCGTGCTGCCTCAGAGGTTGAATCGAGAGGTACAACTTCTGAATGTGAAAGGCATTCTGAAGGGGAGCTCTGAAAACTTACAGTTAGAGCACCGGCAATACGCTCTCTTATCTCCTTTAGCATCTGTCAGGTCCTGGGGATTTGTCACTCTGCAGTCCCATTAATTTGCCCAATATTGATGGTTTAGTTCAGTAACTTTTAGTTGGCCCTGATCTTTTGTTACTTTCTTTGGGACTTCTAGCAAGCTACCCTTCTTTTCTGCTATGAATACCAAAGCAAAATAATCGTTCAGCATGTCTGCCATTTCCCCATGGTCATTGACAATATCCCCACTTTTAGCCTTCAGTGGGCCAATAGTACTGTTGACCAGTCACTTTCCTTTTTATAGAACTGTTAAATGTATTAGGTGGGGTTAATTGCATGCTACAAACTCTGTTCAAGGCAGTTTCTAATCAACCTGTTCAGAGATGTTATGAAACATTTCTGGAGCAAATGGGATTTGAACTTAGGGCTCCTGGCTCACCTTAACCAGCTTTTCACACAGGCCTCTCCAATTAAATGGCTTTGAGTCTAACAAGTTCCAGTGCTGTTCTTCAACTTTTCACAAGATGGTGCTGTAATCTGCTTGCACCGGAGCATTTGTGGCTTTATTACAGAGAAATGTTGGAGCCTTTATTGTGAAAAGAGGATGGCAATTGTTGCATTTTCCAGCCAATAAATTGATATTCTTCCTGCTAATTTTCATCTCGAAGTACATCTGGTTCCATGAATTATTGTTCCTCCTCCAGCCTGATGCACACTACTTGGTGCCAAAGCCTCTGGATAACTTTCACATCTTTACTGTTATTGTCACATTTCAGCAACACAACCTACTAACGTTTGGTGATAAAATGCTATGAAACCTTTTTGCTCACTTCTGGAAAATTGTTCTTGGGTTAAGTATTTCTCTCTTGTATCTGTTCCAGATCTAAATCTCTGCTGCAAATATATTGCTATTTCATCGAGTCATAGAGATGTACAGCACAGAAACAGACTTTTTGGTCCCCCTCGTCCATACCGACCAAATATCCTCACCTAATCTAATCCCATTTTCCAGCACTTGGCCCATATCCCTCTAAACCCTTCCTATTCATATACCCATCGAGATGCCTTTAAAATACTGTAATTGTACCAGTCACTACCACTTCATCTGGCAGCTCATTCCATCCACTCACCACCTTCTGTGTGAAAAAGTTGCTGCGTAGGTCCCTTTTATATCTTTCCCCTCTCACCCTAAACCTATGTCCTCCAGTTCTGCACTCCCCCACCCCAGGGAAAAGACCTTGTCTATTTACCCTATCCATGCCCCTCATGATTTTATAAGCCTTTCTAAGGTCACTCCTCAACCTCTGATGCTCCAGAAAAAACAGGCCCAGCCTATTCAACATCTCCCTATAGCTTAAATCCTCCAACTCTGGCAACAGCCATGTAAATTTTTTCATAACTTGATAGGAAGGAGACCAGATTCCAATATTCCAAGGATCATTTTAATTCGATAACTCATTATTCTTAGAGTTCAAAAGTGTTTGCAAATGAATGCTCCAAGTCACTCATAATGTAACCTTTTCTAAATGTTTAATTTACAAGTTTCTATTATCACGTTAATTTGGAGGAGAGAGCATAATAACAATTTGGTAAATTGATGACACAGCACTACTTGTAGTGTCAGAAAGTTCTTTCGAAATATCAGAGATCAAATAAAATCTGGAAGTCTAGAATGTGGATTGAATGTGAACATCCAAGAAAATTAAATGATGTGAGTTAAAAAGGAACATCTGAGAAGAAACTATAGCTACATCCAGATCCAAGGTGAGGTTCTCCATTTTGTTCCGATTCCAGATGGATACCACAATTAGTTAAGCTACTGCGTGAGGAGGGATGAACTAAATCCCCTTCTTTAGTAATCTACCCTCGCAGTTGGTTGAAATAAGATTAAGATTAGATTAGATTCCTTCCAGTATGGAAATAGGTCATTTAGCCCAACAAGGAGAAAGTGAGGACTGCAGATGCTGGAAATCAGAGCTGAAAATGTGTTGCTGGAAAAGCGCAGCAGGTCAGGCAGCATCCAAGGAACAGTAGAATCGACGTTTCGGACATTTAGCCCAACAAGTCCACACTGACCCTCCGAAGAGTAATCCACCCAGACCGATTCCCCTACCCTATATTTACCCCTAATAAAGGCATCAAACACAATGGGCAATTTAGCATGACCAATTCATCTGACCTTTGGATTGTGGGAGGAATCCAGAGTACCCATAGGAAACCCATAGGAATTGCCTTGATGTTGAACAGGGATCGTCATCACATAATTATCATTGTAGTCACAGGAGATCATAGTCCAATCTGTTTTGATTTTCCTCTTACCCCTTTGAAGGGTTATTGTCTGAAGTTCCTTTCACATCTCTAGATCTGACAGTCCATGGTTCTCTATCTATCTCTCTCTCCAGAGAGCCACTTAATTTACATCTGGCAGCCATTTTTGTCCACATTAGCTGCCTGTTATGAAACACATTTTGGAATTACAAATTGAAAACATCCACAGTACCTGTGGTAATGACACTAGAGTAAAGATTGGAACAAGTAGGTAAGTCTGTCTATTTATTATAAGTGGTAACAGAAGAGGGCAGATGTGAGGCTGAACTTAGAAGGATAGAAATAACCAGAAGCATTTTTGTGAAGATGAAGAATATGTTAACAGCAAGAAAACTCAAACCTTTAACAAGGAAAAGACGAATAAGATGCTACATTATATTTACTTTCCATGTGCCTTAGAAACCTGGACAATAAGTAAAGATCTTTGGAGGAGAATAGAGACCTTTGAAATGTGGAAGCTCAGAAGTATGGTAAAAATTCAATATACAAACCATAAGTTGAATATACAAATGTTTGAAATTGTAAGTTCAAAGATAATTCCAAAAGCAGACATCCAGGGAAGGCAATGTTAGTATTTTGGCCGTTTAATCAGGGCTGATAAACTGCAGAGATCTCTTTCACAGAGCAAAGTGGAGGGCAGAAGAAAGAGGGGTCAGCCCAGGGCCCATTGGATGATGGGTGTCATGGAGCGGAGAAAGACGAGCTACAGTGAATGATACAGATGGTGCAAGATAAAGTGTGTGGCGTACCATGTGGCAGCAGGCTTTCTGATAGGAGTTATCAAGAACAGCAGCATCAAGCTTATAACATGCAAATCACATAATTTAACTTAGTGATTCTATAAAATTTTTAAAAGTGTAGGAGAGAAAGATTTTGGGAGGGTGGGTGATTATCTTCTGATATACTGAGCTTGGGTGAGGAGGGTTTGGATCTCAGACTATGTAACTAGAGAGACCCACTCTCGTTCCTCTCAAAAAAAAATCTAACACTGCTGGCTCCAACCAATTTATTTCCTGGAGTATTTTGTGAGTGGTATCTTTGGGGGCCAACAGTTAGAACATTCCCTGACCAGTGCATACTGTTACAATTCACAATTCCATAAATTCTATTCTGAATGCTGAAGAGCAGAATTCCAATGGACTTGTGGACAGGAGCTCCAAGGAATTAGTTTGAATATTTGATCCTCCCCAGAGTGTTCACAATGCTGTCTATGATATCGCTGTAACCTGTGAGTAGTTGTGACATACAACAAACTCTATCATGTTACCTACAAGGTACTTTTCTAGTTGGACCAAGAAGTGGTTTTAGCTGGAAATGTGTTGCTGGAAAAGCGCAGCAGGTCAGGCAGCATCCAGGGAACAGGAGAATCGACGTTTCGGGCATAAGCCCTTCTTCAGGAATGAGGAAAGTTTGTCCAGCAGGCTAAGATAAAAGGTAGGGAGGAGGGACTTGGGGGAGGGGCGTCGGAAATGTGATAGGTGGAAAGAGGTCAAAGTGAGGGTGATAGGTCAGACTGGGGTGGGGGCGGAGAGGTCGGGAAGAAGATTGCAGGTTAGGAAGGCGGTGCTGAATTCGATGGATTTGACTGAGACAAGGTGGGGGGAGGGGAAATGAGGAAACTGGTGAAACCCGAGTTCATCCCTTGTGGTTGGAGAGTTCCTAGCCGGAAGATGAGGCGTTCTTCATCCAACCGTCGTTTCGCTGTGGTCTGACGATGGAGGAATCCAAAGACCTGCATATCCTTGGTGGAATGGGAGTTCTGTCCTGGTGAGGACCAGTGGGGTTCTGTCCTGGTGAGGACCAGTGGGGTTCTGTCCTGGTGAGGACCAGTGGGGTTCTGTCCTGGTGAGGACCAGTGGGGTTCTGTCCTGGTGAGGACCAGTGGGGTTCTGTCCTGGTGAGGACCAGTGGGGTTCTGTCCTGGTGAGGACCAGTGGGGTTCTGTCCTGGTGAGGACCAGTGGGGTTCTGTCCTGGTGAGGACCAGTGGGGTTCTGTCCTGGTGAGGACCAGTGGGGTTCTGTCCTGGTGAGGACCAGTGGGGTTCTGTCCTGGTGAGGACCAGTGGGGTTCTGTCCTGGTGGCGGTTGGAGGGGCGGGGTTCAAGGGCGGAGGAGCGGGAAGTGGAAGAGATGCGGTGGAGGGCATCGTCAACCACGTCGGGGGGGAAATTGCGGTCCTTGAAGAAGGTCAGATCCACACCCCCCAAATGAGCAGGGATTCAGGGAACAGAATACTTAGGAGTGTGAGACAGAGGAGGTAGACATATATGGTGACCCTTGCTGCTTCTGAGTTCACAAACCTACTTGGGGGTCCCAAGATGGGAAGCTCTATCATCTAGTATACTAGTCTTAGTGATCTCGGACTAAGTCCCACTTGCTGCAACTGGATCCTCAGTTTTCTGACCCACAGGCCATAATCAATGAAGATTGGGGACAATATTTCATCCTCACTAACACTCAACACTGGAACCCCCCAGGGTGGGTACTCAGCCCCCTACTATACTCACTGTATATCCATGACTTGTCACCAAATACCAAACTAATGCCATTTACCAGTTCACTGATGAGGAGAAAGTGAGGTCTGCAGATGCTGGCGATCAGAGCTGAAAATGTGTTGCTGGAAAAGCGCAGCAGGTCAGGCAGCATCCAGGAAACAGGAGAATCGAGGTTTCGGGCATAAGCCCTTCTTCAGGATTCCTGAAGAAGGGCTTATGCCCGAAATGTCGATTCTCCTGTTCCCTGGATGCTGCCTGACCTGCTGCGCTTTTCCAGCAACACATTTTCAGCCCAGTTCACTGATGACTCCAGCATAGTCAGTCGAATCTCAGATGGCGACGAAACAGACTACAGACGAGAGGTGGAAGACCTGGAAAAATGGTGCACTGAGAGCAACCTAGCTCTCAATGCCAGCAAAACCAAGGAACTCTTTATTGACTTCCGGCAGGATGTTACTAATACCCATCTATACATTAACAGGACAGAGGTGGAACGAGTGGAGAGTGTCAAGCTCCTGGGAGTGGTTATCCACAACAAGCTTTCTTGGACTCTTCATGTGGACGCAGTGGTTACAAAGGCCCAACAACATCTCTTCTTCCTCAGGCAGCTGAGGAAATTTAGCATGATGGCAAATACCCTTGCCAACCTTTATAGGTGCACCATCGAGAGCATTCTGTCTGGACGTATGCAAAATCGGAAACGGTTACAGAGAGTGGTGAACCCATCCCGGACAATCACAAAGGCCACCCTCCATCTATAGAATCCATCTACCAGGCCGCTATCAAGGAAAGGCCGCCAGCATTCTTAAAGATCCATCCCACCTTGGCAATGTTTTTCTACAACCTCTACCATCGGGCAGAAGGTACAGAAGCCTGAACACATGCACCAGCCGGTTTCACAACAGTTTCTACACGACTGTTGTCAGAATACTGAATGGACTCACAAACTCTTAACATTTGCCTGTACCTGTGTTTTTGTTTTGCTGCTGTTTACCTATTATTTACTTAACTACGCTACTCGACTCTGTCATCTGCCTGTATTGCTCACAAGACAAAACTTTTCACTGTGCCTCTGTACACGTGACAATAAATTCATTTCAATTCAATACTGAGCTGGCATGCCCATGCAACACACATCCTTCCTTTCCATTATCAGTGCCATAAAGTTGGCCTCCAAGTGGTTCAGTGGTTAGCACTACTGCCTCACAACACCAAGGACCCAGGTTCAATTACAGCCTCAGGCTATGTGGAGTTTGCCTATTCTCCCTGTGTGTGCATGGGTTTCTTCTGGATGCTCCAGTTTCCTCCACAATCCAAAGATGTGGAGGTTGGGTGGATTGGAAATGCTAAATTGCCCACTGTGTCCAGGGATGTGGAGGTGAGGTTGATTGGCCATGGAAAGTGCAGGGTTACAGCACCATTGATGCAGACACTGTTCTGCTTCCTGAAGTCAATTACCAGCTCCTTCATCTTGTCTTTCATTGTCTTTACACTATGCCACTAAGCACACAATCTCTTTCCTGTATTCTGTCCCATCATTGTTTGAGATCCATCCTACAATGGTGGTGTTGTCAACAAACTTGTAAATGGAATTTTTGAGTGGAAATTGGCCACACAGTCGTTAGTGTAGGAGTATAGTGGGGGAGTTGAGTATGCAGTGTTGCGGGACATCGATGTTGAGGATTATGGTGGAGGCAGTGTTGTCACCTATTCTTACTGATTGCAGTCTATGGATCAGGAAGTTAAGGATCCCGTTATAAAGGGGGGAGGGGCTGGTGGGGAGCAGGGTAAGGGGGTGGGGGGGTGGGTTGGTGGAGGAGCCGAGTCCTAGGTCTCGGAGTTTAGAGGTATCTGTTTGAATTATAGTGTTGAAGACTGAGATGTAGTCAATAAGTAGAAGCCTACATAGGTGAAGAACATGAACATGTATTGTTTGTAACCAGTAGTTGAGGACCATGGCCTGAGATATCAGTATGTGATATCCAACATGAAGGTTGTATGGATCAAGCAGTGAACTAGAGTCACCAGCTACATGCATTGGCTTCTACATTGAGAATTCTTGACATTTAACCTGCTTGATACAGAAATTTGAATATTAATGAAGCAAGTTGTGGCATTAATAAGGTGTTTGACAAGCGATAATCCCCCTTCAATGGCAATTGGTTGCTGCCGAAGGAGAAACTCACCACATCACTCGATTAAAGACTGTTTCTTCTATGTTCCTTCTATTTCTTCTTTCTTCTATGTTTCCATGTATCTCTAGACAAGCTATGTGATTCCTCATTGTCTGAAACTATGTTTTTTTCTCATGGGACATCAGCACAAATGTTGCCCATTCCTAGTTGCACTGAGTGGTTTGCCAGGCTATTTTAGAGGGTTGTCAAAAGTCAACCACATTGCTATTGGACTGCAGTCACATCTAGATCAGACTGAGTAAGGATGGCAGAGTTCTTTTCTAAGAGTATTAGATCAATGATAGTTGATTACTATTTCACAGAAACCAGTTTGCAATCAAAGAGATATTAATTCAATTTCATTCGCCCAGATACCATGGTGGGAGTTGAACTCATGCTCCCCAAATAATATCCTTGGTCTCTGTTGGCTGACTCAGAGAGTCCTTCTCAATTGAGACTGTCAGCCTTAATCTCCTACAAGCAATCTGAGAAATGCAAAGGAAAAAGTCTTTAAGAGGTGCAAAGCAAGCGGTCGACATGAAAGACAGCTCCTGGGACAATTGGTCAGCTTGACAATTGCAGAAACCTCCAGTGTCAACATCCAGGGAATTATAATTGACCAGAAAGTTAATGGAGAGAAAGTGAGGACTGCAAATGCTGGAGATCGGAATCAAAAAGTGTGGCACTGGAAAAGCACAGCAGGTCAGGCAGCATCGGAGGGGCAGGACAGTCAATGTTTTGGGCATAAGCCCTTCATAAGCAAGGGCTTATGCCCGAAACGTCGACTATCCTGCTCCTCGGATGCTGCCTGACCTGCTGTGCTTTTCCAGCGTCACACTTATGGA
Organism: Chiloscyllium plagiosum; assembly: GCF_004010195.1. Lineage (NCBI taxonomy): Eukaryota > Metazoa > Chordata > Chondrichthyes > Orectolobiformes > Hemiscylliidae > Chiloscyllium > Chiloscyllium plagiosum. The sequence continues at coordinate 31,865,377 of NC_057742.1, read as the reverse complement.
CTTAGAAAGTTAACTGAACCAGCCAAATAAATATTGTGGCTAAAAACAAGAGTAGGCCAGAGGCTGAGAATTCTACAGAAAGTGGCTTCCAATGTCTGACCACATTGATAAGTGACACATTTTGGAATAAGGGGTTGTTGTATATCAGCCAGTGATATAACTGATGATGCAATCATGAGACAGAGAAACCAGGCAAACAGCTAGTATAATTCTACAGTGAACAAACTGAGTCTTACACAAAGTATAGGCTGCCAACCCTTGGACAACTCCATTTTAAACGACACATCAGAAGCGTAATGGAATACTCCCCACTTGCCTGGATGAGTGCAGTGTGCTCACGAAGCTTGATATCATGCCGGATAAATCACATTGCTTGATTGGCACCCATCCACCACCTTCAAAATGTTCTCCTTTCACCACAGTGGCAGCAATGGGTATCATCTGTAAGATGTACTGCAGAAACCTACCAACCCTCCTTTGACAGCAACAGTGAGGAAGTTCATCAGAAGTTGCAGCAGAACCTTGATCAGCTGGGGAAAGGGCCCGAGAAATGGCAAATCGAGCTTAATATAGACAAGTGTGAGGTGTTGCATTTTAGAAAGTCAAATCAAGGTAGGAGTTTCAAGGTGAAAGTGAGGACTGCAGATGCTGGAGATCAGAGCTGAAAATGTGTTGCTGGAAAAGCGCAGCAGGTCAGGCAGCATCCAAGGAGCAGGAGAATCGACGTTTCGGGCATGAGCCCTTCTTCAGGAGTTTCAAGGTGAATGGTAGGGCCTTTAGGCGTATAGTGGATCAGAGGGACCTTGGTGTTCAGGTGCACAGTTCTGTGACAGTGGAGTCACAGGTAGACAGGGCAGTGCAGAAGGTTGTTGGCACACTGGCCTTCATCAAGCAGGGCACTGAGTATAGAAGTTGGGATGTTATGCTGCAGTTGTACAGGACATTGGTGAGGCTGCACTTGGAGTATTGTGTTCAGATTTGGTCACCATGCTATAGGAAGGATATTATTAAACATGAAAAGAGTGCAGAAGAGATTCACAAAGATGTTGCCAGAACTCAAGGATGTGAGTTATAGGGAGAGGTTGGGCAAGCCAGGAACTTTTTCTTTAGAGAGCAGGGACTGCAGGGGATCTTATAGAAGTGTATAAGATCATGAGTGGCATGGATAGGGTGAATGCACTTGGTCTTTTTTCCAGGGTTAGGGATTCGAGGACTAGAGGGCATCAGTTTAAGGTTGGAGGGGAAAAAATAAAAGGGAACTTGAGGGGCAACTTTTTGCACAGAGGTTGGTATGCAGATGGAATGAGCTGCCAGTGGAAGTGATTGAGGTGGACACATGACCAATATTTAAAAGGTATTTGGACAAATACATGGACAGAAAAGGATTAGAAAGGTATGGACCAAGTGCAGGGAAATGGGATGAGCGTGGATGGACATTTTGGGTGGCATGGACCAGTTTGGGCTGAAGGTTCTGTCTTCACGTTAGAGGACTCTATGATCCTATGACTCCATAACTTCTAACCTTTGACTTTCACGACCGTGAAGGTCAAAGCTAGCAAGAATAGTTGACAAGAATGATCCCAGAAGTGATGAGCTTGTCATATGAAGAGCAATTGAGGACTCTGGGTCTTGATGGAGTTTAGAAGGATTTGGGGGGTGGAGGGGGAGGGGGGGGTGGCGGGGGGGAGGAGTGGAGGGGTGGGTGTGCGCTCTGAAAGAAACTTACAGGATACTGAGAGGCCTGGATAAAGTGGACGTGGGGAAGATGTTTTCATTAATAGGAGAGACTAGGACCTGGGGACATGGCCTCTGGTATAAAGGATGACTTTTTAGAACTGAGATGAGAAGGAATTTCCTCAGTAAGTGGGTGGTTAATCTGTAGAACTCCCCAGAATACTGTGCAGCCAGACTCAATGGGTCAAATGGCCGAATGCTGCTTCTATATCTTTTGGCCTTATGGCAGATACACAGAAACATTTTTGTTTAGATATTAAAAACTTTAATTGGAAATTTGGACAGGTTCTTTGTGCAGTCACCCCAACTATTATGCCTTCCATGGTATTAGAAGATGTGGGAATGGCAGGATGATGTCACCCATCATTACACTTTTTTTAGGCCTAGCGTAAAGTATGTGCGTAAGGTGCAAATACATTTGCAGAGCAGTCAGTTGCTGTCAAGAAAATGTACAATGTCAAAGCCAGTGTGTTATTTTCAGAAACGGTCAAACTTCATCCTCCCCCAACAAAACAAGTTGATTCTGAAAAATCACATGCCCTTTGTAGCGTCCTAGACATCAAGCTAGTTCCAGAAGTGCAACGGTGTCATGTCTTTTCATGAAAGTTAATCCATTCCAGGGATAAATGAAAGCCGGGACTTTGCCTAAGTTGTGAAAGTCTTCAGAGTTTTGTGTCATCTGTGGTTTCAAGAAAGTCAAAATATCAGAATACGGTAGATGGATGACAACAGTTTGAGAAGGCAGCTCACCATCGTCTTCTCTAGGGCAACCAAGGATGTCAGCAACATGAAGATTTCATGAGTGAATAAAAGAAAAGGAAAGAAATTTAAAATATACTGCCTCATGAATATAGTTAACTTGGAAAACACACCAATAGTTTGTATTTTAATAAGACCTTTAACATGGTAAATCATTTCAAGGCACATCACAGGAACAAAATCGACACCAGCCCAAAGGAATATATAGCAGATGGTCAGGGAAGTAGATCTTAAGGAGCACCTGAAAGAAAAGGGAAAAAGCGGAGATGTTTAGGTAGAAGTTTCAAGAGATCAGCTTTGGCATTGCAGTAGGAATGGATTCCAGTCAAGAGGCACATGAAACGGATGATGCACAGGGTGCTAGAGCAGTTAGAGTTAGAATAGAATTAGAATGGAGGTGGGAAAAAGCTACAGACATACAAAGAACAATTCCATGGAGTGATTTGAACATGTCAATGAGAATGTTTAAAGTGAAGTGTGGGTGCGCTGGAAGCCAATTCAATTCAGGCTTGATGGTGAATGGGATAGTTCCTTCCTAACAGAATTCAATTTTTGTATGGAAACAACCTTATGGTGTCTAAAATGGAGGAACCGGTCAGGAAGTCAATGGAATAGTCAAATTCATACCATCAAAGAGTCCAAGAGGTAGGGCATACTGTACACAGAAATGAATTAATTTGACTTTACCTTTCGAGAGCAAGTTTATTTTCAGTTTATTTTATTTTTTTGAAACACATTGCAAAGGACTGACCAAATTTCAGTAGTTGAGAATCTTTCATGCTAGTGAGTTGCACTTAAAGGCATCTCAATGATGGCAGCAAATGGTCAGGAGTAGGATAAAGACAGCGGAAACAAATCTATTTTGTAAGAGCCAAGATTTCCATCAACTGGAAGTTCGAAGCTTCAGGCTAAGGATTTGGTACATTTCCTCAATCTGTTTATAAAGCCTTGGCAATAGCAATGGAACTTTGATAGCTTCAAATGTATCCTCAAGAATCAAGGCATCTGGCACAGGAAGACCTACCATGGCAGACTTAGAATTAATGTGGGAGCCCCACTCCTTTTTAACACTTGGAGAGAAACTGTGTAAATAAAGAACACATTTAAAAATTTTCAAAATATTTATTGCATCTGGAACTAAAAGTTTTAAATATCTCAATCTTCAACATTCAAAGTATTACACTCTGTGACTATAATGGGCTATGTGTTTATTCAAATTGACAGTTAGGAAATATTAGTTACCAAATAGTTGGGTGAAGAGAAGGAATGCAGTTCAGTCGGAAGTTTTCAATGGAAATAATTTGATGGCCACTGAGTTGTTTATAATGCAATCAATCTTTGGGATTATGATAATAACAGTAAGACATCAAAGGGTTCTGATTACCAACTGCAAAAGCCAAACTCAGATGGCTGAGTGATGTTATCCGAATGCCGAAATGGATTACTGTCTTGACAGACACCAATGAGTTCTGATTCATTAAATTGACGTAGAATGAAAATATTTTCCAGAGTTAAAATAGCAAAAAGCAACAAATTTGAACATTGGATTGCCATAAATGTTACAAATACCATGGGCCCCCTATGCTTTAAACTGAAGCAGTGCCACACTGTTACAGGTGGTCTGTCTTGGTGTTTTCTCTTGTCAATTTTAATTAAGTTGCTTTGTATTTCCCATGCTTTATAATTTCATTTCACACTTGCACATTTACTGTTCTCCTTTAATCTCATGATATGTTTTGAATGTGTCTGGGGGACATGATAAATATCATAGTAACAGAAACAGACCCTCTGAGACAATTAGTTAACAGTAAATTGTGCTAAGCCAAAGATTCTAATGTACAGTTAGTAATCATGACTTTAGAACATATTGGTAATGAGCTTTATTTAAAAACCCTCTTAATCTATTTTTTTTTCAGTAATCTCAGGCATTTAATAAAAGACTTTGAACACCTCTTGAAATGAGGCAGCATAATAACATACATTATATGCTCTCAAACTGGACTAGTAATGCCAAGAGTTAACTGATGAATCTGCATCTTGGGTCTTCTGAAAAAGAAACGGCCCTAGGGCATTCAAGTTAGTGTCATTGGGTCAGACCTGTATTTTCATTAAAGGCATCTTGAGCTATCATTGAGAGTTGCAAGATTAGCAATCATTTAGCCTTAGCATTGGCAGAACAGGTGTCCAAACATCAGTATTAAATTGCAAGAGGTTAAGTGATTCTGCTGGTTAATGACAGAACCATCTTTAAAAGGAGACGAGAGGAAACTATCATGATCAGCCTAACACTTTGGGACAAAACCATTTTGTGACACAGCTGTGTATACTCTGCATAACTCAATGCCATTTGACACATTTCTTGCCTGGTTCGTGTCTTCATAGTTTGCATTGCTACCAGGCATTTCCATTTGAATCTATTTATCTGACTTTGTTGTTTCTAAGATTATATTAGTAAGATAAATTAGATCATTTAGTCTCACCATTGAATTCAGTCATACTTTGAGATTTTTGATGCTATATGAATTTCATAGGTTTACAAAGTATTTCCAAACATAGAAACAGGCCATTTGGCCCAACAAGTCTGTGCTAGTTTTTATACTCTGCATGAACTTCCTCCAATCTTACTCCATTTCAGCCTATCTTACTATCTCATCCTCCCATTCGTGTACTTATGTAGTGCCCTGCACAAGTATCTATGCTATTCATCTCAAATGTTGTATGGACCAAAGGTCACTCTGCTATAACACACATTTCATCAGCACAAATTGGCCATAACGCGATTGACGAATTGTGGGAATGAGCTGCCAGAGGAAGTGGTGGAGGCTGGTACAATTGCAACATTTAAGAGACATTTGGATGGGTATATGAATAAGAAGGGTTTGGAGAGATATGGGCCGGGTGCTGGCAGGTGAGACTAGATTGGGTTGGGATATCTGGTCGGCATGGACGGGTTGGACTGAAGGATCTGTTTCCATGACTCTGTGACTCTATGTTGTTCGGGTGATGTGAACGTTCTCCTGAATGGGTATAGCAATTTTCCATTTGCGGTCTTCTACAGTGTGATTTTCTATGCCGTTTCCCATAGCGCAATTTTCTATAGCGTGAGGTTGCAGAGGAACACAACTGTCATGTTAAAGCAGAACCACTTGTGAAAGTTCTATAGTTTTAAATTAATTTTGCTATTTTGCAAATACATAAATTATATAATTGACCCTGTTTACTTTTATTGTTTATTTACAAAGTACCCTGATTTAGGAAGATAGCAAATACTGTTGCTCCCCTGTGCTGCTACTTGTACTGGTTTGGTGGAGTCAAGATTAGAGTGGTGCTGGAAAAGCACATCAAGTCAGGCAGCATTTGAGGAGCAGGAAAAATCGACGTTTCGGGTAAAAGCCCTTCATCAGGAATGAGGCCTCATTCCTGCCCTGTTGTGCTTTTCCAGCACCACTCTAACCTTGACTCTGATCTCCAGCATCTGCAGTACCCACTTCGGGCTGGTTTGGTGGAGGCCTAGTGCTATGGTGGTGCAAGGGGCATCTATCTATCCCTTGACACGATTGTGCCCATGCATACGTCCAGTAGTTCTGGACAAGAAGGGCAAACACAAGTGTTTGATCTGGGAAATCTTGAATGTTTGTTATCCTGATATTATACAGCCCAACCACATGATGTGACACCACAATCCCAAACTTGACCAACAATCGTGGAGGCAACTACTTTATCATTCACTGCAAACAATAAACGTGAAATTGCAAGATACATCCTGATTAGTGTTTTAAAAAGGTGAAGCAAGGAAGGTAATTGTCCGGAACAATCCAGGAGAGTATATGGGGATGTTTTGAAAAATTACAGAGAGTGTTGTTATAACTATGGGAGTGCAACAAGGGTCAGTTTTGGGGTATCAACTATTTACAATCAAAGTTAATAACTTTGATGAAGAGGCTAAGAGTCATATATCCAATTTTGCTGATGATACAAAGTTAATTTGGAAGATTAGCTGTGAGGAGGAGTCAAAGAGGCTACAAAAAGAGATAGACCTGCATGGGCAAACTATTTGCAGTTGAGGTATCATGTGGAGAAGTGTGAGGTTATTCATTTTTTAAGTAAATTAGAAAAACACAAGTTTTTTAAGAGACGTTAAACTTTTAAATGTTGATACTCAGGAAGATTTGGATGCATTTGAACAAAGAATAGATACAGCAATGGATTAGGAAGGCAAGTAACAAATTGTTCTTAACAGCAGGGGATTGGAGTACAAAAGTAAGGATAACTTGCTACAATTGTAAATGGCTTTGATGCGATAACACCTGCAATGGTAGCTATTGGTAAAACTGACTTTTTTGGATATAAATTGTCCCAATAGTCCAGTGTTTGAGGCACTATACTGAAGGTGCTACATCTTCAGATTGGTGTCAATAAGGTTTTTGCATCACCGACATCAGTGAAGTAGAATTTGTCAAAGTAAGTCTGCCGCAATCATCAGAAGCTTTTTTTTCTGGCTCATCATGGTATGTCACCAAGTGAGATAATGTTTGTTGTATTGGAATGTAGTCCTCCATATACTGGAAGCAGCAGAACAGTTGAAATGAAATGCAGTGTTTCTTGAATATGTAGCAGAGGGGGTGATAATACAATCAGCATTATCCTTCATTGTACAGTTGGACAGGGCAAGTTGAGGCTTTCAACATTAGCACTAAGCACAAATCAGGTCAGGAGCCAATGCAAAGTATGTGCACTAACCATTTTGTATCCCCAATGCCCATGTTAATTCAATGTTTGTCATATTTTATGACCTCCCTCCCCCCACCCCACCTCCATCAATGGAACTGTACATCTTGAATGTTTTCTCCAGTGCTGTGATGAAGTTCTCACTGGGCAGTGGTGAGTTACCAATTGATGTTTATTTTTGTTTGTTTACTACCTTATTAACAGGTCAACTCACCACCTAAATATTCTGGTTGTGACCTTACCAAACACAATAAACAAACTAGCCCTCAGGAAAACTCAACAAGGAAACTAGTATATGTTCTTGGTGGCTTCTCGCCGCTTGCTCCAGAAGACCTCCATGTTGGACAACAATACCTCAGGCATGCTCCATGGGCATCAGCCACATGCACCCACATCCACAAATAGTGGCACACAACATCTTCCAGCCTTCAAGAACCCTTATACTGCATCTCAAAATGCATTTACAGGATAAGTTTGCTCTTCAAAACTGACCCTCGGATTCACCAGAAATTATCACTGTGATGCTGCAGCAAGAATACTGTGTGCTCAGGGACATGTGTTCAGCTCTTAGACCATGCTATACCTCTGGGCTCTTTGCTCACTGGCAGAGCACTCACTCACTCTGAGCCTCCCTGGATACTCACATTTTCCCTACCTTGCCTTGTCTTTTTGTGATTTGCCATCTCAGTCAGTGATATCAGGCTCAGAATACTACTGTCAGTTAACACAGACATAAAGCCACGAAGCTTGTCACAGTTATAGACAAGGCCTCTGTCTAATCAAGGGGAATAACCTTTGCTCAGGAGTTTCCAGCACAGTCAATCAAGAGCAACCTCCAATACGAGTACGGACACTGCTCAAGGTGATCAGAGTCAGAATCCCCTCCTATACGGAGTAAAGAGCCAAATGAGGGGCAACCCATTACCGGTCTTGACTGTTTCTACCCTTTATGGGCTGTCGTTCTCCTGGATTGAGAAAGAGGCAGGTATTAGAGAAGATGAAAGTGGCTAGCACAGCTGTTACTTTGGTGCGGTATGGGGTTTGAGCGAATGAGTAGGCAGTGCCCAAGGCATGTAGGGTTAGAGCTGCTGGGGCATTGAGTGGGACAAGGTGAGTGGGAAGATGTTGAGAATTATAGACAATAAGCCTGGTGGGAGGTGGGTGCAGTGGAAGAGATAGAGTGCCTGTAAGGTATTAAATAAAATTTGGTGGAATGTACACTGGCTGGGTGGAGAAAGGCATTGACCTTCTTCTTACAGTGCTGGGTATTTCGCCAGATAGTTGAGACTACTATAGCCTGGGTGCCGACTTCAGACCAGGCTGACTTGGTCTCCTGTTGTGGCCTCTATTTTTGGTCCAGGGGAAGAGAAGTCCCACTGTTCTTTCCAGTAGGATTTTCAGAACAGAGCCTGCAAAGAGGGGTATGGATTTCCCCCGGTCTGCTATGTTAGGGATAAATGTCAGGAACCATGCAGGGCAGCTCCGCACTGACAATGTTTGTCTTGGTGCACAAAAGATTTTTAAAGATGGCTCTGGCACCAGGGATGAAAGACACATGGTAAGATGGAGGGTAAATTGAACTTGACAATTGCCCTTTGGGGGTGAACGGCAATTAAGGCAGTGAGTTTGGCAAGATTGCATAAGAAATCTTGCTTATCCTCTTGGCAAGAATCCCTTAAACAAACTCAATATGACCTGATCAAGAAACTGAAAGATTCAGTCCAGTGTTTTTAACACGAAGCAATCCTTAGTCACTGACTTTGGAGTGTTGTGCTCCCAAATTCCTTCTTCACCAGTTTACCATATGGTAGCATCATATCACTTTTCCCTGCAATAAACAAGTTGCTAACTATCAAATTTCAACATAGTTTTAATGATAAAGGTGAATGAGAGAATAAAACAATGTTATCTCAGCAGTGACTCAGGTTGGCAAAAGATAAACAATATTTATTGGTAATGCTGGAAAACTGTTTAAATTCTAGCTAGTAGCTAATGCAAATTTTGTTCAAGTTGGCAGCACTGAAAAGTATGCCCACAATTTTTAATGACTTTATTCCATTTTCCAATTGTTTTACAGTTCATTCTCCAAATTTTCCCTGGGCGTTGAGTATCTTTTCAGTAACAACAACTTTGTGCATTATTTCTGTCTCAATTTCATCAACACATTCGTACCATTTGCTGAATATGATCTCAGGTATTCTGATGGCTGTTGACTGAAAGAGATGTGAGAGTGGGTGAGGAATTAGAACTCTAAATTCACCAGAATGATCAGCAATCTTTCTTCAAAAAGAAGAAACAACAAGGGGCTAACATAGTACTCAGCCACAAACGTAAATACAGGGCTGGAAATTTGCTGGAAAGTAATGCCAAGCCAACATAGATTTATGAAAGGGATGTTATATTTGACAAAACTCTTGGAATATTTTGAGGACATTACTAGCAGAGTAAATAGAGGACGGTCAATTGATGTGCTGTATTTAGATTCTCATAAAGCTTTCGATAAGGTCGCAAGATGTCAGTAAACAAAATTAGAATACCTGGGATAGACTGTAATATATAGGCATGGGAGTTTTGATTACTCTTGAGTGAGATAATTGCATCACGGTCAAGGGCACCAATTATTGCCTATCCCTAATTGCCCCTGCTCTATTTAGGTCTCTAGGTCATTTCTGAGTTAACCACTTGATATGATCTGCATGGGTTCACATGCAGATCATATCAAGTAATGATGGTAGATTGCCTTCTCTAAAAGACATTGAAGGATTGAATATTAGTTTCCAGGAAGAAAATGGAAAGTAGGATTAAATAAGTCATTCTCAGGTTGTAGGCTTTGACCAGTTGGACATTGCAAGTACCAGAACTTGGGCTCTAGCTGCTCATAATCTACATTAATGGTTTGGATGTGGGGACCAAGTGTCAAATTTCTAAGTTTTTGGATGAAATAAAACTTGTTGGAAATATGAGTTGGAAAGATGATGTAAAGAGACTTCCTGGGCAAGAACATGACAGTTGAATTTGATTTGGTTAAATGTGAAATTTCCACTTTGGTTGGAGAAAGGTGGAATATTCCTTTAATGATGAGAGACTGTAAAATGTTGTTAATGTTCAAAGGAACCTAGATGTTCTTTCACATTAGTCAGTGAAATGTGACAGGTAGGTACAATAAGCAATTAGGAAGGCAAATGGTATATTGGCCTAAAAAGTCATAAGACTATAAGAAACAGAGTCAGGAGTATGCTGTTCATGCTCCCGAGACTACTCCATCTTTCACTGGGATCATGTTTGATCTATATTCCTCACATCTATTTTCCTGCTCTCTCCCTGTAACCTTTGATTCCCACTAATTGAGAATCTATCTAACCCTGCCTGAAATAAGCACAAGGACTCTGTTCGCACAGTTCTCCATGGCAATGAGTTCCAAAGATTCACAACCCTCTGAGAGAAGAAATTTCTCCTCATCTCAGTCCTCTATTGGCATACCCTTATTTGGAGATTATGCCTTCCTTTCCTTGAGAAGAAACATCCTCTCTGCAATAACCAGGCAAACCCCTTAAGAGCCCTACATATTTCAATGAGATCACCTCTCATTCTCCTAAACTACAATCAGTACAGTCCAAATCTATTTAGCCTTGCTTATGGCACAATCTATTCATAGCAGGAATCATCCTAGCAACATTCTATGAACTGTCTCCATTGAAATGATATCTTTCTTTAAATAAAGGGACCAAAATTGCTCACAGTACTCTCGATGTGATCTCACTAGCACCTTGCACAGTTGCAGTAAGACTTCCCTACTGTTATGCCCCAAACCCCTTGCAAAAAGGACCAATATTCCACTCGCCTTCCTGATCACCTGCTTTGCTTGTGTGCTTGCTTTCTGTGTTTCATATGCAAGTACACCCAAGTCCTTTTATATTTCAGCTTTCTGCAGTTTTTCTTCATTTAAATAATAACTGTTTTCCTTTGTAAAATGAAAAACTTCACATTTTACCACAGAATACTCCATTTTGTCTACTTACTTAACTTGTCAATTTCCCTCTGTTAACTGTTTGTCTCCCTCTCACAGCTTGTTTTTCCACCTATTTTTGTGTCACCTGCAAATTTGGCTACACTTCCTCCTTCCAAGTCATTAACACACATTGTAAACAGTTGTGATCCCAGCACTGATCCCCGTGGAACCTCACTGGTTACATGTCGCTATCCTGAAAGACAGCCCCCTATCCCCACTCAGTGTTTCCTGCACATTAGCCAATTCACAGTTATTGCAAGAGGATTCAAGGACATAGTAAAGATTAGGTTAAATTAGATGCCCTACAATATGAAAACAGGCCCTTTGGCCCAACAAGTCCACACCGACCCTTCGAAGAGTAACCCACCCAGACCCATTCCCCTATATTTACCCCTAACTAATGCACCTAATGCTATGATCAATACACCTGCCCTGCACATCTTTGGATTGTGGGAGGAAACCAGAGCACCTGAAGGAAACCCATGCAGACACGGGGAGAATGTGCAAACTTCACACAGACAGTCACCCGAAGCTGGAATGAAACCCTGGTCCCTGGTGCTGTGAGGCTAGCCACTGAGCCACCGTGCTGCCCTACAAGATGTCTTCCTTCAATTTTATGGAGTCTTGATGAGTTCTCACCTGGACTATTGCGTAAAGAATATACTTACCAATAGGAAGAGTGCAATGGAAGTTAACCAAACTAATTCTTGAGATAGTAGGATTGTCCTTAGAGGAACTGTTTGGGAAGACTGGTGCTGTTTCCTCTAGAGTTTAAAAAAATGAGAAGTGACATAATTGAGGCTTACAAAATTCTTATTCGACAGTCTGGATGCAGAAATAATATTTCCCTGCTGTGAGTTACGGAACTGGGGACACAGTCTCAGAATAAGGAGCGGGCTATTTAGGATTGATATGAGATGGAATTTCTTCACTCAAAAGGCAGGGAGTCTGAAATTTCCTATCAGGAAGGTTGTGGAGGTTCCATCATTTAATATGTTCAAGACAGAGAGCAATAGATTTCTCGATATTCGAAGCTGGGTAGAGGCTGAATTGTTAAGTTTATTCAAAGCTCAGATAGACAGATTTTTTTAATCAGTAAGGGAATCAAGGTTTTGGGGGAAAATGCAGAAAAGTGCAGTTGAGGGTTATTAGATCAACCATGATGTCTCATAATGGTGGAGGACTTCACTATTAACCTTACCACAGTGTCAAGAAAATATTGACTTGCAGTTAATTTTAATTAAACTCACAGCAGAATCACTATTTCAGAGCATTTTATGGATTAGTTTACTTTTCTGACAAATTTAGTCTGTTGATTGTATAATGTTTTCCTTGCAATTTTTCAAGTTTAAAAGTTTGACATTTTTTTAAGAAGTCATACATTCCTTTCTGTTTCTTTTTAAAAATCTCTGAATCCAATCTTTCTTTCCTTCTCTGCATCATTTTTGTATCTAATTTGATTCCAATTCATCCTAACTCTATTATTTCTTTTTCTCCTCATAAATCTCCTCGATTAAAGAGTTAGGTAGTGTGTTCTGTTGTTTCCCAATAACCCCATCATGACATTATCAACCTGGATGTCTAGCATTTTGTGGCATAGAAATAATTGGAGCTGAAGGGTGCCAGTAAAAAATCTAACTCATGCCGCATACTATAAGACGCCCTGTGCCGGCAAGTTCTGGCTCATAATTATAGATGTCAATAGAATGAAAAATTATCAGTGACAGAGTCATCCTGCATTTCACAAAGGATGCCACACTTCAATTTTTGTCTCACTGTCGGGAACTGCTGTGAGCAAATTTCTGTAACTTAAGGTTTGCCACAACATTAATAAACAGTGGGAAGAAGGCAACTCCAAAACAATTAATTGATCATTTGAATAAGTAATTAATAGAATTGACCATTCAAAACGTGTCACCAGAGCAAACTAATATAACATTTTGCTTCTTTGTTTTTAGTTAAGAAGTAGAGCTGGAGAAAAAGTATAGGCCCCATGTCCTGCTCCCAAGGGAATTGAGTGGAGACAGGGTCCAGGTTAAGGAGCTGTATTTAACTAATGCTTGATTTAGTGGGGTACACTCTGAGCTGATCTTGGTTAGGTTCACAGGAAGGGGCTGTGCTGCTCACTGTTCCTGCAACTGTGGCCTATATCTTTGTCATGTTTGTTTTTGACACATTTGCCGCAGTAAATGCAAGGAGTAATGGACTCTGATTGGAGAAGCCAATCCTTACCTGTATTTTGAAAACTGGACTGTCAGAGGCTCCAAATAATAAAATCTGCGAATAACACACTCAGGTCTGACTTACCTTGTCTACTTCAAAGTGGAACTCTAGCAGAACCAATTCTTTTATTTCCAACTATTGCTGACTTTACTCTTTATTTCTCTTGGAAACTAGAACTCTCTTCCCCCTTACAATTCCACCCTCTTTGAAAGTCTCTTAATAATCTATTGCAAATATAATGCACGATCTGCAATATCTCTTCACCTTGTTTAGATCCAGCTTCACGACTTTAAAGGTGTTATTCAAATCCAAATAATTTTATCGATGCTGTTATTCATGTTGTTAGCTGTGTTACACATAGTTAAATTGCCACTTTAAATCAGTTCTGTTTATAAAACCGAACTGAACTTTTAAGTATTCTGTAGAGATTAGTTTGACCCAAGCTATTGCTGCGCTGTAATATGACCTCTTCCATAGAGTAATTCCTTCCACTACCAGCTAAGTTAAAGAACCAGCCAAAGGGATTGCAATAACATTATGCTGCTATTAGACATAACATTGCTCTGATTCTGCTTTTGGAAGGGTAAATAGGAAGGGTCATAAATAGGATTGAACCATCACTGTTCAGGAACAGGTTATTTTAGAATCAGAAAAACAAACACCACACACTGGTTTCTCCAACTCCAATCTTTTTCTGCTCTTGATAGAGTCATAGAGAGGTACAGCATGGAAATGGACCCTTCGGTCCAACCCGTCCATGCCGACCAGATATCCCAACCCAATCTAGTCCCACCTGCCAGCACCGGGCCCATATCTCTCCAAACCTTTCCTATTCATATACCCATCCAAATGCCTCTTAAATGTTGTAATTCTACCAGCCTTCACCACATCCTCTGGCAGCTCATTCCATACACGTACCACCCTCTGCGTGAAAAAGGTCTCTTTTATATCTTTCCCCTCTCACCCTAAACCTATGCCCTCTAGTTCTGGACTCCCCGACCCAGGGAAAAGACTTTACCTATTTACCCTCTCCATGCCCCTCATAATTTTGTAAACCTCTATAAGGTCACCCCTTCAGCCTCCGACGCTCCAAGGAAAGGAGCCCCAGCCTGTTCAGCCTCTCCCTATAGCTCAAGTCCTCCAACCCCATCTCTAACCCTGGCAACATCCTTGTAAATCTTTTCTGAACCCTTTCAAGTTTCACAACATCTTTCCGATATGAAGGAGACCAGAATTTGCTAAGATTTGCTTTCCCAAAATGCAGCACCTCGCATTTATCTGAATTAAACTGCATCTGCCACTTCTCAGCCCATTGGCCCATCTGGTCCAGATCCTGTTGTAATCTGAGATAACCCTCTTCGCTGTCAACTACACCTCCAATTTTGGTGTCATCTGCAAACTTACTAACTGTACCTGTTATGCTTGCATCCAAATCATTTATGTAAATGACAAGAAGTAAAGGACCCAGCACCGATCTTTGTGGCACTCCACTGGTCACAGGCCTCCAGTCTGAAAAACAACCCTCCACCACCACCCTCTGTCTTCTACTTTTGTGCCAGTTCTGTATCCAAATGGCTAGTTCTCCCTGGATTCCATGAGATCTAACCTTGCTAATCAGTCAGATATAAACAGGAAAGAAGTAGACAATTCAGCCCACAATAACCATACAAGTCAACGAAGATCTGACTGCACTAATCCCATTGTTCAGCTCTTGGTCCATTTTCCTGGAGGCTATGGCAGCTAGTGCATTTCTAAATCCTGCTTCAAATTTACGAAGATCTTTGAATCAACCACCATTTCAGGCATTGTATTCCTGGCTTCCACCAACCCCTGCGTGAAAAATTCCTCCTGAACTCTCTTTTTAGCCTCTGCCTCTTATTTTAAATCTATGGCTCCAGGTTATTGACCCCTCTAACTAATGGAAAAAAGTGCCTTTCAATCCAATCTATCTATGTCCTTGTAATCTTATGCACCTCTATCAGGTACTCTCTAAACTTTCACTGCTCCAAGGAAAATAATCCCACCCTATTCAAACATTCCTCATATCTCAGATACTCTAGTCCAAGAACATCTTGGTAAATCTCCTCTACACCCTTTCTAGTTCAAACTGTAGTTGGCAATCCTGGATTTGCTGGGCCAGTCCAAATGAGAAAGAAACCTATGAAGCTTGCTACATTAAGACAGCAATCAGACAGTGACCTATCATTAGAAAATCACTGGGCTATGTCTTAAGTGTTTTCTGCATTCTCTGATAAGGGATATGTGTGTTTCCTTTATGTGTTGTAACAGATGGCACTGTATGGCTGGCTGAATTTATGACTTAAAACTGACTCAGTGCACTAGATGTGTGATATACCATTTATTATCAAAACACACAGTGGTTGAATGGGGTTATGTTGTGTAATTATCATACAGTTAATTTGACAACACAAGCTGAAAGGAAGTAGCTTATATGAGCAGCCTGAGCAAACTGTCGTGAGGTTAAGGTTCATTAAATCAAGAGATAAGCCTCTTCCCAGAACTAACAAGCAATTGTTGTAATGAGGCAAAGCTAACACTTCTGTAATGTTTGCGAGTGGTCAAACTGATCAAATGCTGAAAACTGGACAGTGTGAAGGATTAATATTACAGGCTGCTTTCATGGAAAAGGAACATAAGAGAATGTGTCTCAACACAATAGTCAGCCAGCCCAGGAATGGGAGACGTCTGATTGGTGATTGGAGGTTGAAATGGAGCAGACTGATCACCTGTTTCGGTCTGATCCTCAGACAAGGCCATGTACAGTAAACTGGTTCACTTGAGTTTCTAAGCATTGTACTGGTAAGCATGTGATGTTTAACTGATTTTGCTGAAATTTTGTAATGGACCTTACTTCAGTTGGATATACCCCCATCCAGAGTAAACCCAACAGACCAACGAATGTTGGAATAAAAATCTACAAATCATATCCTTCTTATTCTGCAGTGACCTGATCTGTGTGTAGAATTCCACTTGTATCTAAACCAGCATTTCATATAGTCCCAGCATAATCTCCTTGTTCTCGTATGTTATGCTTCTGTCAAGAAAGGCAAATATCCCATTTGCCTTCTTAATCACCTTACTTACCTGCTGTGCTGCTTTCAGGGATCTATGAATATGTACATCAAGGTCCAGGTTCTTACTATTCATAATATAATCCCTTGCCTGTTACGGGTTACACTGTAAATGGTAAGACCCCGGAAAGTATTTGTTCCTTAAGTTCATTATCTCGCACTTTCCAATATTCCCACTGCCTGGTACACCTGATTAGTCTAGGGGAAAGTGAGGACTGCACCTGATTAGTCTGTTAATATCCTCCATTAGTTTACAGCTATCCTACTCACTGTAAGCATCCTGCCAATTTTTGTGTCATCCACGAACTTCTTAATCATACTCCATACATTTACAATCAATCATTAATGTACACCACAAACTGAAAGGACCCCAGCACTAAGTCCTGTAGAATCCCACAAGAAACAACCCTTCAGTGACAAAGACACTTCTCTATCATCACACCCTGCTTCCTGTGTCTCAGCCAATTTTGTAACCAATGTGCCATTTTTAGATTTTGAATTTAGATTTTATTGTCATGTGTGCTTTTACAGGGAAAATACGATGAAAAGTATTATAAGTCACCCTACTATGGTGCCTACATTAAGGATAGAAGGCAAAGTGTAAATTCATAAGTGACAATAAAAGTAAATTTAAGACTAAAGTTGATCAAAGTCTATTTGAAGACTCCTGGTCTCGGAGGAAGCCGATCAAGAGCTTATACACAGCCGGAGTGAGATCATCAATCCATGATGAGAACGCCACACTGGCACAAAATGGTGGGATGCCAGAAAAACTGAGCCAAAAGCCCAAAGAAAACTGCCACCAATAGCACCATTTAAAATGCCAAGCTGTTGGATCAATGGGCCGGAATCTTGCGCCGAAGGAAATGCCGCTACATTTTGGCACACCGGGCCATTGTAACAATGGGGTTGGAAGCATTTGCTGAAGATTAAGCTGGAATGCAGATGAGACCTCAACACCGGGATAAACTGCCATGTCGGGAGACCATTCCTCAGGGCCAGGACCACCAAGCCAAGAACGACTGCTACTCTGGTCTGCTGGAAGCCACCCTGTCGCTGGATCAGGAGAAGCTCTCAGCTGAAGCTGTTAAATGAAGGTAGAATGAATTTTGATATTAACTATACTCATTGGAAACATCAAAAACAGAGAAAGATAGAGAAAAATAATAAAACTGAACAGAATAGATGAACTACAGGTTCCTGGGCTGAGGAACATGCACACTGCACTGCTACTCCACTGCCACCATCTTGGATCCATGGGATTTTACTTTCTTGATCTGTTTGTCATGAGGGAGTTTTTCAACAGTTTTGCTTAAGTCTGAGTAGACCGCATTAAATAAATTACGTTCACTAACACTGCTGGTTATGTCGTCAAAACTCTTGATCATTTATCAATCAGGACCTTCCCCTAACATACCCAGGCTGGCTGTCCCTGATTAGTCCGTGTCTCTCCAAATCCAGATATATTCTGTCCCTCGGAATTCTTTCCAATAACTTCCCCACTACTGAAGTTAGTCTGATTAGCTTGTAATTTCCTGGTCTACCTCTTCCATCCTCTTTAATAACGGGACAATGTTACCAGTCCTCCAGTCCTCTTGCATCTCAACTGTAGTGAAGAGGATTTGAAAGTTACCGCCAAAGCCCCTATATCTCTTTAATTTATTCCTCCAATGGTTTGGGATATATCTCATCAAGGTCTTACAATGTATCAATTTTTAAGGCTGCTAAACCCACTAGTAACTCTTCTGTCTCTGTTAATTTTGTCTAATATTTCATTGTCCTTCACCCTGATGTCTACATCTGCATCATCCTTTTCCAATGTAAAGACTGATACAAGGTAGTCATTGAGGACTGTGTCTATGTCTTCTGAGTCCACACACAGATTATCTCTAGGTCATTAATGGGCCATACCCTTTTCCTAGTTATTCCCTTGCTCTTTATATGTTTAAAAAAACCCTTTAGGTTTTAGAACATAATAGAATACAGCGCAGTACAGGCCCTTCGTCCCTCGATGTTGCGCCGATCCAAGCCCACCTAACCTACACTAGCCCACTATCCTCCATATGCCTATCCAATGCCCGCTTAAATGCCCATAATGAGGGAGAGTCCACCACTGCTACTGGCAGGGCATTCCATGAACTCATACCAGGCAACATCCTGGTAAACCTCCTCTGCACCCGTTCCAGTGCCTCCACATCCTTCCTATGAAGGAATTTTCAATTCTTCTACCCATTGATGCTTCCCCATGCACTCCTTTAGCTTCCCTAATTTATTGTCTACATTTCCCTTGATATTTTTTACACTTGTGTAAGGATTCTGACATATTGAGTCCTTGGTATCTGTATGAGCTTCTCTTTTCTTCTTAATCTAAACATTTATGTGTCTTGACATCCAGGGTTCTCTGGTATTGGCCCCTCCCATTTTCTTTACGGGATTACATTTGCCCTGTACCTTTGCTATTTCCTCTTTAAATGCTTACACCGCTCTGACAGTTTTGTTTCTACAAATAGATGCTTCCAGTCCACTTACGCCAAGTTATATCCTATCTGAGTAAAATTAACCTTTCCCCAGATTAGAACTTTTATACATAGCACATGCTTATTCTTTTGCAAACCTATCTTGATTCTAACTAAGTTATGGTTACTATCTCCAAAATACTCCTCTACTGATACCACTTCCACCTGCCACAGTACAGCTCTGAATATTAGGACCAGAACAGCACCCTCCCTTGTTGGACTTTCTACATACTGTCTAAAATTGGTATCATGAATGCAATGTAAACACATTGCTCCCTCCCTACTTCAGACACTGAAACTACCCCAATTAATAATTGGGTAGTTAAAATTCCATTCCTTTACTGCCTTATTATTCTTTTACTTCTCTAAAATGTTATAATATCATTGTTCCTCTATCACTTCCTGACTGTTTGGGTGTGCATAGTGTATACCCAACAGTATGTTTGCCTTTTTTGTGCTTTTCACTTCTACCCATATGACCTCATTTGATAATCCTTCCAAGGTATCATCCCTCCTCATTGTCATAGTTAGTTCCTTCATCAACATTGTGATCCCCAATCCTTCCTCTTTTATTGCACTCTCTTTCTCATCTGAACACCTTTTAGCCAGGAATACGGAGTTGTAATCCTGTCCATCTATCAGCCAAGATAGGAGTCAAACTTGCTCATTGTCCCTCTGAGGCCTTGATGCTCTCTCCCTCAGAGGTCAAGGTCGTGGCTTCTGGCAGCGAGGCTGTGCTTCTCTTGAGGTCCTGAACATCCTGTTGGAACCTGCAAGACACAAGAGACAAGGTGTCATGGCCAATATGTCAAAGTGGTGTGTAATGAAAGACATTGACAGCAGGGTTAATGTGAGAGTTGCACAGGAATGAAGAATGCACTTACTTAGTTGTTGGGACATCGATATCCTAGCATTCCCACAAGAGTCGTTCCAGTCTTCTCCTGTATAGACCACAGCAAAGAAGTTCATTAACATGCACTCAAATTGTAACTTCAATGAATGAAGACCCTCACATCCCTCCACGTCAAAGCTTTCTGCAGACTTTTTTCCATTTAAATATTATTCTAATTTTCTATTCTTCACATCAAAAAGGACAACTTCACATTTTCTGACATTATTCTCTATCTGCCAATTCTTTTTGTACACAGACTTAATGTAAATATGTTCTGTATATTTTTTGTGTCCTTTTCACAACTTGCTTCCCTATTGATCTTTGTACTGACAGTAAATTTGTGTATAATACATTTGGCCCTTTCATCCAAGTCATTAATGGAGATTGTAAATAGGAGAAATCCTGGTATTTCACTAATTATATTTTGCCAACCTGAAGATGTCCGATTCTTCCTGACTTACTGTTTCCTCTCTGTCAGTTAATCCTCTCAATGCTAATACGTTACAGCTAACTATAATTGTATGTTGCATCTAATATATTACCAACCTCTTAGAATCATAGGATCTTACATGGCACTTTGCTGAATTACTTTTGAAAATCCAACAGACTACATCTACTGGTAGTTATTCATCCACCTAGCTTGTTACATGCTCAAGCATATCCAATATTTCCCTTTCACAAAACTGTGCTGACCCTGGCAGATTGTATTATGATTTTCTAAATGTCGTGCTGCTCTTCCTTTAATAATGTCTCCAATATTTTCTCAGCAGCAGATATTAGGCCAACTAACCTTTTGTGTCCTGCTTTCCGTCTCACTCTTTACTTGAACAGAACTGTTACACTTACAGATTTCCAGACTCTACAAAACTTTGAAAGAATACAACCAATTATCCACAAACATCTGCAGTCACGTCTTTTAAGAGCCCAATTAGCTCCAAAGAATTTGTCCCACCATCATCCCATCTGTTTCCCTAGTACCTTTTCTGCAGTGGTAATAATTTAAGCTCCATTTAGCCTTTTGTTCCTTGATTTTCTACTATTCTTAGGATACTTTCTACCTCTTCTGCCATGAAGACTGATACAGAATACTTGTTCAAAGCCTCTGCATTTCCTTGATTCCAACAATTCCCAGTCTTATCCTCACAGAGACCAGTGTTTACTTTAGTTGCTCTCCATTTTATATACATGTAGAAGTTTATCCTAACTGATTTTATAATTATTCCTAGTTTACTCTCACATTCAAATTTCCTCCCCTTTATCAATGTCTTGATATCCTTACCTGGTTTGTAAAATTTTCCAAATCTTCTGTGGCATTGTACACTTTTTCTTTCAATTTGATGCCTCTTAGCTTACTGAGTTAGGCACGGTTGGTTAATTCTTCTAAAGAAGTCTTTGATTCTGAATGCAACTTAGTTATTTATTTGGAATTGTGGCATACAATTGCAAAATATTAGCTCAAAGCAGTCTCCATCTTAAAAGGGGGCTTTCCCTTACAAGTTGTCAAATCTGTGAAAAGAACCTTTGCAAGAGCAAGGATGATACAATAACGCTTTCCTTTTAATAAAGCCAAACAAAATGGCTCCACACCAACCACCACCCACCACACCCCCAGCTGCTCCCTCCACTTCATATCAGCTCTGATGAAGAATCATCCAGACCTGAAAAGTTGGCTTGCTCTCTCTCCATGGATGCTGCCTGACCTGTTTTGATTTTCAGCATTTTTTGTTTGCAGCACAGACTCCAGCATCTCAGTAATGTTGAGCTACAAAGTGATGTTCTTCCTGCCATGACCTGCACAGTATTTATTCTTAAGCAACATTCCACAAAAACAGATTATATAACCATTAATTCATTGCTTTCTATGGGGTCTTCAATGTGATCAAAGTAGCTGCTATGATTCCTAACATTACAACAGAGACCAAATGCCAAAGTACTTCTTTGACTGCAAAGTTCTTTGAGATATCTTGAAGTGAAAGGTGCTGTATGGTTGCATGTTCTTTCTTTTCTTTTGATGTTAGTCTTGGTTTGTCATGTGTAGGTGGGAGCAAACATAACGATACTGGTCTCACTCCATTAAAATGCTCTTCTTATTCAATAAGCACAGAGATTTAGTAATGCCAGTAATATACCACCCTGACACTCTAAACCCAACCATCTACAGTTGTTTCAGCGAAAGTCTTTTATCCATCATAAAGTGAAAAACAGCAATGTTTGCTGATGATTGCACAATGTTCAAGTTCCACTTGCAATTCCTGTGATACAGGAGCAATATAGAACATAGAACACAGAACATAGAACAGTACAGCACAGAACAGGCCCTTCAGCCCATGATGTGGTGCCGACCATTGATCCTCATGTAAGGTAAACCTAATGTACGAACCCTCAAATTTCTGTAACCATATGCTTGTCCAGCAGTCTCTTAAATATCCCCATGACCTCGCTTCCACAACTGCTGCTGGCCATGCATTCCATGCTCTCACAACTCTCTGCGTAAAGAACCCGCCTCTGACATCCCCTCTATACTTTCCGCCAAACAGCTTAAACCTATGACCCCTCGTGTAAACAATTTCTGCCCTGGGAAAAAGTCTCTGGCTATCAACTCTGTCTATGCCTCTCATTATCTTGTACACCTCAATTAGGTCCCCTCTCTTCCTTCTTTTTTCCAATGAAAAACGTCTGAGCTCAGTCAGCCTCTCTTCATAAGATAAGCCCTCCATTCCAGGCATCATCCTGGTAAACCTCCTCTGAACCCTCTCCAAAGCATCCACATCTTTCCTATAATAGGGCGACCAGAACTGAACACAGTATTCCAAGTGCGGTCTAACCAAAGTTTTATAGAGCTGCAACAAGATCTCACGGCTCTTAACCTCAACCCCGCTGTTAATGAAAGCCAAAGCACCTATGCTTTCTTAACAACCCTGTCCACTTGGGTGGCAATTTTAAGGGATCTATGTACCTGCACACTAAGATCCCGCTGTTTCTCCACATTGCCAAGAATTCTGTCTTTAATCCTGTACTCAACTTTCAAGTCCAACCTTCCAAAATGCATCACTTCGCATTTATCCAGGTTGAACTCCATCTGCCACCTCTCAGCCCATCTCTGCACCCTGTCAATGTCACGCTGCAGCCTACAACAATTCTCTATACTGTCAACGACACCTCCAACCTTTGTGTTGTCTGCAAACTTGCTAACCCATCCTTCAATCTCCCCATCCAAGTCATTAATAAAAATTACAAAAAGTAGAGGCCCAAGAACAGAGCCCTGTGCAACACTACTCACCACTGACTTCCAGGTAGAATACTTTCCTTCCACTACCACTAGCTGTCTTCTGTTGACAAGCCAACTCTGTATCCAGACAGCTAAATTTCCCTGCATCCCATTCCTCTTGACCTTCTGAATGAGCCTACCATGGGGAACCTTATCAAATGCCTTGCTGAAGTCCATATACACCACATCCACAGCTCGACCCTCATCAACTTAAGACCCTTGCTTCCTCCACCTTACGTAAGCTGCCTTCTTTCTTTTGACGAGAAGCTCCTCTGCTCTCGTCATCCAAGGTTCCTTTATCTTATACCTTCTTGCCTGTCTCAGAGGAACACATTTATGCATCACTCGCAACAACTGTTCCTTAAACAGTCTCCACATATCTATAGTGCCCTTTCCATGGAGCAATTGCTTCCCAACTCACGTCTGATAACATCATAGTTTCCTTTTCCCCAATTAAATAGCCTCCCATTGTGCCTGCTTCTCTCCTTCTCCATAGCTATGTAGAATGTGAGGCAGTTGTGGTCACTATCACCAAAATGCTCTCCCACCGCAAGTTCATTGCCAAGCACCAAATCCAAAATGGCCTCTCCCTTCGTCGGCCTGTCAACGTACCTGAGTTAGGAAACCCTCCTGAACACACCTTACAAAAACAGCTCCTTCCAAATATATGCCTTGTGCAACAA
Organism: Chiloscyllium plagiosum; assembly: GCF_004010195.1. Lineage (NCBI taxonomy): Eukaryota > Metazoa > Chordata > Chondrichthyes > Orectolobiformes > Hemiscylliidae > Chiloscyllium > Chiloscyllium plagiosum. The sequence goes on along the minus strand of NC_057742.1, from coordinate 31,841,473 downwards.
GATGTAGACAACGCTCAGACATGGGAGGCAAGTAATATTTGACTCACACAAGTGCCAGGAAGAGAATTTAGAACTGTCTCTCTCACCATTTATCAGCATTAGTCAATCTCTGAATCTCTCATCAGCAACCTCCTGGGGGTTACGGTTGACCAGAAGCTCAACTGGATCTGCCATATAAATTCTGTAGCTCTAACAGCATGTCATAAGCTGGGAATTTTGTGGCAAGTAACTCATCTCCTGACTCTAAACAGCCAGTATATTGCCTGCAAGGCAGAATTCAGGAACTCAATGGACACTCTCCGCTTTGTGGTATATGTTCAGAGAAAAGATAAATAATGATTAGAAAACATTAGGAGACAATAAAGAATAGTTTACAGCAGGAAAATGGTGTTGTATGCTGAGCTGAGAGTTGCAGCCTGATGACCAGAGGGAATGTGAGTTCCATTTATTTGAATAGTATTCTCAGTTACATGGCCCCACAATGAATTGCCTAGTTATATCCACCATGCTATCCCCTCTCTGGTTTCAAGATTTGACCAGCTCTGCTACTACTATGTCCTCAGGCTTGTTAGTTCCATAGAAAATCGAGCACTTCCATCTGATAATGCTGACTGTAGTGATTGCAGCAAGTCAGCCAAATGGACCTTGTATGAGTTCCCTGATTGGGGCTGTTTATTTGGTTCCACTTAGGGTGCCCTGGCTTATAGATAAGATGTGGAGTGTCAGACATCCTGGATCAGTGTCTAGGAGTCTCCATGTGTAAATAAAGGGTGACTTGGTGTTGGGATACTGGCCTTTGTGGAGTTGTTTCCCTGATGTCTTCAAAAATCTAAAAAACACTTCACAAAATCACAGAATTGTTACAATGTAGCAAGAGGCCATTCTGTGCATTATGTCTGTGCCACTCTCTCAGCATTTTGACTTAGTGCCAAATTCCTGCCCTTTGCCCATAACCCTGTGCATTGTTTCTATTGAATGCTTGAATTGAATTTTGCCTCCACCATATTTCCAGGCAGTGCATTCCAAATCCAGATCATTTGCTGTATGAAGAAGGTGTTATTTTTTTCCTCATCTCGCATTTGCTTCTTTTACAAACTATTTTAAAACCATACTCTCTGGTTTTCAATCCTTTTCTGAGAAGGAAATGCTTCTCTCTATTTACACTGTTCAGATCACTCAAGGTTTTTTTAAAAACATCTGTTAAATCTCCTCTCAGCCTCCACCTCTCTCAGGAATGCAATGGCAATTTCTCCAGCCCAGCCTCCTTATTGAATTTTCTCATTCCTGGAACAATTCTCGTAAACTTCTTCTGCATTCTCTCCAATGCATTCACATCCTTTCTAAAGTGTGGCAATCAGAACTGTCAACAATGCCCCATTTGAGATTTAACCAATGCACTGTAGAAATTCAGCATGGACTCTTGTATTCTATGTCCCCCTTCACTGCAGGGATTCAGTTATTTCAGTTGATTTCTCATACAATGTGATGCCACAGCATGGGGTTCCACTTCCTACACTGGCTGAAAGACTCTCCATCTCACCATTTTCCCTGAGGTATGGTAACCCTCAAATTAAACCTCCATCAGTGATCTCTCTCTAACGAGAGCAGCCCTTAGGTATGGCAAAACTTTGATAACTTTATCAATGCCCTGTGAGTACTGTGTGTTTTATTAACAGGTATCCCGAGCTGTCCTAGCACCTTTAATGACTTGTGCTTTTGTACACCCAGGGGAGTAGACTAACCAACTGGAATATTATGTACAGTTCTGAGTACCACACGTCTTAGTGACACTGGAAAGAATAAGGAAGTCGGTGCATTGTGTGAATACTTACGGGTCTTGATTGGTTGGGTTCTTTATGCCCATGTTGAAACTAGGTAGTGATATGATCATTTTGATGATAATTTTTGACATTTTAATTGTCCAAACATTTAACCATTTAAAGCAATGCAATGTTTATGTTTCTTTAATAAATAAATAACTTTTTAAAAATCAAGGCTTGTGAATATAATGAAATGCAAAATGGAACAGATATTCAAGTCAAATAATGATTGTTCAAAATAATATGCTTTCCAAAGGTTTATCTGAAAACCTTGGAAGTTACTTAGCATTTTTCACAACCATAGAATACCCCAGAGCACTCCACTGTTTTGGGGTGTCATCACTTTTGAAATATAGAAAATGCAGCAACTAATTTGCACAGAGAAAACATATTATATAAAAAAAGGTGGTAGTAACCAGATGTAATCGTAATTTAATGTTGTTTGAAGAATATTTTGGGGGATAAGGAATGTAGATGGGCTCTCCTTTGCGTAATCCTATCCTTAGAGTTGTTCTTTTCAAATTTTGCAATATGATTGATTCCCAGTTGGTCATTAATTTCTCAACTCAGTTTGAAAAATGCAGAATTTTCCAAGTTTAAAGACCAACACCCCTTTTAAGGGTGTTCTTTCTCTTCTAGTAACAAGGAGTCATTTAAACATCTAGAAATTAGAATATTCACCAGTCTTAACCTTGCAGAAAATAGCTGTACTGGATGTGAAATATTCCTCATTAAGTGGAATATTAAGAGAATAAAATTAAGACAATAATATTAAGAGAAACAAAATTGTAGATCTCTGATTGAAAAAGAAAACTGCATAACAAGAATGTTAGCAGCATTCTGTTGCTTATCCTTTGAAATGGGGAATTAACTCCTTATGTACAGCTTTGGTCCAATATAATTTATTCAGCATTTTGTCCGCGACGTTGTAAACGCTATTTAGGAACTTGAATTACATACAGTTTTAGACAGGCTAACTGTCACCCAATGTGTTGACAAGTTTAGTCATGTCATCTTAAAATAAAGATTTATTATGCATGGATTTCCAAATGCAATATTCCAGCGATGATCAGGAAATCTTTAATTAACTATCCTGTGTGAAGCCCTTTTGTAATTTGAGCTTCCAATGCCGGTTATATTTTAAGCTTAATGCATTTTTCTGAGCTTGGATCCTTTATGAGAGAGACCTTCAGGCCATGTTGACTGAATATTTTGTAATATGTTGAAACTCAGAAGTGTTCAGAAAAGATTTACAAGGATGTTGCCAGGGTTGGAGGGTTTGAGCTCCAGGGAGAGGCTGAATAGGCTGGGTTGTTTCCCTGGAGTGTTGGAGGCTGAGGATTGACCTTATAAAGGTTTATAAAGTCATGAAGGGCTTGGATTAGGGTAATTCGGCAAGGTCTTTTTCCCGGGATGGGGGGAGTCCAAAACTAGAGGACATAGGTTTAGGGTGAGAGGGAGAGGATGTAAAAGGGACCTAAGGGGCAATATCTTCATGCAGAGGGTGATCTATATATGGAATGAGCTGCCAGAGGAAGTAATAGAGTCTTGTACAAGTACAACATTTAAAAGGCATCTGGATGGATATATGAATAGGAAGGGTTTATGAGCCAAATGCTGCCAAATGGGACTAGATTTATTTGGATATCTGGTTGACATGGACGAGTTGGACTGAAAGTTTTGTTTCTATGCTGTATACCTCTATGACTCTATGAATAAAGGAAAATGTAGTTTTCACTTCTTATAATCTCTTATAATTGTCTATAGAATGAGTATTTTTGATTTGACTACCCCAATTGAAAAATCTAATTTTCAACTTGTGATAACCCCAACAGGGCCCATTGGGCAATCACAATTAATCACCTTGTGGAACTCATTGAGTAGGAGTTCCCTCAGTAACAGGCAAAGGCCTGTCCAGCTGGAACTTGTCACCTGAGCCCTTCCACTGGGACTTCCACCAGGGAACGTCTTGTGATGCAGTGGTAGTGTCCATACCCCAGACTGAGAGGCCCAGCTTAAGTCCCACCTGCTCCAGATGGGTTAATTCAAATATTTTTATAAAATGCTAATTCAGAGCCATGGATGGATCTGCAGAACTGTCTGCTGCCTGGGCTGCGACTAACCTATGTAACCCCAATTGGTGGCTCGATTTTGATATCGAACAATTTCCAGTCAGGCTTCCTGTGTTATTGCACACCCTTTGCACACAAAAGTTCTTTATAATTTTGTTCTAATTTTGTGTTTAGGTCAACGACCCAACTTCAAAAGCTCAACAAAAAATATTAATGTAAGATATCAAATTAGACGAGCCGATTAAATCGGAAGAGACAGTTCAGAAATTCTGAATGATATGGATTAAGTTTGTGAGTGAATAGAATAATGACAGTCAAAATTTAATGTAGACTAAGGGAAAATGCAAAGGTGAGAAGAAAAATGATGATTTAATGGACTGCATGGTAAGTGCTGAAAGAACAGAATCTGCACAATTAGTAGAGAACAGCACTGCACAAAGTATAAGGCTAGTGCAAAAAAGTATAGTTCAGAGGTCATGACTAAGCTTTAAAGAGCTCTGGCATGACACTAACTTCAATGCTGCAACTGCTGCGAGTCACCAAAGAGTAAGAGAGACTCACATCCCAAACATTACTGCAGTGAAATGTCCAACCCTAGGTTTGAGATGGGGTGGGCAGTATGATGAAAGTATTAACCCCTGACTAATGCATGTAACCTACTCATCCCTGTGAATATTATGGGCAACTTAGCATGGCCGATTCACTGAACCAGCTAATCTTTGGATAAAGGACAGCTGAAATTGTAATGGAATTAGTCAAGCACTTAGGTGTTTCAGAGAAACAGACAAGTGCAGTAGAGTTAGAAAGACTTAAAAGAAATTGAGGCAACTGGATTTCGAAGATAAAGAAAGAGAAAGAAGAGCCATGTTAGAGGAAAAAGAAAGGGAGAAAAGGTTCTTAGCTGATCAAAAAGAAAGAGAGAGAGAGAGAAAAAAGAAGAGAAAGGGAGAGAGAATTGGAACTTAGGTAAAAGTTGCGAATTAGTCAGGAAAGTTAAGTCAACAGAATGGAGATGAAGGGAGAAAGTAGTGACGTATACAAATGTTAAAATATTGCCACATTTTTATGAGAAAGATGTTGAAGCCCTCTTTATTTCATTTAAAAAATTGGCTAGGCAGATGGAATGGCTGGAGACCCTGTGAGTAATGCTGTTTCAGACTAAGCTGGGAGGCAGAGTTAGTGAGGTGTTTGCAGCACTGTCAGATAAGGGGTTAAGAGATGATGCAGATGTTAAAAAGGCTCTTTTGAGTGCAAATGAACTGGTACAGAAGTGGATAGCCAGCATTTCAGAAACATAAAGAAGGAACCATAAGGTCAAACTTATGTTGAGTTTGAAAGCATTAAACATAGCAATTTTGATAGATGGGTGCAGGCCTTAAAAATAGACAACTCATACGAGGCTCTAAGAGAGACTATTCTGATGAAGGAGTTTAAAAACTCACTTCCAGAGATGATAAGAACTGATGTGGATGAACAGAAAGTTCAAGAGGTGTGAAGAGTTGCAGAGATGGCAGATGAATATACATTGGTGCATAAGGTGAAATTTAGCTTCCAACAGGAATTTCATCCTGTGAGGCACAGAAATTGAGAGAAGGGGTGATCCTTCACCAAAAAACAAATACTAGATTGCACTGGGAATAGTTTACCGCAGATGAAAAAAGAAGCCTAAGAGGGTGGAGGGAGGCAAAAGGCCTCAGGTGTTTCCACTGAGATAAGATGGGACATATAAAGTATCAATGCTGGTCATTGAAGAAAGGCACTGTGGGAAAAGATGTGCTAAAAGAGGCTAAGCCAGTGGGATTAGTGGAAGTAGTAAAGGAAACCCAAGAAAAGTCAAGGAGCTGCAGGAGAGTTCACAGCCTCGGTGGGGCTGGGTATTGAGTTAGTGCCTGATCTCTATAAACTTTACCTCTATGAATAAAGTTTACTCAGGAGGAATAGAGGGAGAAGGGACAGAAGTTACAATTTTAGGAGATACGGGATCTGGTCAGTCTCTAATAGTAAGAGATGAAAATATTTGCACTCTTTCTGACATGTTGCTTGAGAGGGTGATGATTTGTCAAATAGATGGACAGAAATTTAGTCTTCCCCTGTGTCAGATCAGGTTGGAGAGCCAAATCATGACTGGGGAAGTAACAGTGGGAGTGATTGACAGAGTGTCAGTTCCAGGAATACAGTTTGTTCTTGGGAATGATTTAGCAGGGTCCAAGGTGGGAAGTGATGCCCCTTGTTGTGGAGAAGCCAAAGGAAGACCAGAGAACTGAGGAATTAAAAGAAAAATACCTTGGAATGTTTCCAGACTGGGTCGTAACAAGACCCCAATATCATAAGTTACAGTAAGACAGAAAGTCAAAGGAGTTGAGGTTCAGTTAGCTGACATCCTGTTTGATGTAATGGTACAGGAAAAAGCTGAACAGGTAGAGAGTCAGGCAGAGGTGTTTCGTCCTGAAAAGCTAATGGTCTTACAACAGAAAGATGAGACAAAAGAAGATATATATATATTGATGCACACTCAATAAAGGAATCAGAATGTATTCCCGAGGGTTACTGTCTTAATGACAGAATCCTAAGACAAAAATGGAGACCATGGCAGGTTAGTGCAGAGGAAAAATGGACGGAAATGCACCAGATTGTGTTGCCAGTAGCATATAGGCAGGAAGTATCACAGATAGCACATAGATTACCAATAGGAAGTCACCTATGGGTGAGGAAGACTCAGGCTAAGGTACAAAAGCTCTTCTATTGGCCTGGACTGCTCAAGGATGTGGTTAAGTTTTACCATACATGCCAGAGGTGCAAAATGGTAGGTAAGCCACAGGCATTAATAAAACAAGCACCTTTATTGCCAATTCCCGTATTTGAAGAACCTTTCACGCAGATTATGATTAATTGTGTAGGTCCCCTCCTGAAAACTGAAAGTGGAAACCAATATTTGCTTACCATAATGGATGTGTCTACCAGATTTCCAGAGGCAATTCCATTACAGAGTGTTAAGGCAAAATGGATGATGGAGGAGTTGGCAGCTTTCTTTACCTGGTATGGGCTACCCAGGGTGATTCAGTCTGAACAAGGGTCTACTTTTACTGCTAGGCTGTTTAAGGAAGTAATGGGTAGCTTAGACATGCAGCACTTTAAATCAAGTGCATACCACCCTGAATCCCAGGGAGCTTTGGAAAGGTGGTATTAGACCCTGAACACCATGTTAAGAGCATATTGCAAGATAACCCGAATAATTGGGATAAAGGTGTCCTGTTCATATTGTTTGCCATTAGAGATACCCCAAATAAATCGACTCAGTTTACTCTGTTTGAGTTAATATTAGGACATGAAGTGAGATGGCTTTAGAAACTAATTAAAGAAAAATTGATAGGACCAAATTTGGAGATGTCATACTCGGACTTTTTATCAGAGGTGCGGGAAAGGTTAAATCGGGTAGGTGAGCACATGAAGAGGGTACAAGATAGAATGAAGCAGGAGACAGACAAAAACTCTAAAATTTGGACGTTTTCCCATTAGGATGACCTATTAGTATTGGTACCAGTGATAGGAGATCCCTTCAAAGCCAGGTTTAGTGGTCCCTAAGAAATCAAGAAAAAGTTGAGTTAGGTAAACTATCTGGTTAAGATGCCGGATAGAAAAAACTATTGGCTATGTCACATGAATATGTTGGAACCTTACTAGAGGCAGGGAACTGGAGAAACAGTTGGTTAGCTATTGCCCTGCAGGGCGAGGAAACAAATCCAGATGGTATGGATTTTGATGTGCCTCAAAATACGTTAAATAATGAGGAAGTCCTAGAGGAGTGGGATAGGATAGTGTGCTACCTGTCTCAGGAGCAAAGAACTGAGTTGAAAGGTTTGTTGCAGCAGTATGAGAACTAATACCATTGTACATGAGGTGGAAGTAGGGAATGCTGTTCCAATAAAACAACACCCCTACAGGCTTAATCCTCTCAAAGACATACAGGTCCATGAGGAAATGGATGCAAAATTCAATGAAGATATCATCAAACTGAGTCAGAGTGAGTGGAGTTTGCCGATTGTGTTAGTTCCCAAACCTGACGAGACCCAACGATTTTGAGTGGACTATCAGAAGGTTGACACCATAACTAAATTGGACTCCTATCCAATACCAAGATTGGAGGACTGTATAGAGAAAGTTCGTCAATCCACTTACATCATGAAGTTAAACTTGCTGCATGGTTATTTATAGATACCTTTATCAGAGAAAGCAAAAGATGTTTCTGCATTTACAATTCCAAATGGATGATATCAATTCAAAGTGATGCCCTTTGGAAGGAAGAACACACCAGCCTCATTTCAAAGACTCATGAACAGAATTGTGAATGGATTACCAAACTATGCCGTACATCTTAACGACGTAATGATGTTTAGTGAGTCATGGAAAGGTCACATAGTATAATTGGCAGAGCTCTTTGAATGATTACGAGAAGCAAAACTGATAACAAACTTAAAGAAAACAGAATTTGTGAAGGCAGAGGTGGTGTTCTTAGGACATAAGATCAGACATGGAAGGATAACCCCAAAGAATGTGAAGGTGAAGGCCATTGAGGGGTATTATGTATGTAGTTGGGTCTTTTATATAGTATGTAGTATGCTGGTCTTTTAAGAAGGAAGGCAGTCTAAAACTGACTGTGGAGTTCAGAGGATACACAATAAAGTATTCTCTGTTCACGTTTATGCTCTGTCTACCTTGGTTTCTAGTGAACCACAGACATAATAGGGTGAGTTCAGTTGCATTATGGAAAATGATGGATAAAATTAAAGCTGGGGTGGGGTCTGTTTCCCTGTTTTATGACTCTAATTCAAATTTCACCATCTGCCATGGCAGGATTTGAATGTGGGTCCCAGAGTTTTTTGATTAATAGTCTAACGATCATACTAGTGGGCCTTCATGTCCCCACTTCGCTGCCCTGCTACATCCTTACTTTCCTGAACAGTACACTATTTTGTCAATATGTTTTGAGCTGAAAGTCAATCCTTGTTACCAGTTATTACTGTTTCAGTCATTTGATTAGTAATTCTTAACCAGATTTCTAAAGCCAAAAGCTCTCATATTCACCGTTACATAACAGTTTATCGCCATTGTTTGTGTCGTCTTGTCATTAAAGAGAAATTGTGTTACTTGACTTTTATAAACAAGCAATCCTTCGCACCAATGCCAGAAGAGGACAAGAATTACATAATGACATAGCACAATGAGCTTTTGCAAAGATCCCGCCTGGGCCTCAGTTGCAGTACGGGAATTGTTGAGTATATTTCTGGAAAATGATATCAGTTCCCATTGGGACATCAGGGTTCTGTAAATAATCCACAGATTTCTTTCTCAGTGCTGAAACTTTAAAGGTATAATTCAGAACAGAAAATATATTATGCACAAGGTGGAACAAGTCAAATTATTAAGTGCATATACTATTTGGACATGTCCATTGGGAAGGGGTAAAGATGCTGTCTATGTAGCAATAGGCCTTTAGGTCACAAGATTCCAGGTTGGATTCCCAGTCTCTGCTGAACTAGCTAACCAGTCAGGACAGCTGTTATATTGTTATAAATAATCTCCAAGCTCTTGAGCTAGGCTGTGGTTAAAAAAAAACAGAGTTTATGCTGTGGACTGGAATGGGCTGAATGGTCTACTCCTTCTTGTCAGGTAATGAGCAGTATTAGAAAGTGCAGAATGTCCCTACCTAGAGGGTAGGAATTCCTGGCATATGCTGAGAGTCTATATTGCAAAAGAGCATATCCTGGCTCTAAATTATTATGTAGAAAACCACAGGCTGGAGAAAGACTGCTCCTGGAACACCTTCTCAATATTTACCAGGATGGGCCACAGTAGAACTTACTGCAAAGGATGGACATTACTCATGATGCTGTGCATGACCTGGCCACTGCTTGGAATCAAACATTACGAGCAGACATTAGGGTTCACTCCGAAAGGAATACCAGTGTTCAAGTCAATCAACTCTGTTAGAAGAGAAGACAATAAAAACAAAACACAGATCAGTACTACATTTTTAAAGTAGCAAAGAGTAGTAATGTTTTTAGACCATAGAATATATTAATATCAATTGCCTCAGCTCAACACTCCAGTACTAACTGTTGCTAGCTAAGCTAAGAAAACAATGCTATTATAACATTTTATATCAATTTATCCTTTATTGGTTATGTTAATAAAATGAGATCATTAAGACATTTTACTGATAAATTAAAATTGGCAAGTTATCAATGCATTTTTCTGCCTTAAGGAGCATTTTTAAAAAAAAATATAGTTTGAGTTTTTCTCCATTCTTTGCCTTATGCTGCTGATGCTAGAACAGTACTAGCTGCCAAAGTTTTCAGTCTATCCATTTATTGACCACTAGGAGGCACCAGGCACCATCTGGATAGGACATCGCCTTTTTGATATACCTCCTGCCTATTCAATATTCACCATGTCTTTCTGATACATCTTCTGCCTGCACGATATCTCTCATGCTTGTCCAATATCTCTCATGCCTGTTCAATATCTCCATTTCTGTCCGATATCCCTCATGCTTGACCAAAATCTGTCATCCCTATCTGATATCCTTCCTGTCTGTCTGATACCCCTCATGATAATCTGATATCCCCCATGCCTATCTTATATTCTTTTCTGTTGGTTCGACTCAAATTTAAACCTGAGTAATGTAATATTTGACTCTTTCATTCACACTGCTCGGGTGTTTTCAGAAAATTTAAACTGATGACACTCATTGCAAACAGTGTTGCTGTACCCCTTCAAAGTATGCCTCTATGAGTTTTCTTTTAGCATGAATAATTCAAAGAGATGGTTCCAGGCTTCATTTATAATCCAAGCAAGCAGGCATTACCAACTGTTACCTCAACTATAATTCTCCCTCCCCTTTACAGTTTACTGTAAGAATTTACCTTCTTCGGTACATAGGATTTAGGAGCAAGGGTGGACTGTTTGATTTTCTAAGCCTTCTCTGCATTCAATAAGATAAGGCTGATCTGGTTATGGTCTCAACTCCAATTTCTTGTCTGACCCCAGAACATTCAACTTCCTTGTCTATCAAAAAACTATTTAACTCAGCCTCGAATAAATTGATTGACCTCGCCTCCACTGCTTTATGGAGAAAAGAATTCCACAGACTATAAACTCATTGAGAGAAAAATATTTCTCCTCATCTCCATCTTTAAAGGAAGACCCCTTATTCTTAAACTGTTTCTCCTTGTGTTAGCACCCCCAGACAAAGGGAACATCTTTCTGATATCCACCCTCAGGATCTTCAATGTTCCAATGTAATCACCTCTCATTCTGATGGACTAGAATGGATGTAAGTCCAAGCTGCTTATCCAATCAAAAGGTCATAAGGTAAGGCCTTCATTTTATGAATGAGTTGTGCGAACCTTCTCTGAATTTTAAATGCAATTATATCCCTTTTCAAATATGAGAGCAAAACTACACACGGTATTCTAGTGTGCTGTCATCAATGCCCTGTAAAACCCCACTTTTATATTCCATTCCCTTGTAATGTACACCAAACTTCCATTTGTCTTCTGAATGACTTGTACCTGTAAACTAATGTTTTGTGATTCATGCACAGCATACCCAGATCCCTTCGTACTATAGAATTCTCCATCTCCATTATAAAAAGTATATTTGTTTTCTATTCTTCCTGTTATAGTGGACAAATTCGTATTTTCCTACAAAGAAGTCCAACTGCCAATATTTTTCTCAATTCACTTCACCTATCTGTGTCCCTTTATAAGCTCTTCAGTTTCTCTTGACAACTTGGAGATAGAGAGAACTGCTGATGCTGAAAGGTCAGAGTCGATAAAATGTGGAGCTGGAAAAACCACAGCAGTCAAGCAGCATCAGAGGAGCAGGAGAGTCAACACTTTGAGTCAGACCTATCATCAAGACTAGGGAAGGGAAAGGGGGCTGAGAAATCAATAGAGGGTGGGGTGTGGGCCTGGGGGAAAGGTAGGTGGGATGGTGATAGATGGATGCAGGTAGAAAGTGATTGTGATTGGTCAATGGGAAGGTTGGAGTGGATAGCTGGAAAGGAAGATTGACAGATTAGGTCATGTTAAAGGGGTGGGGTGGATAGGGAGGGCTAGACCTGGGAGGAGGTGGGGGAAATCGGAAGCTGGTAAATTCTATGTTGAGGCCATGAGCTTGTAAGCTCCTGAGGCGGAAAATGAGGTGTTCTTCCTCCTGGCGTGTGGCCTTATTTTGACAGTGGAGGAGGCTCAGAGTGGACACCTTGTTGGGGGAGTGGAAGGGAGAGTTGAAATGGCTGGCAACCTGGAGGTGAGGTTGATTGGAGCATGCGGCCTGTAAATGTTCCCTGAACCGGTCCCCGAGTTTGTGCTTGGTCTCTCTGATGTAGAGGAGACCACATTGGGAGCAATGAATGCAGTAAATCAGGTTAGAGGAAGTGCAGGTGAATCTTTGCCGGACTTGGAATGAATGTTTGGGGACTTGGACAGAGATGAGAGGGGAGGTGTGGGGGTAGGTGTTGCACCTCCTGCAGCCGCAAAGAAACGTGCCAGGTGTAGGGGGGGATGTTGATGGGAAGTGTGGACCTAATGAGGAAGTCATGGGATGGAATGGTCCCCATGGATAGCAGATAGCATTGGGGAAGTGAATATCTTTTTGGTGGTGGGGTCAGATTGTAGATGGTGAAATGGATGATGTGCTGGACTTGGTGATTAGTGTGGTGGAATGTGAGGACAAGGGGTATTCTATCCTTTTAGCAGTTGGAGGGGTGGGAGTTTGAGGGTAGATGTGTGGAAAATGGAAGAGTTGCAGTTGAGGGCATTGTTGATCATTGGGGAGGGAAAATTAAGCTCCTTGATATAGGACATCTGGGATGTCTCAGCATGGAATCGCTTATCCTGGGAGCAGATATGGTGGAGGCGGTGGAATTGGGAGTATAGGATCGCATTTTTGCAGTTGGGTGGGTGGAGTAGGTGTAGTTGAGATAGCTGTAAGAGTCTGTGGGTTTGAAATAGATGTCTATGTTGAGTCGATTCCTGGAGATGCAGACGGAGAGGTCCAGGACAGGGAGGAGGTGTCAGAGATGTCCAGGAGAATTTGATTAGATTAGATTACTTACAGTGTGGAAACAGGCCCTTCGGCCCAACAAGTCCACTTGAGTCGATTCCTGGAGATGCAGACGGAGAGGTCCAGGACAGGGAGGAGGTGTCAGAGATGTCCAGGCGAATTTGAAGTCAGAGTGGAAGACATAGGTAAAGTTAATGAATTGTTCAAGCTCCTTCTGGCAACATAAGACAGCGCTGATACAGTTATCAATGTGGCAGAGGAAAGGGTGGGGAATGATGCCGGTATACCTGTTCTATGTATCCTACAATGAGGGATGCATAGTTCAGACTCATAGCCATCCCTCTGGTTTGTAGGAAGTGGGAGGATTCAAAGGAAAAGTTGTTAATTTACTTTCTTCATTATCATTGCAAATCTACCTACCATATGTTCAATTGCTTTTTATTTAAGTAATTGGTATAAACTTTTAATTGATGATGCTCCAACAGTAAGCCTGTGGCTCTTCAATAGTTACAGCTTGCCAACCTGAGAAAGATTCATATATCCATACTCTCTGTTTCAAATCAGAAAATGCTTGAGTTACTCAGGAGTTCTGAGAAACAGTTAAGCTTTTGCATCTGTTCAGTTCTGAAGAAGTGTCATACTGGACTCAAAATGTTAACTCTGTTTTTCTTGTCACAGATGCTGCCAGACTGCTGAGTTTCTCCAGCATTTTCTGTGTTTGGTTCAGATTTCCAGCCGCTGTAGTATTTTGTTTTTATTATAATTCTTTATCTACGCTAATATGTCACCTGCAACATCATATTCTCCAACCTTGAGCGATAACATGGGCTGTGACATGCTGTCAAGTGCATTTTGGAAAATCAAGAACACTCCAAGTTCCCCTAATCTACCGTTTCTCAAATAAGTCCAATATATGAAATTTCATTTTCACAAAACCATGTTAACTCTATTTGATTCTGTTACAATTTTCTAAACTTCCATATGACAGATGTTGACCTATAGTTTTGAACTTTCTGTCTCCCCTTTTTCTTTCATAAAGTTGTAGCATTTATTATTTTCATATCTGTGGGGACCCTTCAAGGATTGCAGGAAATTTAAAAGAGTATGACAGTACCTTCCTTGGTGATCAGGATTGTTTTAAATACATCCCTTCATTTCATCTCTTGACTTTGGCAAGTTTCCTAAATCTTCTACAGTAAAGACAGACAGAATACTTGTTCAACACTTTTGCCCTTCACTTTTCCTATTTAAATATTTATAGAAATTCTTAGTGAAATAACTCCATGAAGGCTGGGTATCTGGTCATCATGTCACCCTTCATTTACAAGTGCATAGTACATGACACTGACTCAGCTACAGAGCAGCTCCTAGAAAAAATTGAACCTCTCACACTCCTGTTCATATCTGTCAGCCAGGACTCCCTGATTGGATCAGGTTAACAGCCCCAAACAGGGAACTCATATTCTATGAGATCCACCTCCTTCCAATCACTAAACTTAGTATCTATTTTTACTTTGCCAATATCTCATACTCTATTTTCTCCCTCAATTATTCATTTCATCAATCAGTGATGTTTCTCAAATTCTGATTAATCGTTTGACCTTCTACCTGTCTTTGCACATTCATACAGATTTCAACCGTTAAGATTGCTGCTTCATTCTTTGACTGGCCTGGTGGGCTAGGTGAAGATCAGGATGATGAGCAACATCAGCAGAGAACCACACCACACCAGTGTGCTGCTCAAAGACCAGTAGCTGCATTGCAGTAAAGCAGCCAGCAGACAGGGGAGTAGAAAAGAGAGAATCAACAAAGAGAGGACCAGGATGTTACATCAGGTGATTTAAGATATCTGCAATCTCTTAGAAGAAGACTCATTAACTGTTGATGACCATTCCTTACCAGTAATTGTCCAAGTCACAACTGCCCTCAAAGCTTTTCCTCTGGGTTCTTCCATGAGAGTGTTGCAGACACATTCAAGATCTCCCATTAGAATATCTATGAATGCACAATGCAGTAGACAAATACATTGCTTCTCAGAGCCAGTACCTGCACAAATTTGTTTTTGAGGATTGCAATCAGAATAAGTGAGTGCACAACACTGTAATGTTAACAACAGTGTTTCTTTAAGATAGAGATAGTTGAGTCATTATTAGTAGGAGAACCAAGGGTTAGAAGGAGAAGGCAGGAGAATGGGGTTGAAAAACATGTCAGTCATGATGGAATGCTGGACCAGACTCAATGGTCCAAATGGCCTTATTCTGCTCCTGTATTTTATGGTCTTATGGTCTACTAGTGCACCAAACACTAAAATAAATGCAATAGCCAAATCTTCCCCATCCTGCCCACTAATGACACAAAGTAATCTTGTAATTAACCAGCATCCCAATCCCATCTTGATTTTGTTACATCAATGGTAGGAAGATCGAATTTGAAAGCTGAGTACAGGATTAAGGATAGGATTCTTGGCAGTGTGGAGGAACAGAGGGATCTTGGGGTGCAGGTACATAGATCCCTTAAAATGGCCACCCAAGTGGACAGGGTTGTTAAGAAAGCATATGGTGTTTTGGCTTTCATTAACAGGGCTATTGAGTCTAAGAGTCGTGAAATCATGTTGCAGCTCTATAAAACTTTGGTTAGACTGCACTTAGAATACTGTGTCCAGTTCTGGTCGCCCTATTATAAGAAAGATATGGATGCTTTGGAGCAGGTTCAGAGAAGGTTTACCAGGATGCTGCCTGGACTGGAGGGCTTATCTTACGAAGAGAGGATGACTGAGTTCGGACTTTTTTCATTGGAGAAAAGGAGGAGAAGAGGGGACCTAATTGAGGTATACAAGATAATGAGAGGCATAGATAGAGTCGATAGCCAGAGACTATTTCCCAGGGCAGAAATGACTAGTGGTCGGCACAACATCGTGGGCTGAAGGGCCTGTTGGGTGCTGTACTGTTCTATGTTCTATGTTCTATGTTCTAATTCATGTCTTCACTTTCTTCATCAAGCACTTTCCTGTAACCACCCAAGATGGCAAAGTGGTGCCAAACTATAACATTTATGTTAGCCAAAAAACTTATCAAAATGTTTTGTGGAGAATCCTTGTGAAACTAAAAAGTGAACTTGCTGTTCTTCTGGCTTCATCGAAGGTAGAGCTAGGTTCTTCATTTCTGTCTTTGACTGATGACATAATGTTGGCTGATGCCTTTTGGGTTTTGCACTCTGTGATGGCATCTCCCCACTCACACACCTGCTCAAACCCCTCTGCTACCTCCTACCACACCTTTCAGTGTAGGCTTCCTCCTCCTGATGAATATCTTTTTCTGGATCCTCACAGCCTGTAGCAGTCCATTCAGGGAGAGTTCACTGAACCAAGATGCAATCTTTGCCCAAGTAGGTTCCACTCTGTCAACTGATTCTCTTTTCTTCACAATTCCAAACTCTTTCAGATTGAAGATCCCATGAATGGTCTTGACAAGGTGGAGGTGGACAGGATGTTTCCTTTTGTGGGTCAGTCCAGAATCACTCTTTTAGAAGTAGGGCTCACTCTTTTAGGATGGAGAGTTTGTTTTTTTCTCAGAGTTGTGCAAATTTGAAACTCGCTACCTCAGAAGGTGATGGAGTTGGGTCGTTAAATATTTTTGAAGGATAGATTCTTGTTAGGCAAAGCAATCAAGAGGCGCTAATAGATGGAAATGTAGAATTCACAGCCTAAACCAGTCAACTATGATCTTATTGTATATTTTTACAGGCTTCAGGTGCCAAATAGTGCATGCCTGCTCTTATTTCCTATGTTCATATTGCTGTACATCATGCGGCTTCATATCAATCCTACTGCTGCATACCTTTTCCTTCACCTTCAATATCCTTTCCCCCCAGTTTGGCTGGACTTCCGCTCAGCCTTGGCATAGACAACTAATGAGGAAAATGCCTTTTGTGGGCTTTTAAAAAGCTTTTACACTGTTCTCACTCCATTGTAACAGCTTTCTGAATTGGATAATTTTCATCAACTTTCAATTAATGCCCTGCACTCTAATCACTACATATAAGAGTTCTATGTTGTGGAAGTGCTACACAAAATTATTCACTAAGACTTCCATGATAACCTAATCATAATCTTTCCATTTTCCTGATGTCATTTCATAAACGTACATTTAGACCTTTTACAGTAATAATGTTTCACTTGATTCAAGTTAGTCTTCCTGTAAAGCAGAGCATCAAATAAAGGCAAATAAAATAAATCATTCATGTAGTCTATCCATCACTTGTTTACTAACACAGAGACAATTTTCATGGCCTAACTATTTTTTGGTCCCACATTTGGCTGAGATGATCTTTGAACTAAGTCGCGAATCTGAAAGCATCAAATATGATTGATATGCTGTCTGTTTCTGAATATTCAACTCTTGCCTCAGTTTGGATCATCTGGAATTCCTTGTTCTTGGTTCAATTTGTTTAATATCAGCTTTAATTTATAAGGCATCTTTAATGCATTAAAACAACCCAAGGCCCCTTCATGGGGAGATGGTCATGTTAGGACATGGAGCTAAGGAGCTTTGTCTAAGAAATAGGTTTGAGGGAGTGTCTTTAAGGAGTGTAGCCAGGTAGAGAGGTAGATTGACTTTGGGTCTGAATTCCACACCTTAGGGCCTATGCAGCCAAAGGCATAGTCACCAATAGTGGAGCAATTAAAATAGGGATGCTCTCCCATTAGTGTCAGTGGAGCGCAAACATCTTAGAAAATCATAGAATCCCTACAGTGTGGAAACAGACCATTTGGCCTAATAAGCCTACACTGACAGCTTTGACAAAGGGTCAGTTAGACTCGAAACGTCATCTCTTTTCTCTCCTTACAGATGCTGCCAGACCTGCTGAGATTTTCCAACCTTTTACTTTTTGGTTTCAGATTCCAGCGTCCGCAGTAATTTGCTTTTAAGCCCACACTGACTCTCTCCAAAGAGCATCCCACCCAGACTCAGCCCCTAACCAGATCCCTGCATTTCTCACAGCTAACTTATCTAACCTAGACAATCCTGGATGCTATGGGCAATTTAGCATGGCCGATTCACCTAACCTGCACATCTTTAGAAGACTGGGGGAAACTCATGCAGACACAGGGAGAATGTGCAAACTCCAAATAGATGGTCGCTCAAGGCTAGAATTGAACCCAGGTCCCTGGTACTGTGAGGCAGCAGTGCTAACCATTGAGCCACGATGCTACCCATTAGGATTAGGAAGTTGAAATTGATTTTTGGAATAAGGAGGGGTAAGGCCATGGATGGATTTATAAACAAGAATGAGAAGTTTAGAATTGAAGTGTTATTTGATTGGGAACTTACCTTAAAAAATAGGAGCAGCTGTAGACCAGACGGCCCTCTCAAGCCTGCTCCACCAATCAATAAAGTCACTATCAATCTTCAGCTCGAACACTCATTGCCATATACTTCCATATCCCTGAGGGACCAAGAATTTTTCTAATGTAGCCTTAAATATGCACCAACAATCTTTGGCACAGAATTCTAAATATTCACAACCCTCTGAGTGAAGATATTTCTCTTCATCCCAGCCCTAAATGGTCACATTCATACCTGAGATCATGACAACGTCTTCTGAATTCCACAGCTTGTGGACTCGCTCAGTGTTCACCCTGTCAAACATCTTCAGACCCAAATGCCCTTTTTTTAAAAAAAATCCACTTTTCTATTCTTACTACCAAAGTAAGTAACTGCACAGATTCTGACATAATACTCCATTTGTGAGCTTATTTGCTCACTTACTTAACCTGTTGCCGACTCTTTGTGTTCTCCTCACAACTTGCATTTCTTCTCAATTATTTTCGTTGGTACATGTGGCTGCATTACTCTAGACCCAGAGAAGAACCATGGAAAGGTTATAGCAGAGAAAGAGGCCATGAAACTTGCCACCCATCCTAATCCCATTTAGCTGAACCGCCTGTGCAGCCTTGCTGGTCACAACACTTGAGGTGTGTGTCCTTGTCCTTTTCAGTGAGTTAAAGATTTCTGCCCCAATCATTATATCAGACAGCAAATTCTTGACAATCACACTCTCTGAGACAAAAAGATTTCCTCCTCAGATTTTCTCTCTATTTTTTCTACCAATCAAATGTTAAATGTGTGCCCCTGGTATTTGACCTCTCTGGTGTTGATGTTCATGATTAAGCAAAAAAAAATGGTGTATGATCCATGTCAGGTGAATTCTTCAAGTGAGAACCTAGTCAGATACAATAGATTGAGAGACCAAGTAAAGTGGAAAGTAAGACGAAAGCGAGGACTGCAGATGCTGGATATTAGAGTTGAGAGTGTGGTGCTGGAAAAGCACAGCAGGTCAGGCAGCATCCCAGGAGCAGAAGAGTTGATGTTCAGGCAACAACCCTTCATCAAGAATGAGGCTGTGAGCTGAGGGGGTGGTGAGATAAATGGGAAGGGGATGGGCTGGTGGAAAGGTAGCTGAAAGTACAATAGGTGGTTGGAGGTGGGGCTGATGGTGACAGGTTGGAGGTGAGGGTGAAGCGGATAGGTGAGAAGGAAGATGAACATGTGGGACAGGTCATGAGGGTAGGAAGGTTGGATCTGGGATAAGGTGGGGGGAGGGGAAATGAGGAAATTGGTGAAATCTACATTGATGCTAATGATGAGGCGTTCTTCCTCCAGGCATCGGGTGGTTAGGGAGTGGCGATGGAGGAGGCCTAGAACCTGCATGTCCTTGGCGGAGTGGGAGGGGAGTTGAAGAGTTTGGCCATGGGGCGGTGGGGTTGGTTGGTGCGGGTGTCCCGGATATGTTCTCTGAAGCGCTCCATGAGTAGGTGTGGAAAGTAAGCCTAGCAAGGAGAGCTTGAGAGTATAATTGCTATCAACCTAAAAGGGAAATCAAAAAGCTTTCTATTTAGCCTGTAAATAGGAAGCAGGAAATTAGAGACAGAGTAGATTCTATTTGGGATACAGAGGACCATGCATGCTTAAAGATGCAGAAGGCTAGAATACTTAAAGAGCACTTTGCATGTGTGTTTACTGAGGGACAGGATGCTTAAAACTCAACGCAGAGACGGTAGAGCTAATGGATGCAGTGAAATTGGAGGAAATACTGGTATGGGTGGCTCTGCTTGGATTGATAAAATACTCAGTCCTGATGGCTTAATTCACTAATGGAAGTGAGCCAAAGTCTTTGGCAGAGCTGCCATACATAACCTTCCAATCATTCCTAGATACAAGGAAGGGGCCACACCATTGGCAAATGTGACATCCTATTCAAGAAAGTGTGTTAAGATAGCCCTACAAAGGAAAGGCCTGATAGTTTAACATCAGCAGCAGACAGTTTTAGAAACAAGGCACTTGGAAAAGTTTGAGCTAACTCAGAATAACCAGCATGGATCTGTAAAAAAGGAGATTGTCATTGTTAATTTGAGTCTTATGATGGAGTAGATGCGAGGGTTGATAAAGGTAAAATGAAGTGAATACGGTTCCATGGATTTAAGTGCTTGTCAAAATACTGAATGAAAGACTGGTAAATAAAATTAAGGCTCGTGGGATGGGACAGTCAATATCAACATAGCTAAAATTTTGGGTCAAGGGCCGTAAAAAGACAATCATGGTATGTGGTTTTTTTTTAGATTGGAGGTCAATTTACAGTGGTGCGTACACACAAACTAGAGCAGTGTAGGTTTGACGACAAAGAAATGTGTAAGTCAACAAAAAATACTAATGCACAGAGTGTGCACTCCTGTATTGCAGTGAGACCTGTATTGTGTATCAGCAACACATAAAATTACAAAACAAATTCCACCAGCACTGCTTCCACTGCACCCTTCATATTGTTTGGAGAATCTTTGACCAAATGAAAGTGTTCTTCATGAAACTAACTTTGTAAGAATTCAGTTAAAACTAATTATGATGGACTGGACACTATATTCAAATGACTGAGAAGAATTTCCTCTGCCAAATCCTGCATCCTCCAGGGCAAGACAAAAGAAATTATTGAAAGATACTCTGATGGTCTCCATGAGATGTGGCAGCATTAACGCTAATGACTGGGAGGAGCCTGTTACCAATTGTTCAAAATGGAGACAACCTGTATGTTAAGCTTTCACACTTTGAAATGATGAGGCAGTGCAGCAGAGGAGAAAGGAACAATGGAAGTAAATCTTGCATTCCAGATTCTAATATCACATGGAATGTCCTGACCCACATGCCTAAAGATCTGTGGGTGGACGATCAGTTTATTATGCCCAAGGAAGAGCCACTCATTACCATGGCTAGATGTCACCCTTAAATCAAGGGAAAGCCAATAATGACCTCAAGGTTTAGAATGAGTATCACTATATCATAGAATCATCAGATCCCTACAGTGTGGAAACAGGCCAGTTGGCCCATCAAATTCAAACTGACCCTTTGAAGAGCATGCAAGCCAGTCAAACAATTTCCCTGTAGCCCTGCATTTCCCAAGGCTAATGCATTAAGCCTGCACATCCCTGGACACTATGGGCAATTTAGAATGGCCAAGCTACCCAATCTGTACCTCTTTGGACTGTGGGAGGAAACCCACACTGACACAAGGAGGATGTGCAAACTCTCCACAGACAGTTGCCTGGGGGTAGAGTCAAACTTGGGTCCCTGATGCTGTGAGGCAGCAGTGCTGACTGCTAAGCCACCGTGCCACCCTAAAGGAGTTCACTTCTTTATTCACAGTCTGGCTAACTCAAGTGTGCCTGACAGAAAATCTCTCTGGTCACTCATTTCTAGATTTGGCTCAACCATATTCAACCATATCCTGAAGAAGGGCTTATGCCCGAAACATCGATTCTCCTGTTCCCTGGATGCTGCCTGACCTGCTGCGTTTTTCCAGCAACACATTTCCAGCTCTGATCTCCAGCATCTGCAGACCTCACTTTCTCCTCAACCATATTCATAACATGCTATTGTGATTATTTGAGATTTTGGATTCAAATATGGAGGAAACATGGATTTAACTTTTTTCAAGCATTATTGTGTTGTCACTCTCTTCCAAATCTCCATTTATTCAGTCACCTCTAATGGACCCTGAGAGATACACATTCCTAACCTCCTATAAGTGACCAGATCTTCAAATGCCTTACACTACGAACCACGATAACTCCGATAGCCATATGAAGAGCTTAGAGGCTTATTTGTATCTAAATTTGAGACAGTATATGCAATTGACTTTTTTTTAACGATGCCTCCTCTTCCTCTTTCTCTCTGCTCACACTAACTCCAGCTTCAATTTCTTTTCACTTTGCAGTTTACCTTCTCCCTTGCCCTCCACTCTTCAAAATACTCTACAATGTAAGATCTATATCCTTCTTCCTTCATCGCTTCTCCATTCATTTCCTGACCACACAATCTCAGTTTTATTTTCAAAACCTTGCAGTGTGTTGTCCTGATTCTATCTATGCAACTTTCTCAAACAAATACTCTGTCCTGCTCACACATCCTTTGCGACTCTTGCTCTGTCAATTTGGGCCTAATATTTGTGTCACAACCTTCAGGTCAGTTCCATTCTCTAAGACTGCATTACTTCAGTTCCTTAACATTGCACTACACTACAGTCACTCCCTTTATAAAACGTCTGTTGCCAAAGCTTTTTGTCATTTCTGTGTAGTGATTGAAACCAGGGCCAGGTGGATCAATTGACCACGCAATCCCTGATTGGGATTGTTAATCTGGGCAAGTCAGGGAGCCCTGGCTAACAGATGTAAACAGGAGATTCAGAGACTCTCCTCATTCTCGGGACTGGCTCTGATCTGGCTGTTCAGACCCCATGTACTGTGCATGCGTAAATAAAAGGTGACCTGCTGATGGAGTACCAGTGTCTGTGCAGTTATTTTGTGTTACTAACTCTCCCTGCATGGTTTAGAGGTCCATTCATTTATCTTAATTTTATTCCATTCACCTTTGATGTAAATAGTTCAGAGATTTACTGTGTTAAAGGTGTATATAAGGAGTCAAGTTGTTTTTGCTGAAAACTAAACCTAGGCTCAGATCCATATAAAGTGGTATTTCTTTCCCTCAGTTTGATGAATGATGTTTTGATTTCTCCAGATCTCACTGCACTTTTCAGAGACATTGCTGGCGTTTGAAGCTGGACAACCTCTTAGGATCCACTTATGTTATCACTGTATGGCATAAGTACATGAATGTATCTCCCTCTTCTTGCACTGATTCATGTGACAGCTCTTGATTCCAACGCTGAAGTTGGAAGCCACTGCCAGCCTGAACCAAGTTTTAATGAATGCTGCCATTATCTGGAAAGATAGCAGTATCTCAATGCAACTGAAACATCAAGCACTTAACACATTGGCATGCTCTGCTCTACTTTGTGGAAGTGTGGCTCAGAAGCTCAAAACAGCAACAAAGATGAGCTAATGGCTTTTGAGATTGAACTGTCTAAGAGTATTCTGTGTGACAGAATTCCAGTTCCCACTGAAGAAGATGAAGAAATGTTCACAATGCCAGTAACACTGAGTAAATGTAAGAAGCTGAGGCCTTTTAAGTATATTGCAAGAATGAAGAGTGAATGAATCTCTATGGTTGACATGCAAACATACAGTTTAGGAGCAAAAAAGACCACTCAGCTCGTTGGCCCTTCTCCAGCGTGCTCCAGTGTTCAATAAAGTCATGGCTGAAATTAGTTACTCCACATTCCTTCCTATCTCCAATACCATGGAAATATAGCAAATAGGAGCAGGAATAGGCCATTCAGCCCCTCAAGTCTGCTCTACCACTCAATGTGATCTAGGCTGATCATCAAGCTCAATTCCCTACCCATTTCTTTAGCCACAAAAGCTCTATCTACCTCCTTCTTGAAGACACCTTATGTTTTAGCCTCAATCACTTTCTATTGAAGTGAATATCACAGGCTCACGGCTCTCTCAGTGAAGAAATTTCTCCTCATCTCAGTCCTAGAAAGTTTATCCCTTATCCTTAGACTATGACCTTGGGTCTGGACTCTCCCACCATCAGAAATATCCTTCCTGCATCTAACCTAACTAGTCCTGTTCAAATTTTTTACGTTTCTATGAGATCCCCTCTCATTCTTCTAAATTCCAGTGAATATAGTCCTAACCAAGCCGACTTCTTCTTATATGTCAGTCCTGCCATCTCAGGATCCATGTTAGTAAACCTTCGCTTCATTCACACTAAAGCAAGAACATCCTTCCTCAGGTAGGGAGATCAAAACTGCATTCAATATTTTAGATGTGGCCTCATCAACATCCTGCATATTGCAGCAAGACATCCTTCAGTCCTCTCGCTATGAAAGCCAACATGCAGTTTGCCTTCCTTACTACCTGCTGCACCTGTGCACGTAGTTCTGATATTCGGTGTACAAGGATACACAGGTCTCATTGGACATTCAATGTGCAGCCATGCAAATAATAATCAGCCTTCCTGTTTTTGCTGTCAAAGTGGATAACCTCACATTTATCCACAGTATACTGCATTTGCCATGCATTTGATCACTCGCTTGGTCTGTTCAAGTCACACTGCAATATCTCTACATCCTCCTCATAGCCCCGCCTTCCTTTATGGCATCTTTATGTCATCAATTATCTTTGAGAAATTGCATCTACCTCCATGAGAAAGATGATGGCCTAGTGGTATTATCACTAGCCTATTAGTCCACAGGCCCAGATAATGTTCTGGGGACCCAGGTTCACATCCTGCCATTGCTGGTGGAATTTGAATTCAACTTTAAAAAGCTGGAATTACAAGTCTACTGATTACCATGAAATCATTGTTGACTGTTGGAAAAAACCCATTTGGTTCACTAATGCCCTTCAGGGAAGGAAATCTTCTATCCTCAGCTGGTCTGACCTACATATGACTCCAGACCCACAGCAATGTGGTCGATTCTTAATTGCACCATGAAATGGCCTATCAAGCCATTCAGTTGTACTAATCTTTACAAAATCTTAAAAAAATGAAATTGGATGGACCACTTGGCATCGACATAAGGACTGAAAAAGACAACTACAGAAACAGCCCTGTCGTCTCTGTAAAGTCCTCCTCATGAACACTTGGGCTAGTGCCAAAGTTGGGAAAGCTGTCTAATGTACTAGTCAAGCAACAGCCCGATATAGTCATACTCACAGAATCAAACCTTACAGACAATGTCCCAGACACCACCATCACTATGCCTGGAGATGTCCTGTTTCACCGGCTGGACAGACCCAGCAGAGTTGGGGGCACAGTGATATACACTTGGGAAAGAGTTACCATGGGAGTCCTCAGCATTGACTCCAGATCTGTAACTTCATGGCTTCAGGTTAAACATGATAGACAAGCAGGAGGCTAGAAGAATTCAGCATCCAGGTGGCATCAGGAGGTTAACATTTCAGGTATAACTCTTCTTTAGGAATGGAGGTGGAGGTAGGGGGAGCTGCAGATAAAAGGGAGGGGAGGGTTTTGGGTGATAAAAGAGAACGGAATAGTGAGGTAGTGATAGGTGAACATAGGTGGTGGGAACAACCTGGTTGGTCAATGGGAGGGATGAATCCAGTTGGTAGTTAGAAGGAATGATCAGTAGGTAGAATGGAAGGAAGGGGGAAGGGCGGGAAAGTGAGTATGGTGATGGGTGGAAAGTTTATCTGAAATTGGAGAACTCAATGTTGAGTCCTCCAGGTTGTAGACTGCCCAGGTGGAAAATAAGATGTTGTTCCTTCAAATTGCAGTCTGGTTCACTGTGGTAATGGAGGAGGCCAATGATAGACATGTCAGCGGAGGAGTGGGTAGGAAAATTGAAATATGTGGTGACTAGGGTCGAGTTGGAGATCCCCAACCTTTCCTTCCAGCTACCAACTGGATTAATGCCTTCCATCACCCAACCACGTTGTAGCCACCATCTGTGTTCACCCATCACCACCTCACCATTCCACCCTCTCCCCACCCAAAGGCCTTCCCTATTTGCAGCACCCCCTATCCCCACCCCCAGTCCTGAAGAAGGGTTCCACTCGAAACATCAACTTATCCATCTCCTGATGCCTCCTGACTTGCCTACTTTGGATTCCAGCATCTGCAGTTATTTTTGTCTCAGGTTATACATGGGCAAGGAAACCTCCTGCTGATTACCACATACCATCCCCCTCAGCTGATGAATCAGTACTCCTCCATGTTGAACAACACTTAGAGGAAGCACTGAGGCTGGCAAGGGCACAAAATATACTCTGGGTGGGGGATTTCACTGTCCACCACCAAGTTTGGCTCAACAGCGGTACTACTGTGTCAGGTAGCAAGAGAACCAACCGGAGGGAAAAACATAGCTGACCTCATCCTTACAAATCTGCCAGCTGCAGATGCATTTGTCCATGACAGTATCAGTAAGAGTGACCACCGCACAGTCCTTGTGGAGATGATGTCCCATCTTCACATTGAGAATAATCACCATTGTGTTGTATGGCACTATCACTGTGCTAAATGACTTTGAACAGATCTAGCAACTCAAGACTGGGCATCCATGAGGTGTTGTGGGCCATTAACAGCAGCAGAACTGAGAATAATCACCATTGTGTTGTATGGCACTATCACTGTGCTAAATGGGACAGACTTTGAACAGATCTAGCAACTCAAGACTGGGCATCCATGAGGTGTTGTGGGCCATTAACAGCAGCAGAACTGCACTCCACAATTAATCTGTAACCTCATGGCCTGACATATTCCCCCATTCAACCATTACCATCAACCCCGGGTCAATGGAGAGTTCAATGGAGGAGCAACACCTGGCATACCTGAAGATGAGGTGTCAACCTGGTGAGTATACCAAAGAGGACTACTTGCATGCCAGACAGCATAAGCAGCAAGTGATTGACAGAGTTAAGCGATCCCACAACCAACGGATCACATCGAAACTCTACAGTGCTGCCACATCCAGTTGTGATGATTAACCAGCTCACTGGAGAATGAAGCTCCACAAATATCCCCAGCACATCAGTGTAAAAGATAAGGCAAAAGTTCTTGCAGCAAATTTCAGCCAGAAATGCCATCTTGGCCATCCTCCAGTGGTCCCCAGCATTACAGATACCAGCCTTCAGCCAATTCATTTCACTCCAGGTGATAGCAAGAAACAGAGGGAGACACTGGATACTGCAAATGCTACAGGCCCTGATAATATTCCTGAAGACTTGTGCTTCAGAATTTGCCGATCCCCTAGCCAAGCTGTTCCAGTAGTTACAACACTGGCATCTGCCCAAGAATGCAGAAAATTGTCCTGCACATAAAAAGCAATAACATGCTCAGTGATGCCCAGTTTGAGTTTCGCTAGGGCCACTCAGCTCCTGACCTCATTACAGCCTTGGTCCAATCATGGGCAAAAGAGCTGAATTCCAGAGGTGAGATGAGAATGATAGCCCTTGACAGCAAGGCTATATCCGGTCGAGTGTGGCATTAAGGACCTCTAGGGCAAACTCTCCAGTAGTTTGAATCATACCTGGCACATAGGAAGATGGTCGTGCCTGTTAGAAGCCATTTGCCTCAGCTCCAGGACATCTCTGGAGGGATTTTTGAGGGTAGTGTCTGAGATCCAACTATCTTCAGCTGCTTCATCAATGACCTTCCCTCCATCTTAAGATCAGAAGTGGGGGAGCTTGGCGTTGACTGCACAATGTTCAGCAACATTCGCGACTTTTCAGACACTGAAGCAGTCTGTGTCCGAATGCAAAAAGATCTCAACAACATCCAGGCTTGAGCTGACAAGTGGCAAGTAACATTCATGCCACACAGGTACCAGGCTATGACCATCACCAATAAGAGACAATCTAACCAAATTCCCTTGATATTCAGCAGTGTTACCATCACTGAATCTCCCACTATCAACATTCTGGGAGTGATCATTGATCAGAAACTCAACTGGACTCACCACATAAGCGCATTGGCTACAAGAACAGGTCAGAGGCTAGGAATACTGCCGCAAGTAATTCACCTCCTGACTCCCAAAAGCCTATCCATCATCTTCAAGACCCAAGTCAGGAATGTGATGGAATATTTCCCATTTGTCTGGATGCAGCCCCAACAACAGTCAAGAAGCTTGACACCATCTAGAGCATCAACAAAACAGCCATTTTGATTGGCACCAAATCCACAAGGATCCATTCCTTCCAACACCAAAGCTCATAGCAGCAGTGTGTACTACCTCCAAGATGCACTGCAGAAATTCACCAAAGGTTCTCAGACAGCACCTTCCAAACCCAAGACTATTTCCATCTGGAAGGACAAGGGCAGCAGATATATGGGAACACCACCATCTTCAAGTTCCCCTCCAAGCCATTCACCATCCTGACTTGGAAATATATTGGCGTTCCTTCCCTGTCGGTGGGTCAAAATCCTAGAATTCCCTCCCTAAGGGCATTGTGGGTTAACCCACAGCAGGTGGACTGCAACAGTTCAAGAAGGCAGCTCACCACCACCTTCTTAAGGGCAACTAGAAACGGGCAATAAAGGTTTGCCCAGCTAGTAATGCCAGCGTCCCACAAAATGATTTTTTTTTTAAAAATGCTTCTTTATCTAAATCATTAACATATATTGCAAATAGCTGGGTTCCTAGCTCTGAACCCTACAGTATCCACTAGTCACTGTCTACCATTCAGAAAAAAAGATTCATTTAATCTTACGCGTTATTCCCTGTCTGCTAAACAATTTTCGAACTATCTCATGCTACCCCTGATACAATGCACTTTAGTTTTATATATTAATCTCATTTATGAGACTTTGTTGAAAGCCTTCTGAAAATCTAAATGAACCACATTCACTAGCTCTCCTGATCATCTCGACTCATTGCATCCTCAAAGAATTCCTATAGATTTGTCAAGAATATAAAGGTTCCTTTTGTAAATCCATGCTGATTCTGTTTGATTCTACCATTGTTTTCTAGGTGGTCTGCTATAAAATCCTTGATAATGGACTCAAGCATCTGCTCCACGACTGATGTCAGACTGACTGGTCTACAAATTCCCTATTTTCTCTCTCCCTCCGTTTCTAAATAGTGGGATTACATCAGCCATTGTCCAAACTATATCAACTGTTCTAGAGTCTAATGCAGCTTAGAATAAGACCAACAATGCATCCCCGATTTCTCGTGACACTCCCTAAGTACTCTAAGATGGAAATTATCGAGCCCTGAGATTCATCAGCCTTCAATCCTATCAATTTCTCCAACACCATTTGTTTACTAATGCAGATTTGCTTTAGTTCCTCAGTCTCACTAAAACATGTATTCTTCATCATTTTTGGTCCATTATTTGTGTCGTCCTTTGTGAAAACGGAAGCAAAAAATGAATTTAGTTCATCAACAATTTCTTTGTTCCCCATTATAAATTCCCCCGTTTCTGATGCAGGTGACCGACATGAATTTTCACCAATCTTTTTCCTCTTTACATACCCATTGAAACATTTATCGTTAGTTCTTATGTTCCCCTGCAAGCTTATTCTCAGACTCTACTTTCCCATTCTTAATCAATCCCTTGGTCCTATATTTTTGACTTTGAAAATGTTCCCAATCCTCAGGATTATTGCTTTCTTTTTTGCCAATTTGTAAGCCACTTTTTTCATCTAATTCTATATCTAATTTTCCTCATAAGCCGTGGTTTAACCGTTGTTTGCACTTTTGTACCAGACAGGAATAAACAAATTTTGTAGTCCAATCATTCGCTCTTTGAATATTTTTGCCTTTGCCCATCACTGTCATTCATTTCAGCAACATTTCCCAATCCATTCCAGCCAACTCATGCCTCCTACCATTGTAGCTTCCTTTATTTAGACTCAGGACCTTAACGTTCCATCCCTTGCTTACCAAAAATCTATCTATTTCTTCCTTAAAAATTTTCAAAAACTCTGCTTCCACAGATTTTTGACAACTCTCTGTGAGAACAAAATTCCCCTCATCTCTGTCTTAAATTTGTGATCCCTTATTATTAAACAGTGACTTCTAGTTCTAGATTCTCCCACAACAGAAAACATGAGAGGAGAAAGATTTAACAAAAACATGAGGGACCAATTCTTTACACTGTGGGTGGTTCGCATGTCGAATGAACTTCCTGAGGAAGAGGTGAATATTTAAAAGATATTGAGATAAGTACATGAATAGGAAAGATTTGAAGGGATATGGCTAAGAGCAGGCAGGTGGGACTAGTTCAGTTTGGAATTATATTCATCATGGACTTGTTGGGCCGAAGGGTCTGCTTCTGTGCTGCATGTCTCCATGACTCTATTCAACCTGTCAAGACTCTCAGGATCTTACAATCAAGTCACCTCTTATCCTTCTATTGTAATTTCCAAAATGTTTACAGGTTCAAATAAGGAAACTAACACATAGAATGTAGGACTGGTAAAGGTAAAGCCACCATAGTTCCAGAGGGCTGCTTTCTCATGGAAAAGAGACAACTGGTTAGTAGTTTAACCTGAGGGTCACCATACCGCAGGTAATGTTGAGAAGGAAAGTCTTTCATGGTAGCCTCAGCCAGAGCAGGAATTGAACCTGTGCTGTTAACACCACTCTGCATCACAAACCAGCCAACCGAGGTCACCACCCGCTATAGGCCGAGAACAATATATTATCATTTCCATGGACAATATAACTGATATTGGGAGAGAGTTTACAGTTTGGAAACAAGGTGATTAACGGGGAGGGGAAGAAATATAAAGTATTAAATGTAACAGATAAAATGACCCAGGAAATTATTATAAAGTTAAAAGTTAAAGAATAAACAGAACATTTAGCAAAATGTACATTTAGAAGTGATTTAAGAAGTTATTTTCCTACGAGCTCCTGGGATTAATCACCCTGTCACTTTTTTTAACTAAAATGGGTCTGCTAAAGGGATATTGGCAGTTTCTCTTCATACGATGAGTAAAGAAATATCTACCTTTGATGCACCGAATGGCTTGTGTCATGTTGTTCATTTCTCCGAGGGTCATAAAGTATTAGCCAGTATTCCTAACTATATCAAATATCTTGGTTACTTAATGGTTTGCAGTGACATATGGAGTGACCACTGGAATAATTGGAAGCCCATTTTGAAAAAAATGTCACTCCACTGATTTGTGGTAAATTTTACCAAGAATGAATGCAAGAGCATGGGCAACCTACCCAAGGCATATACTTGGTCAGAGACAGGTGCTGCTGTGAACAGCAAAAGCACAGTAATTGATGGTGTTTCCTAATCTTAAAACCAAACAACAATCATGGGGTTTTGGGGGATGTATGGTATCATCAACAAGTTTGGGAGAGAAATTCTACATGAGTTTATGCTATTTTTCTGAGATTTTTTTATCGTTGTCCCAGTGAGGTTACAACACGCAGCCCTTGCTGGTCACTGATATCCATCAGGATATCCATGAAGTGCATTGAAAATGTGCCATTAACAAATGAATATCTGAAGAAGGTCTTTGAGTAGCAGTCCTCGAACACAGTTAAGTGGCCTTAATGTTAACTTGAATTCTGCACTCAGCTCTGCATAAATTACTTCTGGGACATTGCCAGATAGAGTACCCCAGTAATTCAATCAGAAACACTTCCTAGGTCCAATGAAAGGATATTAGCATCAGTCACTGCTCTAAAGAAAAAACTGTGTATAATCCCTGCCAAATACGAAAAGATAACCTTCCTATAGGTTGCTTGCAAATAGACTTGCCCACACAAAGAAATAAAAATTTTATCTATCAAGCATGCATTCTGTGGTTCCATTCCACATATAATTATGCGATGTGTAATTTAAGAGAGAAATGACTGGTGGTTTTAAGAAGCAGGAAGAGATAAGCTTAGTTCAATAAAAATGAAGGTGAGGGAGGGAGGTGAGAGTGTGTTCCTGAGGGTGAGGGAGGCAGGTGAGAGTGTGTTTCTGAGGGTGAGGGAGGGAGGTGACAGTGTGTTCCTGGTGGAGGGGGAGGGTGGCGAGAGTGTGTTCCAAACCTAGCTTCAAGACTGCAGCAGCAACTGTGACTGAAACATGAAAGCTAAACATCCTAGTTTGGTGGCAGCTTGAGCCCACCCGTCCAGGCTGCTTCTATTGTTGCAACTTTAAACAAAAACCCAAGGCCTCACAAGCTGTTCATTGGTTTTGGAGCAGAGTGGTCACCACCTCTGTCTCAAACTTTCTTAGTCAAAAATAGGACAAAGTACACCTCTTAAAGCCATTGTATTGTCACAACATTAACCACTCCATTTTATTTCCTGCACCCTGCACTCTCACCCCTCACCTGCTTTAAAGCAAGGTTTCCCCTGAAATCTTTTTAAGATGCATTTTATACTGATGGCCCTCTGACATCTTCTCTTTGTCAAACTTATCAATCAGCTCAGCGTTCTTTGCTTCAAATAAAACATCCTCATTATTGCCTCCCTGCTCAGCCTCACATGTCCCTCTTTTGATTTCAGTGCGATTTCAAAATCTCTTTCTTGGTTTTCAAATCCCTCTGAGCCCTCACCCCAACCCTCCCTACCTCGGTGGGGGTCCTCAGGCTCACAGTCCTCTGAGGTGCCCGTTTTGTAGTTCTCCCCATCGCGTGTACCCCTGATTTCGATTGTCTGACTTTTGGTGGCTCTGCAACTGAAACAGACGTTGGTGGAAAAGCTCAGCAGGTCTGGCAGCAGCTGTGAAGAGAAATCAGAGTTAGCATTTGGCATCCTCAGAACAGATGGAAGCTCGGGAAATGTTGATTTATATGCAGAAGGTAGGGTGGGGGGGAATCAGCACTCGGAAAGCTAGTGCTTCCAAATAAACCTGTCGGACTAGAACCTGGTGTTGTGTTAATTTTAACTTTGTCCACTCCAGTCCAACACCGGCTCCTCCACATCATATCCACTTTCAAGGAACAATGAATGTGTACCCCTAGATCTCTTTGTCCCCAGGGCATTATTATTGACTGTGGAGGCCCTGCCCACGTTTTGCATTAACAAAATTGAACATTTTGCATTTATCAGGATTAAACGCCGTCTGCCATTCCTCAGTCCAGTGGCCCAGTTGATCGAGATCTCATTGTTAAACTCATTCCTGCTGTTACTTTCTTGAAATTTGAAGCCGAGAACGTGAAGAGAATCTCAATCTCAGAATGTAGAGACCTGTCTGCTTCACTGCAGGGAGGGAAATTGGCCCTGCTTACCCAGTCCGGCCTATACGGAACTCGATACCCACAACAATGCGATTGAATCTAAACACCTTCTCAAAATGGATGAGCAAAACTGCTCAGTGTTCGGGTAGGAAGCAACGCATAAGAACTTCTAGATGTACGAACCAATTTCATGACAGGATGAGAAAATTATTGTTTGTATGCTCAGGAAAGGAATAGTTATTACATTCCATCGAAAGAAACGGAAACTGGGCTGGTCAAGGAATCCAGCATCAAGGCATCCACGCAGGCCGTGGCAGGGGAGAGGGGTGAGAGTGTGTTCCTGGTGGTGGGGGAGGGGGGTGAGAGTGTGTTCCTGGTGGTGGAGGAGGGAGGCGAGAGTGTGCTCCTGGTGTTCAAGTAGGTCGTAAAGTTGGGCTCATTGCCCAGTGTGCGACCCAACAGCTGTGACTGCACTACTCAGGTCGGCCCAGTGTGGTTTCATGGCAGTGGAGTGGTCGGTTGAGGCAAAATGACACTGGCTGGCATGGCAACGTGACTTGAGTCTGTCCTGCTGGTATTGGTCTCTGCTGGTGCTCCCTGCTGGTGTTGGTCTCTGCTGGTGTTCCTTGCTGGTGTCGGTCCCTGCTGGTGTTCCCTGCTGGTGTCGGTCCCTGCTGGTGTTCCCTGCTGGTGTCAGTCTCAGCTGTTGTTCGCTACTGGTGTTGGGCTCTGCATCGGGGAGGAAGGCCCCGGATCCTTGCCCATGGCTAAGCACTTAAGAAGGACTGAAATGTTGAATCTTTTATTTAATTTTTTAGTTTCAACCAAAGATGTTGCAAAAGGCTTTCTTGTATCTAAGGTAGCACTGAGAATGGTGATTTTGTACACTTTTCACTGTACTCCTGCATCCCTGTATTTGAGTACACGTGGCAATAAAATGTAATTTGCATGTTCATTCTAAGGTGGTGTTTCCTCTCGTTCTAATGTCAGAGTCACGTGATGAGTTGCATGAATCTCAATTTACTTCATCTCCTCCATCTGTTTCTTTATCTTCATACAGTCAGTCAGCTCACTTTGGAGTCAGATGATGGCTCTGATCCAGAGACTGGCAACATAATCTTGACTGACACATACTGTAGTGCTGGTAGCAACATCAAAGCTCTATCTACCTTCAGCTGGAGCATATGATATATGGCATTATGGTCAACACTCTTTCCCTAACCCAAGCCACCATTTTATTTCTCTGTGATCATGCTATGGGAAGCTATGTTTGCCTACATAAACATGGAAACTCTTAAAAGTGATCCATTGCTTAAAATTGCTTGGGTATTTTCTGAACATATGACAAGACACTTTACAGAGCAAGTTCTTTTCAACTTCCTTGCCTTGTCTTGCTCTACCTCATGCATCATAATGCAAAGCATATATTGATGGCAATACACTGTGCAGGAGAGTAGACAGCACAAGCTAATACAATTTGCACTGCATTGTAGATAATACTTGAAGGATCTGAACTGAGCATTATCGGAATTTCTTGACCACTTTTATACAGAAAGTATTTGGAAAATATTATTTTTATAAATGCATCCTCATAGATTTATTTCAGAAAAGTGCCCTGATAAAGAGTGGATTGCAAGCTAACGAAGAGTTATTTTGTTTTGCCTTCAGACCGAGCAATGAATGATTTCTAAGCTTGTTTGTGCACTTGGGAAAACACTCTCACCCGCTGTATTGGAAAACATTGTGATCACTGACTGTGATAATAAGAGTGGCACACCTTACAAAAAGGAGACCGGTTGCTGGGAACACGATTCTGTGCAAAGCAGTCAAACAACAAAAGCCTCGAAATCACATGAGATTACAGAGACAGAAAGACGTACCCTGGGGTCTGGGACAAGGTGTGGAGACATTACTGTGTTAATTAAGCTAACTCATTGCAATAAGGGAGCATCACAAATTTAATGTTACGATTCATAATGGAAATTGTGTTTTGCTGATTGAGCTAAATGGAATAAATTTATTTTTTGCATATGTACCTTATTATAGGTTAAAGAAGCTTGATACTTCATACAAGCCTTCTTCCCATCTGTAACCTCAGTGTACATTGGGAGTAATTGGAGAAATGCATTTATGAAAGAGCAGGAGATTTACTCATATCATTTGGTGTTGTCTGGTGTACGGAGGGAGGTTCATTGTCATATTCCTGAATATATCCTTGAAAGTGCAGTCACAGGTAGACAGGATAGTGAAGAAGGCATTTGGTATGCTTTCCTTCATTGGTCAGAGCATTGATTATAGGAGTTGGGAGGTCATGTTGTGACTGTACAGGACATTGGTTCGGCCACTTTTGGAATATTGCATATGATTCTGCTCTCCCTCCTATAGGAAGGATGTTGTGAAACTTGAAATGGTTCAGAGATGATTTTACAAGGATGTTGCCAGGTTAGGAGGCGTTGAGCTATAGGAGAGGCTAAATGTTTTCCCTGGAGCATTGGAGGCTGAGGGGTGACTTTACAGAGGTTTATACAATCATGAGAGGCATGGATAGGAAAAATAGACAAAGTCTTTTTCCTGGGGTGGGCGACTCCAGAACTAGAGGGCATAGGTTTAGTGTAAGAGGGGAAAAATTTAAAAGGGACCTAAGGGGCAACATTTGCATTCAAAGGACGATGTGTGTATCGAATGAACTGACAGAGGAACAGGTGGAGGTTATTACAATGACAAAATTTAAAAGGCATCTGGATGGGTATCGGAATAGGAAGCGTTAAGAGACATATTGATCAAGTTCAGGCAAATGGGACCAGAGTAGATTTGAGCATCTGGTTCACATGGACAAATTGGACCAAAGGATTTGTTTCTGTGCTGTACATCTCTCTGACTATATATAGGGGCACTGCGCCCATTTCCACAAAGGTAGGCTCCTCCTATGTTGTGTGGCAGCATCTGACACCCCTGAACAAGAGATGGCCCAACAGTCTAACTGAATTAGTAGCAGGAGCCTGGTTTATGCTCCCATTATAGGGCAGTAATCCAGAGACTTGGACTAATGATCTACAGATATCAATTCCAGGCCCACCGCAGCAGCTGGGGCATTTAAATCCAGTTAACAAAATGAAATGCAATAAAGAAGCTAGTATCACTAGTAGTGACCATGGGCAGAATCTTCTCAGGCTCTGAATGATAGGGCTATGGCAAGAAATTTGAGAGAAATGTGTGCAAAACTGGGAGTGGCCTTTCATGACTTCAAGAGCAATATGTTGAACTAACATGTTGAGCAACTAAGTTCCAGACGTTGAGACAAGATTCTCACTAGTGAGTGGTGAGAGGCCAACTATAGATCATTGCTTATTATCACCCTCATTAATCTTGCCTCATTCATGAGCATTCTTCAATTCTACCACTTGCTGAATAGGAACTAGATGCCAAGATCTGGGTACCTGGTGATTCCAACATGCCTCTTCTTTCTCTGAACCTTCACCTTGGCCATCCAGAACTGATGTCTCCGGGCACGCTCCATATACATTTGCCTCAGGCTTCCCCTGCCCATTAACCTTGGCATCTAACCAATGCAAGCCTGTCTGCACCATTATGGCACAACTCCAATCAACCTACAGTTTCTGCACTTCAGTATTGCACTTTGGAGCTGACTGGGACCATTCATTGCAGGGCTGCTGTCAGGACATCTCCACAGGGGCAGACAACCAGACTGTATCTCAGTGCTCACTCTTTTAGCACCTGCCTGCATGCTCACAGTATCACTACCTCACCTTGCATTTATTACCAAAGAGATAAAAAATGATCAGGAATGTAAAGTTGAGACTAAAATCAGATCAGCTATCATTTTGTTGAATGTCAGAGTAGGCTCAAAGGCCTTCCCTTGTTCCTTCTTTGTCTGTTCCTTTTGATACTTTGCCCGTTCAGCCACATTCTAAAGTCTCACAAACTTCTATCTTGTCTTGCTGCTTATTGCAGACATGAAACCTAGCAGCATGACATGGCTGTCAACAGTCATCAATTTAAGGGCAGACATGTTGCTGTATGACACAGTGCTGTATCATCTCACACCTACAGCATGCATCAATTTCCTGCGCAACAAACACACCACACGTGCATCAACCAAATGGGCAAGTCTCAAAGTCAAAGGGGAGTACTCCTCAGTCAAGTCAATAAGCTGCTATTGTTTGGTTGGGGGGATAAGGTGGGGTTGATCTGGTACAGTCAGTCAAGACCAGCATCACTGATTGATCCAGGAGTTGGATATGGTTATACATCCTCTCGGGTGGTCAGGATCATTGAGTATCCCTGCAGTGTGAAGTCAGGCCACTTGGCCCATTGAGTGCACACTGACCCTCTGAACAGCATCCTACCCGAGCAAAGCCCTTTACTTTATCGCTGTAACCTGGCATTTCCCATGGCTAATCCACGAAGCCTGCACATCTACGGATACTACAAGTCAATTTAGCCTGGCCAATCCGCCTAACTTGCACATCTTTGGACCATGGGAGGAAACTGGAGCACCCGGAGGAAATCCACGCACAGGGAGAATGTGCAAACTCTACACAGACAGTCGCCCAATCTGGAATTGAACCCAGATCCCTGGTGCAATGAGGCAGCAGTACTGACCATTGAAACACCATGCCACCCAAAGTCAGTGTCTAATTGACTCCATCTCTGAGAGACAGCAGACCATTTAAGGGGCAATCGCACCCATCTTAGAATTGCAAATTGCAGGTTAAACTTATGTAAAATAATATCATTGAGCACATGAAGTGCATGCAAAGTACAAATTTGTGAGGTGCAAATCTGTTCACAAGCAATGCTGACCATATCATTGAATCTTGCAATTTACAGGTAAACATCTCTCTGTGAAGCTGCAGCAGATGACAATGCACACAACTAATACAAGATCTCCTGGGGTACACAGGAGCATGGAACTGACTCCCTCTCCAGGTGAACTGTAAGTGATGTGGGGCTAAGAGAAGAAGGATTTATTCCACGTGCAGCACTTATGTTCTCCTATTATCTCTTTCCGACACAACTATTGGTGCATTTACTGAGATAAACTTAGGTTGCCACGGTGGCTCAGTGGTTAACACTGCTGTCTCACAGGGACAGGGACCCGGGTTCAATCCCACACTCGGGTGACTGTCTTTGTGGAGTTTGCACATTCTCCCTGTGTGTCCGTGGATTCCCTCTGGGTTTTCTGGTTTCCTCCCACAGTCCAAAGATGTCCAGGTTAGGTGAACTGGCCATTGTGTCATGGGAAATGCAGGATTATAGGGAGAGTGTAAAGAGTTGGGCTTGGGTGGACCGCTCTTTGAAGGGTCAGTGTGGACTCGATGGAACAAATGGCCTGTTTCCACACTGCAGGGATACTATGATTCTACAAGCACCAATGTCAAAGTGCCATTTGATTGCTTTCCTCATCGGAATGCTCCATAACCCACTGAAAGGATAAATATGCAAAGCCATCAATTGTAAATGATGTGACTATTGACTGTGCACATTCATAACAAGCTGCTCCTTTTCCATTGTTCTCCATGCAGTTTCATTGCAAGTATGACGGATGGATCCAGCCACAGCAGGTATGGTAGTCTCCATTGCTATGATGAAACAAAGGGGCAGAGAGATGGAAAAGGAATATTTGAAGCTAAAAGCCCAGCTCCAGCAGCTTCAGAAGAGCCTTTACAGAAAGAGGGTGCAGCTGGAGGGCCGGAGATTTTAATGCTGGGCACTGCTCCAGCTGAGTGAGGTACAGGCCGAGGATGTCCCAGGAGACTGTGACTGAACTGTGACAACTGCTGGATCGAGCTCTGCAAACTGAAGGAATGGCTGATTATCCTATCCCAGTGGCCAGCAAGCTGATAATCACATTGAGCATTTATATGACCGGCTCATGCTGTAGGACTGTGGGA
This sequence comes from Chiloscyllium plagiosum, assembly GCF_004010195.1. Lineage (NCBI taxonomy): Eukaryota > Metazoa > Chordata > Chondrichthyes > Orectolobiformes > Hemiscylliidae > Chiloscyllium > Chiloscyllium plagiosum. The sequence goes on along the minus strand of NC_057742.1, from coordinate 31,802,540 downwards.
TCTCTCAAATGTCCACCCGCAAATATATCAAGACTGTGACTGATGCCATCTGTGCCAGGTTGCATTGCTCATTTCCCGATGACAAGGCTAGTACTGTGATCCAGGCTGTAGGCTTCAGCAATATAATTGGGACCCCCAGCTAGAGGGCCCGATAGACTCTATATGTCACACTGAAAGCTAGCTGCCAGGATATGAATCATGCTGACAAACTGGGAGAGAGGGAGCAGTCTTCCAAATAGGAGGATAAGGACATTGAGCTGGAGGCCCAGTATCTTCTCTATGCTTGAGAGGTGCAGCGTCAGGTGCTACAAGCCAGACGGAGCCTCAGAGCAAGTTAATGCAGTCATTACTGATCTGCTGTGAAATTGTTGGTGCTCAACATGCAAGGAGCTAATTTGTGTTCTGATGCTGTTTATTTGATTTCTGTTTGCTTTTAATATTTACAAATAAAAGTGAACTCTTTCCTGTATGTGATGGTCCCACATGGATCAATGTTAAATTACTGGGCTATGGTGGGCAATGGCGAAAAAATAGCAGTGACTTAGAAAGTGACTAAGGCTGATGAGCTATAGATGTCGGCATGTGCTGTTGTATGTGCAATGATGAGTTAGCCACACCACCTATGTGCCCTGAGAAGCCTTGGTTTGTAGCTGTTGTGCCATGACATTCAACAGTGAAGGGAAACCCCAGACTGCCAATCCTTGTTCAGTTACACAGCTGGAGTATCAAGATGGTGCCAGTGCTCAGGATACCTGGATATCCCAGTCTATCCCAGCAGTGGAGAGTCTTTCCAACTACACTAGGTAGGAAAATTAGATTAGTATTAGTGAAAAGGGGCACCATAGGAGTGTAGTAGGTAGTTAATAAGGAGAGTTTGGGATGGTCACAGCAATAGACCTCACTAAAAGAAATGCTTCATTACAAACAACAAAATGGCACTTGGGAAAAATATGTTATATTGAATTCCTTGAAGGTACCAGCATGTCATAAAAATCTACCCTGTTCACCATCCATTTAAGGGAAGGAGATCTGCTATCTGTACCCTGCCTGGTGTGTATACAATTCCATACAATTCCATACCTCTGTTCACGTTCAGAATCCTACAATATGTGTGTGCTCGGCATGGTCTCAAGGAAACCTTGTCCATTATCTGTCCATCATTGATTGAATATCCACAGTAACACCTCAACTAATCAGAGTTAATGTTCCAACCATTCATCACTCTCACGTTTTTCCTTTTCAGTGGTATTTCTTGTGAATTGTCCTGATAAGTGCAAGATAAATTGTTTTTTTCAGCAATACTCAATTCCTAGAATACCAAGTGTTTAATTTTTGGACCCCCAACCAATGTACTATAAGTGACTTTACACATTAAGTCAGCAAGCCACCAATTACCAAGAACAATAAAGGTTGGCCTTGCTAGAAAGGTCCACAATCTATAAATGAGCATTACAGCAATGCAGCTATTGTCCATATTTTTTTTCTGTTATTACGCTGATGCGAGGAATATTCCTGGGTGATCAATCCTACAAGCCATACCATTATTGTAAATGCTTTTATTCAATCACCAAAACAACAATTTTTCCCCGATTACTACTATCCAGAATTAAAGGGACTTTCACCAGGTTCCTTTCATAAACTCAAAAACAACTTGTTTATTATAAACAAACATTCTTTAAGTAAGTAGAAAAACTGGGTAACAACTAACCTTCAATTTGGAACTAAATTTGCTTGTTTGAAAAGAAATATATTCATACTGTGAGCAAGACAGTGAGTTCTACAGCAATTACATGGTTTGGGACAAAAGGGAAATAGGTCCTTGTGGCTCAAGGGTTTAAAATGAATGCATGAAATGGGATGACTTCTCAGAGTCCCCTGGGTTTTCTGTGAATGAGATCAAAATGTCGAATGCATAATAAAATTTTGAATTTCAGGATTTATGTCATAGTCAGTGATATTTGGGCATTTTCTCCTGTTCCTAAAAATGCATCACTGACAGAGAGAGAGAGAGAGAGAGATCTGTTAATCTGATCTGCCAGAAGGCTTCTTCTTTATTTTCAGGAGAGCGGGTGACTTGTTAAGTGCACACTTTGAAGATCTGCTCATTCTACAAACACACCAGGTGTCCTGGAGTTGCAAGTTGTCAGTGCGTGATGAAATTCATTTAGTGGGACATTTATATCTGTTCGGAGGGAAAGATGATGGTGGGGACTGGCTTTTGCTCTTAGTACTCACAATGCTCACCAGCTTCTACATCCAAAAGATTGTAACCTACCGTTTATGGCACCTCCAGCAGGATGCCATGACTAGCACATATTCTCCTCTTCTCCCTTGTCAGCATTCCAAAGGGACCATTTCCTCCAGAACACCCTGGTTCATACTTCCTCCAAACCAAATACCTGCTCGCACCACTCCCTGCAATCACAGAAAGTGTAATACCTGTCCATTTACTTCCTCCCTCCTACTAACCAAGGCTCCAGACACTCCTCGCAGGTAAAGCAGTGATTTATCTGCACTTCATTTCAATCTAGTCTACTATATTTGCTGTTGACAACGTGATCTCCTCTACAGTGGGGGGACGAAATGCTGACTGGCCAAACACTTTGCAGAATAGCCATTTTCTGTCTGCAAAAGTGACCCTGAGCTTCCACTTGCCCAGAAGCAAATCACCACCATGTTCCCACACCAATATTTCTGTTGGCAGGTCTGCTGCAGTGCTCCAGCAAGCCTCAGCATAACTCAAAGAACAGCATCTCATTTTCTACTTGGCAACCCTGCTGCCTCTAGGACTCAACTAGACTGCAATACTATAACTTCAGAGCCTGATTACATCCTTCCAATGTTTTTACCCACTCCCACATCCTTGTTCTGTCATTTCGTGGGTTGCTTTCAACACAGTCACTCTTTTTCTTCTATTCTTAGCCCTCATTATCAGCTTCAATAATCCTGCATACCTCTTCCCCATCTCTCTCTCTCTCTCTCTCTGGGCTCTGTCTCTACCTTTCTGATCATCTCTTCCCCCCACTCCTTCAACCCTGTCTTCACCATTAAAAAAAAACTTTTTCCAAACTGCTATCAGTTTTGCTCAAGAGTCACCGGACTTGAAATATTAACTCTGTTTTCTCCCCACTGATACGACCAGACCTGCTGAGTTTTACCAGCAATTTCTGTTTTTTTGTTTCTGTCTACCCATGTTAGGTATAAGTAAATCTAAATTTAAAACTAGAAGCAGAGAGGTATGGAAAGAAAAGTGACACATTGCAAGCTGAGATGTCAAGGACTAAAACAACTTCAGCTCCATCAATGCTATTTCCCAGAAAAGAAATTGTAAATATAATTAATGCACTCTCAAGATAAATATGACAATGTTTTCAGCTAAGGACTGCACAATGTGAAAAAGGCCTGACAAAAATATAATTATTTCCAACAATTTTTAATGGGAAGTCAATTTACTGTTGTGTTCTTTGGCTAAGTTACATTTTGCACATACTTATATTTGCGTCTTTTGAGAGCTTAATCAAGCCATTGTCAAGTTGCCTGATATATTTACCAAAACAGTTTTGAGAGGAATATAAGACTGCTGAGCCAGTGAACATTTGTTGGTCTGATATGCTAAAGATACTATTTGATTCCCCTTTCTAACTCACATATGTTTTAGAATATTAATCAGTACATTAAGTCCTGTGCTATTATAAATCAGCTAAAGTTTGTTCTGTTATGAATATGAAGGATATTCTTTAGTCTCCTTGTCAACAGTTTTAGACAAAGACCCTTGATCCCCAAAGATAGTCAAAGAAAACATCAAGTTTTAATTCAACTTGATGAGTTGCTGCACATAACAACTGCATTTATATAGCGTCTTTTTAATGGGAAAATGTCCCAATGCACTTACTAGAAATTCAATCAGATAAAAGCTAACATTGTGCCAAAGAAAGAGTTTAGGACAGATGACCAAAAACTTGACCAATGAGTTTGATTTGAAGGAATGACTTTGAAGGGGAGAGAGACAGAAAGAGAGAGAGAGAGATGAAGAGGAGGAGTGTCTATCATGAAATTCCAGGGTTTAAGGAATTGAGAGCTGCAGAAATATTGGCACTGGTAGAGTGAAGGGCATTGGAATGCACAAGGAGCTAGAATTGGAGGAACACTGAGTTCTTAAAGGGAAGTCATGCAGGAGGAGACTATAGAAGTGAAAGGGGGGAGAGCATTGAATGAATGTTTAAAATTGGTGGATTGGGTTACAATGTTGGTGTTATTAAATTGGAAAAATGTAGCAACCACCAGAACTCATCAAGACCATAAGCAGCAAGCCATATGATTGGCTTGTTTTGCTGGTGCTATTTGAGGGATGAATATTTGCCAAGACACAAGGAAAACTCATTAATCATCTTCGAACAGACCGACAAGTCCTTTTACAGTTATTTGCAAAGACAGGTTTAACGTTTCAACTAATAAACAGTACCCTAATCAAATCAACATGCCTCAGTACTGCAGCTAACTATCAGTTTAGATCATGTGCTTATGCCCAATAAAGGAATTTAAATCACACCTCAAAAACATGTGGGTGGCCACATACAAACTGGCATGTAATTTAAAAATGGCTTCCAACTAGTCTCAGATGAGTTTGATAGTTCAGTCCCTCTCTTAACTTCAGGCACAGATCCTGCTACTTTTATCTTAAACAGGTTTTTGAGTTCTCAGAACTTTGTGCTGTTAGTCTCAATATCATCCTGATTATTGACAAACAGATGGATTGGAAGAAAACAGGCAATTAGAGATACTTTGAAGGCATTAACTGTTTAGAATTCCTGGTGCACCTTAAGAGTGGTGGGAAAGAAGATGAGAATAAATATTCAGAATGAATTATGACAGTGATGCTGAGAGTTGCAAACCTCAGAGTTTCAATCAGTTCTGGCAATACCACCTATAGAAAGAAAGAAATGAAATGCTAACTATGACTTAAATAAATAAACTTAAATGTGTTTCAGTAAAACCTTATGAGTAGATATTTAGGGTAGAACTGTGGAATTTAATGCAAATTGACTTGTAGATTTCATTACTTTTGGAACAGCATTATAGAGTATGTTGATTCTACAGGACAATTGAGATTTTAATTAGCTGGCACCAGTCCAATTACTTCAGTACAAAATAATAAAGGAAGTTCTATTGAATACAAATTGTCTCTATTTCTTTATTAGTGCAAAATGCTAATTTAACCACTACCCAAATCAGAAAGGCAATCGACAAGGTTCCCCTTGGGAGACTGATTGGCAAGGTTAGATCTCATGGAATACAGGGAGAACTAGCCATTTGGATACAGAACTGGCTCAAAGGTAGAAGACAGGGGGTGGTGGTGGTGGAGGGTTGTTTTTCAGACTGGAGGCCTGTGACCAGTGGAGTGCCACAAGGATTGGTGCTGGGCCCACTAATTTTTGTCATTTACATAAATGATTTGGATGCAAGCATAAGAGGTACAGTTAGTAAGTTTGCAGATGACACCAAAATTGGAGGTGTAGTGGACAGCGAAGAGGGTTACCTCAGATTACAACAGGATCTGGACCAGATGGGCCAATGGGCTGAGAAGTGGCAGATGCAGTTTAATTCAGATAAATGCGAGGTGCTGCATTTTGGGAAAGCAAATCTTAGCAGCACTTAATGGTAAGGTCCTAGGGGGTGTTGCTGAACAAAGAGACCTTAGAGTGCAGGGTAATAGCTCCTTGAAAGTGGAGTCACAGGTAGATAGGATAGTGAAGAAGGCGTTTGGTATGCTTTCCTTTATTGGTCAGAGTATTGAGTACAGGAGTTGGGAGGTCATGTTGCAGCTGTACAGGACATTGGTTAGGCCACTGTTGGAATATTGTGCACAATTCTGGTCTCCTTCCTATCGGAAAGATGTTTTGAAACTTGAAAGGGTTCAGAAAAGATTTACAAGGATGTTGCCAGGGTTGGAGGATTTGAACTATAGGGAGAGGCTGAACAGGCTAGGGCTGTTTTCCTTGGAAGGTTGGAGGCTGAGGGGTGACCTTATAGAGGTTTACAAAATTATGAGGGGCATGGATAGGATAAATAGACAAAGTCTTTTCCCTGGGGTCGGGGAGTCCAGAACTAGAAGGCATAGGTTTAGGGTGAGAGGGGAAAGATATAAAAGAGACCTAAGGGGCAACTTTTTCAGGCAGAGGGTGGTACATGTATGGAATGAGCTGCCAGAGGATGTGGTGGAGGCTGGTCCAATTGCAACATTTAAGAGGCATTTGGATAGGTATATGAATAGGAAGGGTTTGGAGGGATATGGGCCCGGTTCTGGCAAGTGGGACTAGATTGGGTTGGGATATCTGTTCGGCATGGACAGGTTGGACCGAAGGGTCTGTTTCCATGCTGTACATCTCCATGACGCTATGACTCTAAATCCAACTAACCTATTACATTAATAAGGTTCACTTTCTTCCCCCAACCCTCAAACCACCCCACCCTCCTCACCTTCCTGAAGATGTTGACTCTTGGTTAGAATACAGTTGCACTGCACTCCAGTACTTCATGCAAGTGATTGTGATTCAAGGTGTTTTTTTTAAGCTAAGTCTCAATTGTCAAATTGAATTGAACTATTGAACCCAAAGTGTTCTCAACTAATGTTCACACAAGCACTGCAAAATGACCTAGAGCAGGAAATTTGGCCAGTTTCCCACTCCTTAGCCATAAACTGCTGAAATTGATTATACTTAATATAGTGTCCAAATGAAATCAGCTAATTTGAAGTGAAACTAATCTGCAAGGCTTGGGTATTGCATGAATGAGCAGAAAGACAACAGTTTATATCAAGCACAGTTTTGCTTCTATCAACAAATATGAATGCAGAACTTCAGATTCTATAAAGGATATTATAATCATGCATCAAAAACATTTTTCATATTTACTGCAATACTGTCATCCTGCTCACTAGACTAATACATGGAATTAACGCATTGCCTTATGAGAAAAAGTTTGACGTCTAGGCCTGGAGTTTAGAAGAGTCAGAGGTGACTTAATCGAAACTTTCAATATCCTGAGGTAACTTCATGGTAACTTCTGGTCTTCAAAGTGAGAGAATTTGAGTATAGGAGTAGGGATGTCTTGCTGCAGATATACAGGGCCTTAGTAAGGCCACACCTTTAGCATTGTGTGTAGTTTCGGTTTCCTGGTCTGAGGAAAGACCTTCCTGTGACTGAGCAAATTCAGCAAAGAGTCACCAAACTGATTCCTGGGATGGCAGGACTGACCTGTGAAGAAAGACTAAATTGACTGGTCTTGTACTTACTGGAATTTCGAAGCATGAGGGGGGATCTCACAGAAACATATAAAATCCCGATGGTAATGGACAGGTAGATGTAGGACAATTATTCCCAATGTTGGGGCGATCTAGAATTAGGAGTCACAGTCTAAGAATAAGGAGTAAGCCATTCAGGACTGAGATGAGGAAGAAATTCTTCACTCAGAGAGTTGTGAACCCATGGAATTCCCTCCCACAGGAAGCTGTTGGGGCCAGTTCATTAGAGATAGTCAATAGGGAACTCGACATGGCCTTTGTGGCTAAAGGGATCAAGGGGTTTAGAGAGATGGCAGGAGTGGGATACTGAAATTGTGTGGTCCATAGTGAATGGTGGTGCTGACTCGAAGGGCTGAATTCCAAAGGGATGAACGATTATTGGGGTTATGCAGGACTGCAGAGTTAAGGTTAAAATCAGGTCAGCCATGAATAGAGGAACAGTCTCAAATGACTGAGTGGCCTTCTCTGGTTCCTTGTTCATGTGACTATCAAGGCCTTGAAATCCAGTTTCCCCATGAGGCCTGCTTTTCATTCACAGTCCCTATAATGGAAAGGGTCTGCTTTAAACTTGAGGCTTTCCAGGTCAGCCAGCTGACTGGAAAGTGGGTAGCACTTGCTTAACTTCACTTGAGCTGAAAACAATGATGCAAACTCAGTCATCTGCCAGGAGTTACAGGCTTGCGACTGTTTGGTACCAGCCTGCACCAGTGTATGGTTTGTTGAAAATAAAAGGAAACTTCCCAACCACACTCTTGGCACTTAGGTTAAAATAATCCTTCAGCAGACATGTGGTTGAGTTAACAACCAAAATATATGCTAAAGGGAAATTAAATCAATTACCTTTTCAGAATAAGCATCCTCAAAGAAACTTCTTGTGAGAATAAAGATCACTGTTCAATAATGTCAGTCCGAGTCAAATTCTGAAGCAGTCTTTATTCATACAGTCTTGCAAGCCAGGTGACCATAAAGGATCAGGAGATTACATTATAATATATACAGTTCAGTTGAGTCTCTTGGTACTCCCCTCTTACTTCTGCTAATCCAATCGGTTTACCACATCTGTCTGTATCGTGCAAACCCCCCCCCCCCCAATTGCTGGGTATGAGGGAGTATATTGCGGCTCCTTGTGGATTCAGCGCCGCTTCTTTAGCTGCCTCATCGGCCAGTCTATTTCGTCTTACTTCCGGATCATTCCCCTTTTGATGTCCATTTATAAGAACTATCTCTATTTCCCTCAGGAGTAACAGGGATTCTCGTACTCGTTCTATCAATTCCCCATGTGCTAGTTCTTTTCCTTGACTATTTATTAGTCCCTTTCTTGCCAAATTTTTCTGAAGGTGTGCATCACTCCAAATGCACATTTGGTGTCAGTGTACAACATTCCTTCCTTGTCTTCTAATGCTCTGAGAGCTCTTTCTAGGGCATAGAGTTCACAAGTTTGGGCTGACCAGCCATTAGGCAGTCTTTCAGCCTGATAATGCTTCCCTCTATCCCGTCTACTACAGCATATCCATTGTGCCTTTTCCCCTCAATCATCTGGGAGGACCCGTCAATAAACAACCGAGCTCCCGCATGCAGCGGGATATCCCTTAAGTTCATCCGCACTTTCGTCTGATATTCAATAATATCAAGGCAGTCGTGTTCTGGATGACCAGGGGCCTTCCCCTCTCCGCGCCACAGGAATGCAGCTGGATTTAAGCAACTGTCTGTGACTAACACAAGGTCATCCTTCTCTATTAAAATTACCTCATATTTCAAGATCCTACAGTCTGTGAGCCATCGTCCTGCTTTCTGATTTGACTATTAAGGCTCCTCCAACTTTCTTCTACCAATAAGGCTGTTGCTACCACTGCCTGCACACACTCTGGCTAGTAATGTAGTTTGCCATTCTTTAATTAACAATGAATTAATGCTGTCATGTTTTAAATTACCTATGAATCAATATGACAGGTCACTGAGAATGTGTGAAGGAATCCTGTCAATTAATATTGATTCAGGCTAATACAATTGATTTATTATAAATATTAATTATTAATTATATATATTATATAAATAAAATCATTATCTGTAATTCAGGGCGGAAATGCAACAAGTGACTAAAACATTTTAAAAACTGTACTCTTCTGCTTTATCCTTCTTATTGCATCATTCTCTTCCCTTCGGTAGTAGATCTCCTTGCCTTTATTTTCATCTCAACTTCATTTAATCAATTTATCAATGTATGCTTGTCTAACTTTAAAGCCTGTTCCTAACTATACATTTTGGAATCTTACTTGTAAATATATTTATATATTATAAATTCATTTATTCAGTATTTAACATTTAAAATGCATACAGTTCCCAACTTTGAAATTCACCATAATTACCCAGTTTTAGTCCCTTGATTTAAATCCAAAATTAGTTTTCTTAAGTAGTCCTGACCAGTCATTGCCCTTTCCTGAAGAAGGGCATGTGCCCGAAACGTTGAATCTTCTGTTTCCTAGATGCTGCCTGACCTGCTGTGCTGTTCCAGCAATAAAGTTTCAGCTTTGATCTCCAGCGTCTGCAGACCTCACTTTCTCCTGACCAGTCATTGCTCAATTACAACGCTATAGGTCGTGAAATAACCGGAGCTGCCTTAAAAGGATTTGTCTATTCAAGTTAAAAAAAACTTCTAATGCTTGAATAATGGCCGAATCCAATGCTACAGATATTAACCATAGGAATTTTTGTTTTGATTTAACTGAAACTTCAACTATCATTGAGGGAGGGGACTTTCCGAATAAAGCTACGGCTGGAGCGTCATAATCACCAATGAAACACATCAGTCTTAAGGGTAAGTGGAAACAAATGAGTCTAAAACACAAAAAAAAAGTTATGATGTTGTTTTCCTCCGTATTAAGCTGATTTGAAATCGAATAAGGTTGGCTTTTATGTAAGAATAAAAAAGATTAGTTAGAAACTGATAGTAAGACAGTCATGACCTGTAAAAATAACAGGAGTTAACATTTTATTTCATAATCATTGTAAAATCCTTAACTTTCAAAGAAATCATGTTAAATTTCCATAATAGAAATCAGATTCAAAACAGTCCCGGATCTCCAGCTCCAGGGAACAAAGCACAAACATTCTATCACCTCCAAACAAATGTGCATTCAAACCGAATCACAAAGGGTTAAACTTTCTATTAGCTGTACAGCTCTTTTCTCTCTCTCTCTGTCACACACATACACACCATATCTCACAAACACTTCCTGAGCTTCTCACTCCACTCCTCTAGAGGCTTCTCATTCCACCCCTCTATCTTTTGAATATTTTTCTGGATGTCTGGCCATAAGTTGGTTATGAAGTGAACCCTCAGTAGCCCTTCAGCTACTAGCCCTTCCGACATAAATCATAATCTGATTCCTCCTGACAGAAAGGCTGATGTCCGTTGACATATGAATTCAAATATTTACAAACCCAGTCTTCGTCCAACCTGTACTTTCGCCAGAAGACAGCTGGACGAAGAATGGATTCCTTAGTCCATACGAAGCAACAATATTTAATCATCTTTTTCCTATCTTTTTCTCTTGTACAAGTATTATTTTTCCAATTCCACAACATCCTGCCCAGTGGACTTTCTGGAGGTATGTTGTCAGGGACCCCGCCTCCATTTCCATTTCCTTTTTTACCCCGGAGGCTTTTTCTTTATTGTCAGCACAGCCCATGTTGAGTTCCTTCATTAGTCCCTTATTACCTACTAGAACTCATTCCCAGCCACCAAGGCAGTACTTAAAAGTCAATTTTCTTACCTTGGTCTGTGTACAGAGTTGCCTGGCTCAATGTCTCCCTGTGTCTACCGCTCAAGTATTATCACTTAACTCTTTCCTGGTTCAGAATGACTCTGTGAAGATTCTGGTCAGTCTACCGGGAGGGGCACCCACCATTGAGAAACACAGGACCGTTCCAAAAGGGAATGGGACGCGTCTTCCCAGCCTTCGCCGGTGATGACAGGATCCCGGACGAGCCCCCGATTGTGAGAAACGAAGATCACTGTTCAATAATTTCAGTCCGAGTCAAATTCTGAAGCAGTCTTTATTCATACGGTCTTGCAAGCCAGGTAACCATAAAGGAGACACACCGGATCAAGAGGTTACCTTACAATTTATACCGTTCAGTTGAGTCTCTTGGTACTCCCCTCTTACTTCTGCTGATCTAATTGTCTCACCACTTCTGTCTGTGGCATGCAACCGCACCCCCACCCCCCCACACCCACTGATAGCTGGGTCTTATTACTTTTGCTGACGCAACACTGGGTCTTATTTGGTTATCTTGTTCATACTAACTCCCCATGTGTGTGACTATTGCAATGGTCATGTCAATACATCTGTTTCTACCAGTCGACCACCTCCCTTTTCAGTTAGTTATTTCTTGGAATATACCCTCATGATTCCGCCTTGCGATCTTTGCAGAAACAAGATGAAGCTACTTGTAACTGCTTGCAAGCATATCTAGCTTAACATATACCGCGCCCCCCGCCCCCATGACTCAGCCTCATGATGTTTGCAGAAACGACAACCTTCGCACATTCTGATGAGCCTTTCATTTAACATTCATGAAAGTGTTTTGTTAACACACATAAACTGATTCTAAGAGAAAATGAGTAAATAATTAATGTTGTGTGAGTTATCCCAGTATCTTGCTGCTTGCTCTTGGGGGTTCATTCCTATTTTATGTGTTGAGCATTTTGAGTTGATGGAGCTTTTAATTTTTGAGGAAGGAACCTCATATGTGTAAATTAATGTTATTGCACTTTTTCAATTCAATAAAAAATAAGCTGTGCAAGTTAGAGAGAATGTTAACAACTGAAAATGATAAAATTGTGGAAGAATCCAATGGCAGCATTGTCAATGTAATAAAATGTTTGGACTCCTTTGTCACATCAGTTCACTCTCACTTTTGAGTCAGAATATTATTGAGATGAAAGCAAAGTACTCCAGGTGCTGGAGATCTGAAAGAAAAAACAGAAAATGCTGGAGTAACTCAACGGGTGTGATAGCATCTGTTGCGGGGGGGATAGAAATAATGCTTTTTGTCCCATGTTCATTGTTCAAGTGCCACAGAAGAGTCAGTTCAGATTCAAAATGTTAACTCTCTTTCTTTGTTACTAATGTTGTCAAACCTGCTGAGCTTCTCCAGCAAATCCTATTAATGGTATAAACTTCATTTCAGGATTCAAGTGTACAGTCTATGCTGCTACTTCAGTGTTATAGGAATGTTTTAGTGTTTTTTTGCAAGAAAGCTTAAGGTCAGACCTGTCTATATGTCCACATGAATGTAGCAGACAATCTCGTCAACATTCATCGCTAAACTAATGTGTCAGGTCCGTAAGACAAGGGGAAAGGTCATAAATAAAAACCAATAGAACTGCGGATGCTGTAAATCGGAAACAAAAACAGAAATTGCTGGAAAACCTCAGCAGGTCTGGCAGCATCGATGAACAGAAATCAAAATTAATGTTTCGGGTCAAGTGGTCTTTTCTCAAAACAGTGCTGAGGAAGGATCACCAAATCCAAAATGTTAACTTTGATTTCTCTTCAGAGATGCTGCCAACCCTGCTGAGCCTTTCCAATAACTTCTGTTTTTGTTTGAGAAATATCATAAATTGCTTTAACTATTTTCCTATGACCTGGGAAAGTATATACTTTCTTGTTTAAATTTTGAAAAATGACTTTGCTACACTAAAATATGTCCACCATTAATCACATGGTGCAAATTGACTATAACTTCTGGGAAGTTACAACCGGGCCAAAGCTTAGATCATATTCCTGGAATTTCAAATACTTGCATTGTGTGGTCATTCAGTCAACAAAGACAAATGATCAGAAGGTAATATGTCTTGCCAACTGGCTCTGAACAAAGGTAAGATATTGAAATTCATTACACCTGACGTGGTATTTATGGCCCAGAATTCACCTCTTATAAATGGACAATGAGGTGACCTGAACCCTAGAAGGTTAACCTTGTTTTATCCGGGGAGATTCTAATAATCCCATTTGTCTCCAAAAGGCATATTAGACACTCTGACAAGTTATGTAAAAATCACTTGCATAAAGTGAAACTGACTCCTTAATGGACTGGTCATATAACCATTACATCCTCTACGTAACAGCCTCTGGCAGGGTACACAATCATTTCAGGCAGCATCCTGCTCCTCAGTTGCTGCCTGACCTGCTGTGCTTTTTCCAGCACCACATTTTTCGACATGTTTTCTTTGAGAAGGAATCTGGCTATTGAGGTCACAGCATGAAGATTTGATCAACTTAACCTCCCTTATCAGCTCTTGGAAGTTCAGAGGATAAAAACTAAGTTATAAATTTTACTGCCTTTATCTGAGTGAATTGCAAGGGTGGACTTGATCAGCATTTTCACACATTCAACCAAGATACCATCATCTATGACTGTGGAACAATGCATTGTGAAAACCACTGAAGTAATCTGGTTAGTTTTGTTATTCTCTTTTATTTATCCCTTAACTGTGTATGCTTGTTTATCTCTCTTTTATGTTAATGTGGCTGAAAACAAAGGTTTTTGGGTTTATGGCAATGACCAATTAGATTAATTTCTTGTTTAATTTTACTCTGTTAAAGTTATTGCATTGTTAATAAAATTGCTAAGTATTTTGCCTAAGATACAAACTGGAATTGATTATTTACAGAGTCTGGGAATGGTTATTCAAAAAGTATGGTTTAGGAACCATTTGGGTAAATTTTGAGTGTCTTTGAAAGTTTTAATTTTACTGCATTGCAAGTACAGAGGTAGCGGCACAATGGCTCAATGGTTAGCACTCCTGGCTCACAGCTCCAGAGACCTGGTTTCAATTCCAGCATTGGGTGACTGAGTGGAGTTTGCATATTCTCCCTGTGTCTGTGCACGTTTCTGCTGGATGCTCCAGTTTCCTCCCACAGTCCAAAGATGTGCAGGTTAGATGGATTAACCATGTTAAATTGACCTAGTTAGTGAACTTGCCATGGGGAATGCAGGAGTAGAGGGTGGTCAGGGTGGGATGTTCTTTGGAGGGTTGGTGTGGACTCAATGGGCCGAATGGCCTGCTTCCACACTGTAGGGATTCTAAAGGCTGATTTGGTTTGGCTGTCTGTCTCTGTATTTTAAGAAGTGTCAGATGGAGTTCGACTTGGAAATGTGTAAAGTGATTCATTTTGGAAAGTTGGATTTGAATGCAGAATACAGGGTTAAAGACAGGATTCTTGGCACTGTGGAGGAACAGAGGGATCTTGGGGTCCAAAGTTGCCAACCAAGTTGATGGGTTTGTTAAGAATGCGTATGGTGTGTTAACCTTCATTAGCAGGGAGATTGAGTTTAAGAGCCATGATGCAATGCTGCAGCTCTATAAAGCCCTGGTTAGACCACACTTGGAATATTGTGTTCAGTTCTGGTTGCCTCATTATTGGAAGGATGCGGAAGCTTTAGGGAAGATGCAGAGGAGATTTACCAGGATGCTGCCTGGACTGGAGGACATTTCCCATGAGGAAAGGTTGAGGGAGCTAGGCTTTTCTCATTGGAGCGATGATGGGTGAAAGATGACTTAATAGAGGTGTACAAGATGATGAGAGACATAGAGAAAGTGGATAGCCAAAGACTTTTTCTCAGGGCAAAAACAGCTATATTGAGAGGGCATAATTTTAAGGTGATTGGAGGAAGTTTTAGGGGAGATGTCAGAGGCCAGTTCTTTACACAAGGAGTGGTGGGTTCATGGAATGCACTGCCAGCAATAGTATTTGCTTCAACCACTCCATACAGAGTCCTACAGCACAGAACTCGAATCAGATACATTAGAGACATTTTAGCAACTCTTGGATAGGCACATGGAAGATAGTACAATGAAGGGTATGTAGGTTAGCTTAATCTTGGAGTAGGATAAAAGGTCAGCAAAATATTGAGGACCAAGGGGCCTGTACTGTGCTGTACTGTTCTATGTTCTACATTCTAATTTCATTAATAGTAATTGGTTCTGCCTTTGTGCATGTTAATCTACCCAGCTTCAGTGTGAGTGCTGGGGTGTCAAAGGTACTGGTTTAATTTTCTTCAACAAAATAATTATAGTCTTCAAAACCATTGAAAATTTAATTGAATATCATCAGCATGCAAATGCATAGGCTAGCTCGGTGTATGACCCTTTATTTATCCAGATTACTGTTAATTCGCTTAAACATCTGAAATCACCATCAATCTCTAATTTGTGATTCATATCTAAGTAGATCTCCATAGACTTCACTGTTCTGGTTAGAGACCTGAAATAGATGATAACTTGCACTCATAATAATATTCCATGCCCCTGCTTATGTAGGCAACAGGTAAAGGTAGATCCTTGCTCAACCTAATAGAATAGCCTGATTGTCACGGCTTACCCATGAAGTTGGGTGGCTCCTGTCCTAGAGACTATACACCAATCAGGGAGTGAAGAAATTACCAGAGAACAAGTAATAAGTAAATAGAACTTTAGTTATTCATAAAATGTTGGAAATGTTCATTGCAAAGGATTTGCCAAGATAGGACATTCATTCTGAGACTAAAGTGACTTTCTTAGGAATGAGTTCAATAGCATGAGAAAAACAGGCAACTGGAGACAAGTGCTTAAAGATAATTCAAGTATTGTGCATTTATTGCGCTCAATTGCATGCATTAGCAAATGGTATAAAGGCGGCTTCCTGATCCTTTTAAAATTGCATTACCGTGCATGTCATATATTATGACTTTATCAGATCATTCTAATTTAAAGAAATACAAATCCAAATAAAACTGCAGCGGAGAGAATTAGGAAATGCCACCCATGGTTTGGAATATCAATATAAGTATTCTTTTTCACATTCTTACAACAGAAAAGAATAGCGTATAAAGAGTGAACTAATAACAAACTAATCAGAGTGGCAATCGCATATTATGAGTTATGCAGAATGGTAACACAGCTGGAGTAAGACAGTTCAAAAACTAAGGATTAAAAGCTGAAGTGAAAGTGAATTAAAGTGGAAAATGAGAAATTATAAGAAGTTGAACCAAGCCAGGGATCCATATTAACCCAATGAAATGGGCATTAGAGTACTAATCATATCTACTTCATCCTAAGGCTTTTATTTTGGAGTAACAGATATGAAAGCAGGCTAGAAGCTACATTTATTCACACACAGGGCCCTGTCCTTTTTGGAAAAAAAGGTTTCCATACATTACACCTTTTTCATTGAGACAAGGGCTATGGAGACAATTAATCCCGGTTGCATTCCCATGATAATACACAGAACAATTATAATCTACCTGCCTGGTTTGAATTTAGTGTGTTCACTATGATAGTTAACAGTTCCTGTGAACCATAGTCCTACAAAATGGCAGCTTCTCCTCATGCTATATAAATTGTTGTTTCTTTCCTAAGGCTGATTTTGCTGTATGTTCAATCTGATAAGCGCAAGATGAAAAACTGAGACTTCATGCTGCATTTTGGCAATAAGTAAGTTCTGTGCAATCACAAAGTTTATGTGAGGGGCCCTGATCGAGATCTCTTAGAGAATGAAACTTTCAGTGGGACAGGTGTGGAGAAAATGTTTCCGCTTGGGATGAATGTCAAAAGTAGGAGCCATTAATGTAAGGCAGTCATGAATAAGAAAATAGGGAATTCAAGAGAAAGATCTTTATCTAAAAAATAATCGAATATGAAATTTACTGCTATATGGAATTATTAAGGGAAATAGCATAGACTCAGGTAAAGTGGAACTAATTAAGTGCAAGAGGGACAAATGAATAGAAGGTTATCCTGGTGGAGTGGGACAAAGTAAGATGGAAGGAGGCATTTATAAAGCATAAATATTAGCTTACAACATTTGGGTCAAATGGTGTGTTTTGCACTGTACATTCTATATAAAAGAGCCTTAGAAAAGCTTACTTCAAAGAAAGAGTCCATTGAGCCAATCAACACTATGCTGGTTCTCTGTAGAGCAATCCAGTCAATCCCCCTCCTCTATTCTATCCTCATGGCTCTGTAGATTTATTTCCTTCAAGTGCCATCCAATAACTTTTGAAAGAATTGAGTTTATTTTTCATTTGTAGGAAGCACTGGCAAGACCAGTGTTTGTGGTCCATCCCTAAGTGTGCTTGAAATGATTAGCTTGCAAGGCCAGCTCAGAAGGTAGTTAAGAGTAAATCACATTAATGTGGATCTGGAGTCATATGTGGGGCAGACCAACTAAGTAGGATAGGATAACTAGACAAGGTCTTTTCCTTGGGGTGGGGGAGTCCAAAACTAAAGGGCATAGGTTTAGGGTGAGAGGGGAAATTATATAAAAGGGACACAAGAGACAATTATTTCACACAAAGGGTGGTGCGTGTATGGAATGAGCTACCAGAGGGAGTGGTGGAGACTGGTACAATTACAGCATTTAAAAGGCATCTGGATTGGTATATGAATAGGAATGGTTTAGAGGGATATTGGCCAAGTGCTGGCAGATTAGGTTAGGATAGCTGGTCGGCATGCACGAGTTGGACCGAAGGGTCTATTTCCATGCTGTACATCTCTATGACTCTAAGTACAACACATTTCCTTTACCAGTCTATTGGCAATACCACAAAGCACCATCACCCCTAATTGCTTTCATTCCCATCACTCCCTGGTGACATTAGATAAAGGTCATTGCCAATAATTGCTAAAAATGTTATTTCTCACATTCCTTTTTTATCTCTTGGTTAAACTCTTACATTTCTATTCTCTAGTCTTTGTACCGACAACTAATCTGACACTTTATTTTGTTTGCTCTCATCTAAACTTGTTCTAATTTTGGAACCATTCTGATAAATCTCCTCTGCACTGTCTCATGATCCCTTACATTTTTCCTAGGTCTGGTGACCAGAACTAGACTGAATACTCCAGTTGAGGTCGAACCAAAGCTTGAAAAAGGTTCAGCTCTCCTTCACTGCTTTTGTTTAAATGTTTTTATTTATGACAACTATACCATATGTTTTGCTAAGTGCTCTCTTGATATGTCCTGCTCCATACAACAAAAAAAGAACCTACCCCCACCATAGATCCTGCATACTCTTTAGAACAGTGTAATTGAGTCTATATTTCTTCTCTCTATTTCTTCTGCTGAAATACATCATACTCCTCCGTGGTAAATTCCATCTATCACTTGTGTAACAATGGGATATGGTCCAAATATTAATTTTAAAAAAAATATGTGTCCATATATGCATACATCTTGAGTTGTTTTACTTGTATGCCTTTTCCTTACGAGAGTGCCAAGGAAAAGGTGCATGAGTACAACAGCAAGAATATTGCATCTGCAAGGAACTGGGAGTCGAATGAAGTCATTAAGTCTGGCAAGCTATCAGAGAGTGGTCACATGACCCTGTTTGTGCTGAGACAAGACAATTGTTTTATTGAATTAATGAGAGTGATTTTGACCTGCCTGAAGTATAACAGTCATCATTTGCTCTTTCTTTCTCTGCAACTCCTCTCAGAAAAATGTGTGAGCTGAAAACCCACCCAAAGTAATCTTTACCACTCACGGAGGATTCATGGAGAGAATTTGTTAGAACCTCTCAAATCCCCAGCAAACAAGTTGCAATTATTCCAGTAAGACAACCAGTGCCACCAATTTGTACGTGCAATATAACATCAGAATCAGAACAGCATTTGTAACAAGTCATGGCTTATCATATTTCAGAATTTGAACCATTACTTGGCCAAACTAAATTTAATTTAACTTTACAGGGTTTTCATTCTTTTGTTTCTTCTCAGAATTGTATGTGCATGTTAGTTTTGTCAAAAAGGAATGATCAGTATATATATTTACGTTATCCAAACTGTTTACCAATAATCTTTGCATCTTTGTCTGAGTATGTTTGTTTTTAAATTAAACCAATTACTTGTTGTTGAATAACTTGTTGTATACACCAAATTTATTAAAGATTGGGACCTAGAAAGTTGGCATAACTAACTTGGTTAAATTTAAAATTTATTGTGCAAAGTAGAGGCATAGGAGTTGCAAAAGAAACAATGCATCCCCTCCAACCATGGGCATAAATCTTGCCTGTCCTTTCTCCCAGACTATCTTTATCTGGTTTTAAGCAATTCATATCATTCTCAATAATTGTCACTTCGCCAAGTTAGGTGTTATTGTAATATTTTGAAAATTTAATATATTGTACAATACAAGTAGTTTATATATGGTATAACAAATAAACAATAGCTAGCATTGACCCTTGGGGAAAACCATTGTTTCCTATATCCTCCTGTCTAAAAATAACTATTCGCCCTAACGTACTGTTTTTTTATCCTTAAGAGACTATATTGTCCATTTCAACACTGACCCTTATATTCCATGAGAATTGATTCTGTTAAACCATCTTTTATGTAGCCTTTTGTCAATGCTTTCTTCACATTTGACATGAGAAATGAAAACCTTTTAGATGAGAAGCATTTTTCTCGTTAGTATTATTCCTATCATTTGATCTGTTTGATCTGATTACAGGACTAGGAAATATAATTCTGCTATGCACAAGTATTATTTCAGCAACACAGCAGTGAATATTTAAGTTTTCCTTTTAGTGGCAGCCAATAATGAGTGACCTAGTAGAGGGAGAAGAAGTTTCTAGCAGACATTGCAACCAGAAGCTTAGAAAAAATTTATTTCAAAACACAACACTGACAAAGGAATTACTTCTTTGAAAATACAATTTAGTTTTCTAAGCATTTTATTTCTGCTTTGATCACCTTGATGCATACTCATAATTTTCCCAGTTTTAGTTAAATTCTTTTGTTGAATGTGATACATGACACCTGGTGCACCATGGTTTAGAGTGACTTCTTTTCATTCATGTTTCTGATTTTCACTTCTTGAGGAAGTAAGTAAGTCTGAGAGGCAGCAGTCCTCACTACTGCCAGAAGCCTCCAGTGTTCATGTCATTGGTGCTGCTTTTAAAGTACAGCATTTCACACCCTGAAAGCCAGCAATTGTGTTTCAGTCTCTACACTGAGGACAAGGCCCAGAGGAAGGGAAAGCACACAGGTTGCTTTGCAGTCAGAGATTTGGAGGTCGTGATGAACAGGGAAAAGGAGAGAAGGGCAGTCCTTTTACATGCAGACTGCCACAGGAGGCCACACCACAACTCTACATCAACCTGGACTCAAATTGCAAATTGGGTCAGTGCTGTGTCCCAGGTAAAGTGTGACACCCAAAATACGGGAGGAAGCACATCTTCTGTGTTCCACAATAGGAAGTGTCACATTTTCTCTCTGTTACCACACATTTGCGGGGCCATCACTGACTCTAAATGTGCCACTGCACATGTCTCTCACCTACAATTATCACTATTACATGTCCACTCAGTGGCATTTATTCATTTCATCATCCCAACCCATAACCCTTTCTTCACTCTAAAACCAATGATTTTTTTCATTCCCTCTATATTCCCCAACATTCTATTCAGGGACAATTCTACCTTTTATGTTCATACAGTCTCAGTTCAATAGTTCAGCAACAGTTTGCATTTCAGCCATGTAGCTTAACCCTTGAAGAAGTCATGAACAATAATAATATAATGTCTCGCAGTGATTAGCCTTCCCTAAATGGCCACCTATGAGGAAGTGGTCCTTTAAAATCCCAATATCTTATAAATTATATCTAAGAGTGCAGCATATAGGAAGGAGATAAAGATATGATTTCTTGGAAAAGGCTAACTAGAGTTTTATTTAATTTAAAAAGATAATGGATTTCTCAATAGAGCATTGGACAGAAACCAAACATTTTGGAGTGAAACCAGACTTTCATTTCCATTAAATAAGATTATATAAACCATTCAGCCTGTCTGTTCTTTGAAGGTGGGTTAATGAATTTATTTCAAATACAATCTCTGTCATATTGACAAATATTGGCATTATTGTAGATTATATGCTAAGCAACCATTGTCAATGGGATCCGATCCTCTCACTCCAGAGGGAGAAAGGTGGGTGGTAAGTAATGTCCTGATGGAGGTATTTAAATTTATGAAAAGGTTTGATAGGGTAGACAAAGAGAAATTGGTTTCATATGTGTGGAATCCAAAACCAGCAATCACCAAAAAATTCAAAAGGGAATTCAGGAAAAATATTTTCCCTAAATTATAGGAAGAATGTGAAATATGCTACCACTAAGGTGAATGGCATTGATAGATTTAAGGCGAAGCTCCTCCAGTAATCTCCAGGGGCCTCCTTCAGTGTCTGGTAGCATTACAGTCACCAGTCTTCAGCCAATTTGATTCATAGAGTCATAGAGTCATAGAGATGTACAGCATGGAAACAGACCCTTCAGTCCAACCTGTCCATGCCGACCAGATATCCCAACCCAATCTAGTCCCACCTGCCAGCACCCGGCCCATATCCCTCCAAACCCTTCCTATTCATATACCCATCCAAATACCTCTTAAATGTCGCAATTGTACCAGCTACTGCACATAATTTCAAGAAATGTTTGGAGATACAGAATACTGCAAAGACTACAGGTCCTGACAAAAATTTGGCAATAGTACTGAAGATGTGTGCTCCAGAGTTTGCCACTGTCCCAGCCAAGCTGTTCCAATACAATTACAACGCTGGTATTTACCCGATAATGTTGAAAATTACCCAGGTATGTACTGTACATAAAAAAATAGGACAAATCCAACCTGGCCAATTACAGCCTCATCCATCTACTCTTGATCATCAGTAAAGTGATGAAAGTTGTTATCAAAAGTGCGGTCTAGCAGCACCTGCTCAGCAATAACCTGCTCAGTGACACCCAGCATGGGTTCCGCCAGGGCCACTCAGTGAAAAACAGAGTTAAGATTTCAAGTCCAGCGATCTTTCATTTAAGTTCTGCTGAAAAGTCATACTGGACTCAAAACATTAGTTCTGATTCTCTCTCCAAAGATGCTGCCAGATGTGTTGAGTTTCTCCAGTACTTCTGGTTTTTGTTTCAGGTTCCCAACATCTGCAGTTATTTGCTTTTATATCACTCAGATATCATATTCTGATTGAACTCTGAAAAGCCACTTAATGTCAGTGCTGTTTGATGTTACTGCCCTGGCTGCTTTCTCTGGAAAAGTGAGGAGATCCTGTAAAGTGCAGAGACTAGAAGCTGGAATTACCTGAAACTACCACACATACAATCCTTTAGATTAAAAAACATGTATTCAGCAATTGAAAAGTTCAAAGAGAGAAGAAATATTTAGGACTAAATTACTGCAGATACTGGAGTCTGTACAGAAAACAAAAAATGCAGCATGAAGAGTCATCCAGACTCAAAACATTAGCCTGTTCTCTCTTCACGGATGCTACCTGACTCGCTGTGATCTCCAGCACTTATTGTTTTCAGGAATAACCAGGGCTGTTTGCCATAAAACCTACAGAAAGTTACACAATGAAATGAAGTTCAAACTCAGCTTGTTCATTCTGGAAGTAGGTTTTTCAGTTAGGTTCTGTCTGGCCTCGTGAATTACAGTATTTTGCTCTGTCATAATCTCTTGGATGTCTCTCCCAGTTAATGTCTTGATTCTCATACTCAAACTCAGAGGACTGTTCTCAATCTTCCATTTCCTGTGCATCCAGGACACTCCCCACTTTGCTGGCTCCAGCTGTGAAGAGATAATCATGTCACAATAATGAGGCATAGCCTTTAAGGCTACAGTGCAACATTTTGTAGAGTAGCCAGGCATCAAAACCTCATTCTCAGGAGGTCTATAGTCTGTTCCATCATGGCCTAGGAAGTGCAGTGAGTGTGATATTGTCACCTTGCATCAATCTGAGGATTGTTTAAAGAGCATGTTTGGAAGCGTAACCCTTGGCTTGCAACCAAAGGCCTTCAAGCAGACAGGCACCTGTGAGCTTTCCAGTGTGTAAGAGTTATGGAATTTCCTAGACTATCAAGCATTCACCTCCAAAATCTGACAATGATGCAAACAGAAAGGCTGTACATTAATGGAGCAGGTGGGATCTGAATGCAGGCCTCTTGGCTTAGAGATAGAGACAGTACCACCATGGCACAAGAACGCTGGAAGCTTTGCTTCTGTTTTGAAAGAAGACAACAGGTACATGAAATTATGCCGAACACATAAGTGAATGAAGCCTCCTGAAGGACTCTTTGTGTTGTACATTTAATAAGCATAACAATCATTAAAGTGTATTTGTACATCACAAACTAGAACTTTAAATAAAAACCAACAGCAAGTGAATAGACCTACACACACTGAAAAGAGCTAAATATAGAAGAAACTGTTCTGTATAAAAATAAGGGGTTGACTTTTAAACTTCAGCCAAGAGCAGAAGGCAATGGAACAGAAAAGTGTGTTTATAAGGTAGTTCCAATTAATTAACCTTGGAAGATGAAAATCAGAAAAGGTATCCTTCAATGATTAGTTTCCATTGACAGTTATGAATTTATATCAACATAACCAAAAATGTAGCATTAATTCTTCAATATAAAGAGCTTTAGCTGAAGTTAGAGACTGTTTTCCTGCTGGTCAGAACATTGTACAGAATCATTAACTTACCACTGAAGTTGATGTATGTTTGCTTATTGTCCAGCCTCTATAAACTGCAGAGCTTCAGTGTAGCACTGTTTGGCATGGAGTGAGATTGAAAACTAGCTTCAGGGGAGGCAGTAGTGGCCATGTCACTGGGCTAGTAATTTGGAATCCTAGGGTAATACCTTGGGCACATGTGTTTGAATCCCACTATGGCAGATGGAAATTTAATTCCAATAAAAGTCTGGAATTAAGCAAAAAGTTAACCTAACAACAGCTACATAACCATTGTCAATTGTTATTTATAAAGATATCAGGTTCATTCATGCCCTTTAGGAATATTACTCGGTCCAACCTACATGTAACTCCAGGCCCACAGCAATATGGTTGCTTCTTAACTACTGTCTGGATGGGCAATAAATGAGTGATGGCCTTAACTAGTGGCACTTGCATACCATGAAAAAAATGTAAAAGAGTTGGTTCTTATAGGAATAGCATTCTGTCTTCACTCAATGAATTGACAGTGAGGATAATAGTTACTGTTCTTTGATGGGTGCAATAACTATACATTTGAGAGACAATAAACATTGAGGAGGACTTCTACCATTGAAAGCAAATCAATGACAATAACACTTGCCATATTGAGTGTTGGGATTGGTGTTTCTTTCTTAAAATTATAAAATTGTTATTTTTTCATTTTGCATTTTGAGACTTGCCCTGGATGCCAACTGATTGCTAACTGGGTGATACATTGTTTATTCATTCACAGAATGCCAATTCCACTGGCAAGGTAAACATCTATTGACCATCTCTAACTATCTTTTGTAGGTCGTGGTGAGCTGCCTTCTTGACCTGCTGTAATGCATGTGGTGTAGGGCACTGCCAAAGTACTGTTAGGTAAGGATTAGGTCTGGATCACAGCAACAATAATTTAATGTCAATATTTTTCTGAGTCAAGATGGTGTGTAATTTAGAGTCGAGCTTGGAAATGGTGGTTTCCCATACATTTGCTCTCCTTGTGCTTCCAGGTGGAAGAGGTTGTGCGTTTCAGGGGTGGTGTTTGAAGACAATTTAACAGTTACATCTGACATGATTAGCCATGGGCTTAATTAGAAGGTTTCAGTCATCATCATTGTGCATTTGAGACAATGTCTGCTCATCCAGAAATATGAAATACATCTGCATAGGTAGATGCATTTACCATACAATCCACTTTGGATGATAGATTTGAAGAAAGAAAACAGTGTTAGCTTATGAAGGCAGAATATTCATTTTTATAAGGCAGGTTCTATAGTCACTTGATATTTATAGTTAGTGGAACAGAAACTTAACATTCATCTCCAGTGTAGTTGACAAATTTTTGTCTCCTACACCTGCTGTCTGTGGCCCAGAGATTTTTTTGAGAGATTATCTACAGTGTAGAAGCAGGTCCAACAAATCCACACCGACCTACTGAAGAGTAACCCATCCAGACCCATTTCCTTCTGAAAGATGCGCCTAACACCACGGGCTATTTAGCATGGCCAATTCACCTAACCTGCACCAGAGCATCCTGAGGAAACCTACACACCCACAAGGAGAATGAACAAACTCTACACAGACAGTCACCTGAGGAGGAAACGAAACCCGAGTCCCTGGTGCAGTGAGACAGCAGTGCTAACCACTGAGCCACCGTGCCGCCATTGTGCAGCCTGCACAATAAGATAGAGACACGCTGATTGCCTCTCAGGTGGTTTCACCTGCAGACTTTATAATACTTCCAGGTGCCTCCTGAGGCAGCAGAACTACTTCAGAAATACAAACAGCTACCTTTTGTCACAGAGCCTACTTTTTTGGGCCAATAGTGCTGTTTTCCTGTTTTTAGCTAGACCAATCTTCCACATTCAATAACAGTTTAGGATGTGGGATAAAAGATGCAATAAGCAACTTTTGTTTAACCTTGCATAGACATTCACAACACAGACGAGTTAATTACAATTTGTAGTTGTTATTAGCAATGGCTGTATTTCTGCTGAAAAGGTTTCTGCTGTGATCTTTGAAAGAGATTCAGTGGCTTTATCAGCACATTGATTTTTTATTTAAATGATATTAAATATAGTTAACCAGTGTTTGGCAGCAAAGCATATTCATAACAGTTTTGATTTTTGTACTTTAAAAAGCAGCTATGCTAATGTTCAATATGTTTATATTGCAAACAGCAGAATTTTCAAAATAAGTTGAATTTAGGGTCTCCTTGCCTGTTCAGTTCCAAAATGAGTGCCGTATACACTGTGAAATGACTCTATGTATCGCATCTGCTACACAAACCGTAACGAAGAATGATTAAATGTTTAAGATATATTCTATAGATTTCGTTTTGAACCCATTTAAATAAATTGTGTTCACATTTTTTCTTATTTGGTTTTTATTTCTGGCTGAAAGAATAGAAGAAAAAATGACAAAGTCACAATGACTCTGTAGTGTATTAAAGGTAAAATATTTGATCATACCCTAGGGACAATGGCTATTAATGTTATTAATATTATTAATACTAGTAAAGGTTATTAATGGTGGCATAACATGGATTAAAGTGTAGAAGTGGTAACTGATTTTATATAATGAAACAAAGAACTATTGATGCTGGAAATCTGAAATAAAAACAGAAATTGGTTGAAAGACCCAGCAATTCTGGCAGCATCTGTGATGAGAAAGCACACTTAATATTTCACGTCCAGTTCTGAAGAAAGGCCACTGGACATGCCATGTTAACTCCATCCATTGAGGTTTGTTAGAACTTTGTATGTTTGTGATTATTTAAGGTTATGGGTGATCTGGATGTGTTATCAATGTCAGCAGAGTATGTTATGTAGATCTGTGTGCCTGGCACAGGTGAACTTGTTTTGAGGACTGCGGTCACGCACTTGTGTATGGAAAGTAGTGTTGCATTTAAGTCTCATTTGTTGACATTGTTTAATGCAAAGGTTATGACAGATGGTAGTAGAGACAATTAGATGATCTTGTGGGAAAACAGTGCGAGACAGTACCTCATAATTGTGTAAATAGGATTAATATTTCCCATGATTCTAACAAGTGTCTAAAGACTATTGATCATTTAATTTTTGTTTCCTTTCATTTCAACAAATTTCATCAATTGTGCTGTTCTTACTGAGCATGCTCACTTCAGGGTTTGTGACAATTTGTTAAACAAATGCAATCTACTTTGGCTGAAATTATATCCCTATCACAAGGGCTTGCCATGAACCTGGGATATAAATGTTAAGCAGTGATTGGACAGGGAAGTCCAAAGAATGCAAAGTCACTTTAAATCCACATCGCAAGCCTAAGGTCTGTCCATCAAAACATGTAAAACCAATATTCCACTTTGCCAAATTGTGTTTGGAGGTATTCCCTGACATATCACTTATTAAGTGTATGTATGTTCTTATATCACATCTGCGATATGTTCTCTATCTTCACTTCGCATAAACACTGTAGTTTTACATACCTCCTCAGATTAATGAATATTATTCAGGACTGCTCAGTAATTCTCCCTTCCCAAAGTTATTACTTAATAGCTGTTTATATTATTACAAATATGATTGACTTTGTTAAATTTATGTTGCTCTTATTTCTCAATAAAAGGAGGTCTTCTGGTACAATGTGTAGTACCCCTGTCTCCCAGACAATCGTTCTGGATTGAAGTTCCACTTCGGGACTTGTTGGTTAAGGAAGCTGTACTGGTAAGTAGCCAAACAGTTTGACCAGTAACTTGCAATCCTTCCAATATGTCAAAGCAAATGGTCAGAATGGGAGAGCCTCCTAGTCAGGCATTCTTGATGAAGTGTTGCCCTCAGGCTGTAGCCTCTAAAGGCAGGTTAGCAACTTGTTGCAGGAGAAACTAAATATGGAAACAAAGATACACACATATGGCAACCAAAAGGCACATGCTCTGTCTGCATCATGTGTTAATACACAGAGGAAAACCTCTAAGTTTATGCTTCAACACTTCCCTAACTGGAAGCACACTTAACAAAACATCAATAAAATATTCAGCTAACAAGAAGCACTAATGCGATGGGTTTAATGCCTTCTTGTTTGTGGAAACTTCTTCATTATAACCACCATGACCAAGACTTTAAACAGAAGAATGGCATCAAAATAAAACTAGCTATATAGAAAGGAACCTGACATATTTCAGTATCTCAAATCAGTAAGCATCAGTTTTCCCAAGTGTCTTCAGAGAGTCAGACCAAACAGTTCTGACTCATATAGAGAATGGAGTCTCTCATACAGGTTTTCCCTGTGATGATGAAATGAGAATTGACTGAAGTTTCAGATAATAACAAATTGCTTTCAGGAGGTTAATTTAGTTGCTGCCAGGTCATCCTTCATTTGGTTACAATGGCAAGAGAAAACCTCAGCCTTATTGTACTACCTATACAATAAAAATATTCTTCCACCTTTCATACAGGGCAATCTATGGCATCAGGGGCCAGCCAGCAGAATGCATGTTTATTTTCCAAGGAACGTTCATAAGTTTACTGGACCATTTGATTATTCAGATGTGGTGGGTACATAATGAGCAGGCTGCATTATGCTTTGCTGTGTATGAATCCATTTGAATCACAAAGGGAGTTCTGCTGGCGCCAGTATGCCAGGTTGTGCATTGTAATCATTAAGTTGCTTCATACAATTGCTTAATTAGCTCAACCCAGGATCTAGTAGGAACTGTCTTGGGAGACCCAAAACACACTTGATGGATGTGTCAAGTCTGATACATCCCAGCAGAACATGCAATGGATAACA
This sequence comes from Chiloscyllium plagiosum, assembly GCF_004010195.1. Taxonomy (NCBI): domain Eukaryota; kingdom Metazoa; phylum Chordata; class Chondrichthyes; order Orectolobiformes; family Hemiscylliidae; genus Chiloscyllium; species Chiloscyllium plagiosum. The sequence continues at coordinate 31,773,952 of NC_057742.1, read as the reverse complement.
ATACTCTGTACTGGGGCAGAAAGACATTTCCATAATGTCTCCCTCTGCATACATACAGGCTACCTTTGAAATACTGCAATCAATCCTGGTCTTCCTGCTGTAGGAAAGATGTTGCTAAACTTGAAAGAGTGCAGAAAAGATTTAAAAGGATCTTGCCAGGGCTAGAGGCTTTGAGCTATAGGGAGAGGCTGAATAGGCTGGGGCTTTTTTTCCCCCCGGAGTGTCGGAGGGGTGAGGGGTGACCTTACAGAGGTTTATAAAATCATGAAGGCCATAGGTAGAGTGAATAGCCACGGTCTTATCCCAAGAGTAGGGAGTCCCAAACTAGATGGAATAGATTTAAGGTGAGAGGGGAAAGATTTAGAAGGGAACTAACAGGCAACGTTTTCATGCAGAGCATGGTGTGTGCATGGAATGATGTACCAGAGGAAGTGGTGGAGGCAGGTGCAATTACAATATTTAAAAGGAATCTGGATGGGTATATGAATAGGAAGTGTTTAGAGGGATATAGGCAAAATCCTGGCAAATTGGACAAGGTTAAATTAAAATATCTGCTCGGCATGCACAAGTTGGACAGAAGGTTGCGTTTCCATGCTGTACAACTCCATGACTCTATGACTTAGAAAATACAGAATAGTTGATTGTTACTGATTGCTGCAGCAGCATACACAAGATCCTGAGCTAGGTTTCTCCAAAACCATCCATCCCAAAGTATCACAAAACTTTCCACAGTTTGATTTGAGCTAAAAGTTGCAAAAGAATAGCCAATGCCATGCTGACATAATGTGTCTGCTACTTAGCAGATTCATTGGAAGGAAAAGAGTGTTTGAGAAATCTTCCAATACTACTTTGACCATCAGTGTGTGCTATTGAAATGAACATCTCTGGAAGACTTGTTAAATGACATAGCTGCCAAGATAATGTATAAAGATTCCAAAAGCTAACAGAAGCCTCGTGTGGCACCTGGAACTAGCTGTTACTCCCAGTCCATTATGTCAACTATTTCTGAAACCAGGAAATCCTCACAATGCTTAGTCTGCTTCATGATGGTATCTTCAAATATAATGAAAGAATGACTGGAAGCTGAACTAAACATGGGGTTGTTGATAGTTGTGATTGAATTTTGGCTAAGGGATAAGACATGATGTTTGTGATAGCATTATGCCACCTGTGTCTATACTGAATGTGCCAATCACACAGTAACCTCTTGCACTGGCCAATGAACAAAATTCCAATGCGCCAAAGTACAACCGACTGGCGTCTAATCTGTACAATTCTGAATTGAAGTTTATCCTTTCGTCCCCAATCTCGGCTATAACAGTAAGTGAACTCCGACAACTTATTTCACAAACATTTGCAGAAATGTGTAATTCATTTGAACTCGATTGGTGAGTGAGGCAACGTAAATCGAATAGCACTATTGCGTTGCATAAAGCTGAAAATCGAATGATTCAATAAGCAGTCTCACAGCAATGTTAATCTGAACTAAATCAGAATTTAAATAAGACATCTCCATGAAGGATTGCGAGGGGTTTGTAAAGATTCGATGGTGTTGTCGCTGTCGCGTGTCCAAGACAAGTCCTAATGAAAGCCAGGAAAAATACAACTCTTACTCCGTGACATAAATAGGAGGCAGTCACTCCGCGAAAGTTATATAAAGTTATTTAAATCAAAAGTTATATAAAGAGTCATCGGATCTATCCGGCACCGTGAATCCTAATGGAGGCTAACCGGAAACATTATTTCGGGGAATAAAGCAACATCTGACCGCTTGGATGTAAAAGATAGCCAGTGAAAAGCTGCTTAAATGCAGCAACTTGTGAACTCGGCTGTGGCTGGCTGCAAGTTTATGTGCAGGTGAATGGTATAAGTTCACGGTGTCGACTTGTATGGTATTCAGAGTAAAGCACGAAATGGCATTAGGTGGATTAATACAGACTGGCAATCATCTACTGTTTTGAAGCCAGGACTGGAGGTTAGCAGCCTTGAAATTAGCTACAGACTTTGCAATTAGTTCTATTTTTAAAAAAAAACGCAACGTGAATCGTATAGATGTGTTCAGATATTTCCCCCAGCGAAATAAAAATCATCTACAAATCAGTGCAGGAGCCAATATATCTACAATCTACCCTATCATTGAATGTGTAGGGAAATAAATAATGTTTCTTATAGAGTTAATAATAAAACTCCATCAACTGCCAACCACTTGCACAATTATTCGCAAACATGGACTTTCTAATGAGCGGGCGGAGCTTGATCTCCATCCTCTCTTTAGAATGGCAGCTGGAAGGAAATTACTGGAAAATGCTCTTGAGGTTTGTGCCCTGCACGGTCTGCTGAGCTGCTGTCAGCTGGGAGCAGGCTTTTTTTTTGCAGTGTTGTAAACTCTTGAAGCAAGTGTATGAATGCTGTGTGCGTTTGTATGTGGCTATGCCAGAGGCAAAAGGAACTGGACTGGATCTCGGTCTCAGAACTGCACTTGTCTCTCTCTCTCTCTCCCCCTCTCCCGCCCCTAACCATCTTATCGGTATTATCTGTGATGAAATGTTAACGCAGTGATCTTACCTGCAATAAACTGATCGAGTTTCACTCCGAAGGCTCGAACGTCACCAGCAGCTGCTGAGGGGATGTGGGATTTTCCAGTGTAACCGCTCCTTCAACAAGCCAAGGAGAGACTGCGGATCTCGCTAAACTTCAAACTGTTGGATAATCTGTTGGAATTTATTGGAAATCGCTTTCGTTCGACCGGGTTAACAAAAAGGTACAACCTAAAGTCCTAAGACGCTAGTTCCTAGCGAGGACTTCCCTTTTAGACGAAGTTAAATTAATCAGCTGCTGCCACTAGGTAACGGGATCTTGTGATATCGAAGTGATTGGAATATTCTCTGGGAGTTAGAATATTCTCTGGGAGTTGGAATACTGAAAGAGTTACTCGGGTCCGCTCTATAAACTTAAGGAGATTCTAGTGGGGTTAGAAAGTTCAACAAGCTTTATAATTCAGGTTCGAATATCAATCGTCTTTATAAATTGCCTCCAGAAGTTTCAAGTACAGCTCCGTTGATATAATTTGCTCCAATGTGCTATGTTTATGAGCTGTCGTGCTGGTTGGAGGACTTGCATTTCATATTTTAGCGCGGTTGACTTTGACTCCAGAAAACTTACTGACCTTTAGATTTTTCGACTTGTTACCTTTCTGATAGTGTTTCTTTTTTCTGTCTCGCACATTTACAAATACGTTTGTGTTGGGGAATATTGAGGATAAATCTAAGCGCCTATGTCAGCAAATGTACTTCCTGACACTTTAGCAGCCTGTTGGATATCTGGGTGCTATCACATTACAAGTTCAGTGTCAAATAGCAGAAAGTGGATTTTTTTTAAAAAAGTAGATTAACTGTTGTGCTAGAGGACGGGCAGATAAACATGCTTTTATGGTGAGTTTTTTTTTGTCCTGGAGTTCGCGGGCCTGAGTGATATGTTGCCACGCAGTGAGTACACAGTCTTTTCATGGGGCGAGTGTCGCTGAATGTTACAGATTCTAAAGTCTCTTCAAAACAAACGCTCGGCTGGATTCACCGGTGCGATGCAAAAACAAAGGCGGATTGCGTTTTAAATTCTTTTTTTCTCTCTGCCTCAAGATAACGTTTTTGTTGCCTAGGGGAGGTGGAGATTGTGTCTGCTGTTAGATAACTTTAGAAGATCTTCTGGGAAATAGAGTGAGGAGGGAGGGAACACTTCTGTCAATTCATTTATCACTTTATAGGTATCATAAAGATCCACAAGAGGATGCCGATTAGTGGTTCATCATTCTTGTAGACTTTTACCTTGAAAAACTGAGTATAACTGTACTTGTGAAGAGACAATGGGAATAGAAACATCTATGCCATCCCAAATGTACATAGTTTTTTTTAAAATGTAAGATTACGTACCACATTTTCCTCGAAACATTGTTAAGTATACATGTGTATATACGTAAAGCAGATAGTCTCAGCATTATAATTATATTTGACATATCCCAACACTATAGAACGGCCTCCAAACCTCTCCTGCGCTCCTAATTGGATCTAATTCCTGGAGATCACTGACAGTGCATAGCTTTTAAGTCATCGCAGAGCAGTTAGGCAGAGTAATGCACTTATTGTTTGAAAATAAATATATTAGCTCTGAAAAGGGAAATGTATCCACTTAACATACAATTCATAAGCAAATCTCTATGACTCTAATCTGTAACCTCCTTTAATCCATTGAATACAAAGTGTCTGGGTATTTGCAATTTTATAATGCAACACTATTAATCTTTAATCTATCTCAAAAGTCAAATGAGTCAAATTTTATTTCTTTTTGAGATGATGGTGGCTCCTTCTACCTCATGTGTACATACCACAGTCACATTTTAGTCTCAGATTGGCATCGAAGTAACATGGAATTTGGCTGGCAGACCCGTTATACAATCAGTTGCAACTCACACTGAATTCAGAGACAATGGTATTGGTGCACACAGACTCCCAGAATGGTCACAGTAACAGAAAGGAGACCATTTGGCTCATTGTGTATATATCCCGCCTCAGGCGACTGTGTGGAGTTTGCACATTCTCCCTGTGTCTGCGTGGGTTTCCTCTGGGTGCTCCGGTTTCCTCCCACAGTCCAAAAATGTGCAGGTTAGGTGAATTGGCTGTGCTAAATTGTCCGTAGTGGTAAATGTAGGGGAATGGGTCTAGGTGGGTTGTGCTTCGGCGGGTCGGTGTGGACTTGTTGGGCCGAAGGGCCTATTTCCACACTGTAAGTAATCTAATCTAATCTAATCTAATATCAATGTGCCAGGGGCACTTCACTTAGTTTCATTCTCCCACTTTCTCCCAGTAAACCCTCACATTCTTTCTTTACAGACAACATTCAGGCTCTTTTTTGAAGCTTTAGTTGAACCTGCCTTCACCACAGTGTCAGGCAGTACATTCTAGACTGCGTGAAAAATGGTTTTGTTTTTTTCAAGTCACTTCTGTTTCTTTTAGCAATTATTTTAAATCTGTGCCTTCTCATTGCCGATCCCTTCCCAACTATGTTCAGACCCTTTGTGATTTTGGATACCACTATCTAATCTTCTCCAGGCCTTCTTGTAAATACTCAGCTCACTAGCTGCCAAATTTCAAGATTAAAGAGTGCAGTAAAAGTATCAATATTTCAAGAGAATTTAAAACAACAAGAAGTAATTTTATGAAATGTATATGAAATCCATTACAATACTGGGGCACTGTTAAAGTATAGTTTTTCATTGGGTTGGACATACATCACATACATTGTTTGCAATAAACCTTGTGAGACTTTGTCCCAGATGATCCAACATTGCTCACTTGGTCTCCATCCTCGGTTGCAGTGCCACTTGATGTGATCCTGAATCATTTTCCATTAAAATGTGGCTGCAGAAATATGCCTACAATGGGATTCTCAAATCAACAAAGCAAACCTAAAATTTTAGTCCTACTCAATAAATCTGTAAAATTTTATTTTGTGTCTTATGGCAAGGAAATATGCTTGCAGCAAAGTCATTGACAGATGTAGGATTTCCAGATTTTCTTTTCAGGTTTACTAAGAACAGTGCAAATCTCAAACAATTCATGAAGTATTGTGGTATACATTGTAAACAAGCATCATTTGAGGCCATTTATTTTTAGTCATGCATGTTTCTCTTGAGGGTTTTACTTGTTTTTGTGCAATAAGCTTTCCATCTTAATTTATGTTGTGAAAGGTTTAAGATGAAAGTATTCTATCTTTCCGTATTGGTAATGTATAAATGTATCATCATGGGCCAAGCTGTAAAATAACCTTCTGGCTGTCATAATTCCACCTCCCCTTTGAGGCCTAGCCAGATTTGTATCTAGTTGTCTCATGTGAATCTCTGTTCTGTATAAATAACTTGAGTTGGGCAGTGCCAATTGAGCTTGCTTCTACAACTGTACAGAAAATTGAAATCTAACTTAGTGTTCAAGTTGAGGTAGGATGGTAAACTTAATTGCATGTTGTGTCTTTATTACTATGTCATTCAACAAGAAATATATTCTCAAACACGTGAGTTTATTTTAAATACTTGTCTACTCAGGGTGCAAACATGCAGACTCCAAGGGGTATAAGCTTGTTTTGTACTGTGTTAAATGTTTCTTTAAACATATTCCACTATTCTTGTGTTGTTTTGCCTATTAGCAGATTTTCCCAGTTTATAGTTTCATGTCTCTTCTCATTAAGATCAAGCTTATCCAAATCTAAGGCCAGCTTTAATGAGGTGAGACATATACTGTCCACAGTAAACTAGGAAAATCGGCTAATGGGTAAAATAACTGAAGAACAATGGAGAATGTTTAAAGGAATGTCTAATACATATAAAACCAGTTTATACCCCCAAGAGCGAAAAGCTCCACTTTATCGAAAAAAACATGGACAATTAAAGAGATAAGGGACAGCATAAAGCTAAAAGAAATGGCTGACAAAAATGCAGAAAACAGCACAGATCCTGTTGAGTCGGAAAGATACAAAGAGCAGCAAAAGGACTCAAAGCAGATTGTAAGAGTTCTTAAAAAGAATTATGAAAGGAAGACATCAAAATCAAAAGAAGAAATGTTATAGAGACATAAAGGGTAAGCATATGATAAGAGAGCAATATCAGCCCTCTGAAGAATTAAAGTAAGGATGTTGTCAATAACTTTGGAAAATGGCAGACATGTTGAGTAATGACTTTGCTTCAGTTTTTATAGTAGAAAAGGAGGATAGCTTGCTGAATGTCCCAAGGAAATTAATAGTGGATCAGGGACAGGACCTGAATAAAATTAATGTAAGTAAAGCACTGGTATTGAGGAAATTAATGGAATTGGAGTGACAAATTCCCAGGACCTGATGTTTCCCATCTGAGGGTGTTAAGTAGGGAGTACATTGTAGATGCCCAAACAATAATCTTTCAGAGTTCTCTAGACACAGGAGTTTTCCCTTTGGATTGAAAATTGCATGTCACTCTGAATTTCAAGAAAGGCAAAATTGTGTGGAGTTTGCACATTCTCCCCATGTCAGCATGGGTTTCCTCTGGATGGCCCAGTTTCCTCCCATAGTGCAGAAATGTGCAGGTTAGTGTTTGCCAAGCTAAATTGCCCATGGGTTCACCATAGGAAATACAGGGTTACAGGGACAGGGTAGAGGGGTGGGTCTAGGTGGGCCAGTCTTTGGAGAGTCAGTAAAGACTCAATGGGCCAAATGGCCTGCTTTCACACTGCGTGAATTCTATGATTTGTATGATTTCTAGAAAAGAGGAAAAACAGGGAATTATGGACTAGTTAGCCTAATATTTGCAGTGGGGAGATTGTTAGTCTATAATCAACAATGGCTAACTGAACAACTAAAATATTTCAGTTAATTAAGGAGAGTCAGCATGGATTCACAGCAGATAGGCCATGCTTGACAACCCTCATCGAATTTTTTGAAGAGGGAATGTCTGTGGATGTTGTTTACCTAGATTTGATAAAGTCCAATAAAAGAGACTGTGGAAGCTCACAGAACTGGGGGCAAATTACTGACATGCCTGGGAAACTGGTTGAGTGGCAGATAACAGAAAGTAGGGATAATGAGTACTCAAATTGGCTGGATGTGACCAATGGTCTCCCACAATGATCTGTGTCAGGGCCTCAGTTATTCACACTATTTGTTAATGACTTGGATAATGGCATAAAAAGTCATATATCCAAACTTGCTGATGACAAAGTTTGGTGCCATTGTAGATGGTGCAGATGATATCATAAAGTTACAAAGGGATATTGATAGACTGAATAAGTGGGCAAAGCAGATAGAGTTCAATGTAAGCAAGGGTGAAATGAGCCTTTTTGGACTGTTAGACAATAGATCAGGATATTTTCTAGATGGTATGAAGTTAAATACAGTGTATGTACAAAAAAGCATGAGGTTCTCGTGCATAGAAGTTTAAAATGTCACAAACAGGTTCAGAAAATAATTGAGGTAGTTAATGGAATACTTACCTTTATATTTTGAGAACTGGAGGATGCTGAAACTATGCTGCAGTTATACAAAATTCTGGTTAAACCTCACTTGGAGTACACTGAGCAGATTTGGGAACCACATCTTAGAAAGGATGTATTGGCCTTGAAGGGAGTATAATGTAAATTTACAAGAATGATATCTGGACTTCAGGAGGTTAAGTTATTAAGAGAAATTATATAAATTAGACACATTTTCTCTTGAATTTAGCAACTCTGGTTGAAATTTTCAAGATATTAACTAGAAAGGACAGGGTAGAAAAAGTTGAGTTATTTCCACTGGTTTGGGATTCTAGAACTAGGAGTCTTAGTCTGTGAACTAGGGCCAAACCATTGACGAGAGATATTAAGAAGCACACAAAGGATGACAGATGTTTAGGACTCTCGTCCACAAACAGCAGTGGATACTGGGTCAATTGTTAATTGCAAATCCGAGACAGATACATTTATGTTAAGCATAAGTATTAAAGAATATGGGGCAATGGCAGGTATATGGAGTTAGGTCTTTGGCCTACTCCTGCTCCTATATTTGAAATACATAGAGAAAGCTCTCACCTGCAATTTAAATTTGATGGCTTCCAGAGGAGTTAGTTGCACTGCAACGTATCAAAGCAAATTTTGGGACACATTATATTATAGAATCATAAAGCCATATGACATGGAAACAGATTCTTCAGTTCAACCAGTCCATGTTGAACATAGTTCCAAACTAAACTACTCCCTCCTGGCTGCTCCTGGACCATATCCCTCTGAACCTTTCCTATTCATGCAATTATCCAATTGGTTTTTAAACATTGCAATTGTACCCACATCCACCACTTCCTCTGGAAGTTTATTCCACATGTGAATCTCCCTCATTGTAAAAAAAATGCCTCTCATGCATTTTTTATATCAGTATCCTCTCATCCTAAAAATATGCCACCTAGTCTTGAAATTCCCCATTCTAGTGAAAGACAACTACCATTAACTCCATTTATACCCCTCAATATGTTATAAACTTTTATAATGTTGCTTCTCATCCTCCTACACTCCAGTGAAAAAAATCCTAGCCTTTCTTTATAATTCAAACCTTCCATACCTGGCAACATCATGGTAAATCTCTTCTGAACTCTCTCCAGCCAGGACTTAACAAGCAGAAGATAATTCACTGAACTGTTGAATCCTGTATTAATGCCAGGACAATGAAACATTCAACATTTAAAGCATTGCTAATAATATTCTTTCATAATATTGAAGGACCTATGCAGCCTGGTAACAATTTTAACCAGGTACTGCGCAACTGCACTGTTGCAAAGTTATATTTCCCATGGTTGCGATAACCATAAGTTTGCAGTCAGGGTTCAACCTGTTCCCAGAGTTAAGCAGAGGGTTGAGGGAGTCTGACACTTTTGCTCTGGAGTCAGGCAGACTCTAAATTTACATTACATATCTTAGCATAAGGGCAAAATAAACCATTATCATGAAAACATCACGTCAACTATTTCAAGTTTTGAACTTATCAAAGTTTTGATCTGGCTGATTGATTTCCTGCTCTTTGATACATTGAAAAAGAGAAATATTCACAAGGCCCAGTAATTAAATCTATAAACTGAAAAAAATAATTGCAGGCTGTTATTTGGAATTGTGCTACTAAATTGATATAGAATTGATAAACCTCAATCTCACAGAAAGTAGAAGTGAAATTCAAGAGGCCAGTCAACATGAGATTAAATTACAGAACTGTGGGCTAGCTATTAATATTATGTAAAATCCATATTACTTTTCTAAACATTTATGCCTGATTTTTCAACATGGAAGTTAAGTGTTACAATAATGCTTAAAGGGAAATGAAAGTGTTTGTAAAATTGTCATATAGGTATTGTAGCTAGTTTTATTACCAACAGGATATTTGTGCCTAACATCTTGCATAGTGAATTATTATTCATTCACGAGTAACTTACCCAAAGGCAAGTACTTGGTCTGTGGTCTGCCAATAAGAGCAAAGAAATATAGTGCAGGAGTAGATAATTCACCTACTCAAGCCTACTCTTTCATTCTATATCATGGCTGACTATTTACCTCAATGCCACTTTTCCTGCAGTATCCCTATATGTTGTTAGTAACTAGAAATCTATTAATCTCACTCAAGAATGTAATGACAGCTTCCACAACACTTTAAGACAGAGAATTCCAAAGATTTTCCATTCTAAAAAGAATTTGCTCCTCATCTCAATCCTAAATGGCTTGCCTTTTAACTTTGAGATTGTGTCCCCTGGTTCTGGACCGTACAGCCAGGGAAAACATCTTTTTCACATCTACTTTGTCTTTCTTTTTATGAGTTTTGTTAGTTTCTGAGATCAACTCTCATTTGCCTAACCTCCAGAGAACTTGGGCCCAGTCTGCCTGATCTCTCGTCAGAGGACAGCCCCACCATCAGCCACTGCCCCGAAATCAACCTTAATGGAAGTACATCCTTCCTTAGACAAGGGGACCAGAACTGTGCACTGTACTCCAGGTGCAGTCTCACTAATGATTTATACAATTTAAGCAAGAACCCTTTGTGCTTGTGTTTAAATGCTCTTGCGATAAAAGCTAAGATACTGTTGCTTTCTGAATTACTGGTTGCCCCAGTATGCTAGCAGGTCCCTTTGGACATCAACACTTTACAGTTTTTTAACATTTAAGAAATACTCTGCACTTGCATTTCTCTGAACAAAGTAAATAACATCATGCTTATCCATATAATATTCCATCAGCTATGATCTTACTTGCTCATTCAGCTTGTCTAACTCACTTTGAAGCCTCTTTGCATCTCCCTCACAACTCATATTTCCACTGAGGCGACCTGCAAATGTGGAAATATTAGAGTCGTCTCCTCTAAACTAATCATTAATGTGGATTGAGAACAGCTGGGGCCCAAGCATTCATTTTGCTGTAATCCACGGCTACAGACTGCTACCTGAGAGTAATCCATTTATGCCTAGTCCCATTTTTTTCCTTTTAATCAGTCCTCAATCCATGCTGGTATATTACTCTCAATCCCACGACTTTATTGTGCTAATGGCCTGTGTGGGGCCCTATCAAAAGCCTTGTATTTAAAACCACTGGATCCCTCTTTTTGTCTCTGCTACTAACATTGTCAAAAAACTCCATCAGGTCTGTTAACCATGACTAATCCTTCATAAATCCATGTTGACACTACCCAATTAGACAATTATTTTCTACACATCCTTTATAATAGATTCTTGTATTTTTCTGATTATTGATGTCAGGCTAATAGGTTTATAGTTCCCTGCTTTCTCTCACCATCTTTCTTACATGGGGTTCCATTTGCAGATTTCCTTCCCTAAGGTACACTAGTGAACCAGAGGAACAATGAACAGTGTTTACATGGTTGCCACAAGACTAGTTTTTCATTCCATGTACTTATTGAATTTCGAACTTCACTATCCACCATAGTCAGAGTCAAACTCATGTTCCTCAAATACTGGCCTGGGCCTCTGGATTACTCATCCATTGTACTCATTACTCATCCACTATGCAACACGTTTCTCTGTATTTTGTAACAAGATACACATGACAATAAGTAAATCAATCAGTGACATTATCACTATCTTTGCCCACTCACTTAACCTATCTACTTGAAGATTTTTTGCAACCTCCTCACAGCTTGCTTTCCTACGCATCCATGTATAATCAGCAGATGTAGGGTCAATTACGTCTCTCCCTTCCTCCAAGTCACTAATACAAATCATAAACCCAGAATAACAGGTAATATTGGTACCTGTGATGGTGAAACTTCTGGATTGTCTTAAGAATCGAAAAATGTGGTTTGCTGATGCCTTTTAAGGAAGGAAATCTGCTATCTTTACTATCTTCACAACTGCCCTCTGAAATGGTTGAGCAATCAATTATATTAAGCTGTCACATAGCAATAAGAATAAAATTTATTGGGCCACTTGACATCAATGCATGCAGCAAATTTGACAAATGCAAATGCATATGATGCCCTGTCATGGCATCATATAGCATGGAAACAGACACTTCGGTCCAACCAGTCCATGTCGATCATAGTCCCAAACTAAAGCAGTCCCAGCTGTCTGTGCTTGGCCCGTATCCCTCCAAACATTTCTTATTCATTTACTTATTCAAATGTCTTTTAAATGTTGTATCTGTACCCGCATCCACCACTTCCTCTGGACGTTCATTCCACACACTAACCACTCTCTGTTCAAAAAAAGTTGCCTCTCATGACTTTTTAAAAATTTTCTTCTCCTCCTCTTAAGAATATGGTCACTAGTCTTTAAATCCCCGACCCTAGTGAAAAAAAACTCCAAAGTCCTCCTTACTAACATCAGGAGCATGTATCAAAACTGATTTAGCCTTTCCACAGATCAGGCAAACAACAGGCTCATGTGTTTAGATAACTTCCAGAGTTCTCCAACATCTGCCTTGGATGTGACTTGATCACTGGCAGGATTGATCCCATAGATGTGATGATTCAATCAGGGGAGAATGATCCTGGAGTCGAAAGCATTGATTCTGGATTACATGAAATCCCATGGCATCAGGTTAAACATAGATAGAGAAACCTGCTAATTACCACTTACTGCCTGCCCTCCTTTAGCTCTGAATCAGTACTATTCCATGTTGACCACTACTGGGAAGAAATACTAATAGTGCAAGGGCACAGAATTGTGGGTAGAATCTATAATGTCCGAGCGCACTAATCACCAAACCGAATGAGTTCTAAAATAATTCCTGCAGGACTGGTCTTGTTTTAGATATCAAGAGAAAAACATTCTCTCGCTAATCTTTTGAAATGCTTATATCCATGATTATCTTTATAGAAGTGACCACTATACAATTCTTGTGGAGGCAGACTCCTATCTTCACACTATGAAGGTCATCATTTGGTGTTCCACTAACACTGTAATAAGTGGATAGATTTAAAATGGATCTGATAATACAAAGCTGGCATGCAAGGAGTGCTGTGGGTCATCAGTAACAGCATTGTATTCCATCATAATTTGCCCTGCACATTCCTCACTATCATTACTGTCAAGCTAAGGGATCAGTTGTGGGTTAATGAAGAGTGTAGCATCACTAAGCATACCCATCATAAGAGAAAGAATCTTGTGGTGCAGTGACTATGTTCCTACCTACAGACCAGGCAGCCTGGGTTCAAGTCCCACCTGATCAGGCTAGTTCAGAAAATTTATGTTTATATGAAATGAAGTACCAATCTGGTGAAACTACAGCACACTAAACAGACAAAATTAAATAGTCCCACAAGGCATATCAGATTAAACTCTTGCTACATCTAGTTGTGAATAATGGTGGAAAATCAAGTAATTCAACAGTAGAGAACATTCCACAGGACAGTCAAACCCAGAGTATGAGCACAATAGACATGACTCCGATGTGTACAACTCTCAGCAGCCAGAAGTGCCAAGTGAATGTTCCATTCATTCGTAGTTACCAGGTCATAATCCTACCGTAGGAGCATCTACATCATATGAACTGTAGTTGCCAATTTTCCAACTAGTAGGAGTGACAAGTGCTGGACTTGCCAGTTAGGCCCTTATTCTTCCTTTGAGTAAAATAAGAGGCTGAACATTCCCAATTTCAAGCAAAGTGTTTTGTTGAGTGAGACTTATGCATTCCAGTCTGGTGTGGACCATAGCATTTGCTTTGTGTAATTTGATACTCTTCACCTCTAATTATGCAATTGGCTTCTTCAATGCCCTTCACATGGAATCAAGTGGTAGGAGAAGCAGAAGCGACATTCGTGTCTTTGGTGCCTTAATTACACCCCTGTTGTGCGTCATTTCAAATGATACAAGTCAGGAATTCACCCTCACTGTGCAACATTAACCCAAAGGAAATGGCCCAGAAAGCCAAGTTAGCTCTTCAGTTTGCCATTTGGGACTGAGATGTGCTGGTAGATTGGCTACTGGAGAAGGGGTGGGAGGGGGGGGCACTATGGTGTATCATGCTGACTAGCAAAGGATGCAATATAACCAGACCCAGCCAGCCTGAACCGAGAAAGCAGCACAGATCAATGTTGTGTCCAGGGTGAAATACAATGCACAGCAGTGCAAGAGGGAGGTCGATGGTCTCCTGTGCTCAGCAAAGCTAAGTGCCAACATTTTCACTCTATTACGCAATGCTCACAGCCCCAGCACTCACAACAACCAACAGACAGGAGTGTTCCTTCCCACTCAATGAACACTTCAGCGGTCCAGGACATTCGGCCTCGGACCTTCAGGTAACCATCCTCCAAAGCAGACTTTAGGACAAGCAGCAACGAAGAGTGGCTCAGTAGAAGCTGATAGCAAAGTTTGGTACCCATGGGAATGGCCTCAACTGGGATCTTGTATTCATGTCACACTACAGGTGTGCACAATACACACACATGCTCTCTCTCATATGTACACACATACACCCCCCGCACTCACCAACACACGCGCCCTCTCACACATACTCCATCACACACATATATACACACACGCTATCATGTGCACTCACACCCACATGCACACATTCACATGCACACTCAATCTGTCACTCCTACATACATACACACATAAATGTATGGGGTGAATTTGTTTTTGCAAATTGTTTTGCTCAAAAACTGTATGAATCCACATAAAACTATACAGAGGGTTTGTCATAGCATTGGGACACAGACAGACTTCACATCAATTGTTTAAAAAGCTGAGCTACCTTGAGAATATAATTTAAAAGAAATTCTGGGATTTACATATCAAAGAACAAAAACCAGCATGTTCCATTATAAAAGATGAAAGTTTTAATCATAGAGTCAGAGAGTCATAGAGATGTACAGCATGGAAACAGACCCTTCGGTCCAACCTGTCCATGCTGACCAGATGTCCCAACCCAATCTAGTCCCACCTGCCAGCATCCAGCCCATATCCCTCCAAACCCTTCCTATTCATATACCCATTCAAATGCCTCTTAAATGTTGCAATTGTACCAGCCTCACCTGACAGCTCATTCCATACATATACCATCTGCTTGAAAAAGTTGCCCCTTAGGTCTCTTTTATATCTTTCCCCTCTCACCCTAAACCTATGCCCTCTAGTTCTGGACTCCCTGACCCCATGCCCGTCATAATTTTGTAAACCTCTATAAGGTCACCCCTCAGCCTCCGACGCTCCAGGGAAAACAACCCCAGCCTGTTCATCCTCTCCCTATAGCTCAAATCCTCCAACCCTGGCAACATCCTTGTAAATCTTTTCTGAACCCTTTCAAGTTTCAAAACATCTTTCCGATAGGAAGGAGACCAGAATTGCACGCAATATTCCA
>NC_057742.1:31727944-31758605 GCF_004010195.1 Chiloscyllium plagiosum | reverse complement strand
AGATCCTGTTGTAATCTGAGGTAACCCTCTTCGCTGTCCACTACACCTCCAATTTTGGTGTCATCTGCAAACTTACTAACTGTACCTCTTATACTCGCATCCAAATCATTTATGTAAATGACAAGAAGTAAAGGACCCAGCACCGATCTTTGTGGCACTCCACTGGTCACAGGCCTCCAGTCTGAAAAACAACCCTCCACCACCACCCTCTGTCTTCTACCTTTGAGCCAGTTCTGTATCCAAATAGCTAGTTCTCCCTGTATTCCGGGAGATCTAACCTTACTAATCAGTCTCCCATGGGCAACCTTGTCAAACGCCTTACTGACGTCTATAGAGATCACATCTACTGCTCTGCCCTCATCAATCTTTTTTGGTACTTCTTCAAAAAACTCAATCAAGTTTGTTAGACATGATTTCCCACGCACAAAGCCATGTTGACTATCCCTAATCAGTCCTTGCCTTTCCAAATACATGTACATCCTGTCATTGTTTACTGTAGCATATCTACATGACACTGGACTCCTTTGGCTATAAATTCTGTGAGCATGACCTTAACCTCTACAACTACCTGATGAAGGAACAGCGCTCAAAAAAGCTAGTACTTCCAAATAAACCTGTCGGACTATAACCTGGTGTTGTGTGATTTTTAATTTTGTCCACCCCAGTCCAACACTGACACCACTAAGTCATAACGATTTCACTGCAGACTAATGTCTCTAAGCCTTATGAACCACAACAAGTTTCATGCCCACTCTACAGCGACCATCCACCTCATCTTCCCAAACTACTAATCCCGCTGTCCTCTGTGCTTCCAACTCACTCAATGGAGACAGCTCACCACTTATCCCTGATCCGGCATCACTACAGTTGGTCTAAACACTCTTTCATCAAACTCGGTTCATCCCTTAATCTTATTTCAGGAAAACCTAGCCAAAACCCTCAGATTGACGTACCCAGAACACTCCAACTGACGTATCTGTATCCGCTGGACTGGTTGCCTTTGACCTGCAGAGCTGATTGTGACCAATCCGCAGACTGGAATCATACAAGCTCCTTGACTGACTGTCCAGACTCCCTTGACCCACTAGCAACTGCTCCCCTTTGACCATCAACACATGGCCATTTGGTCGAGGCACTTACAGTGTTTTTGCTATAAGCTACTGATACATACTGATTTATCATAAAGTTAAAAATCACACAACACCAGGTTATAATCCAGCAGGTTTATTTGGAAGCACTAGCTTTTGGAGTATCGCTCCTTAATTAGGATGAAGGAGTTGCTCACCTAAAGCTAGTGCTTCCAAATAAACCTGTTGGACTATAATCTGGTGTTGTGTGATTTTTAACTTTGTCCACCCCAGTCCAACACCACCGACACCTCCATGTCAGAATTTATCACAGATGGACAGCAACATGCTCACCCCTTGGACTGTGCCATGCACTGGACCATGGTATGCTGTCTGCCTTTCCCACTCTCCTGAAGTGCAATTGAAGCCACACGGGCTGGCAACCCTCAAGTAAGCACAAAGTGAGGAAGCGCTAAGAGGTGAAGCTAAGAATCATATGAAGCATTTTCATAGTTGCATATGTGTCCCTGCATGCAAAGTGACCTGGCAGAAGAATGCAAGTAATGCAAGTGGCTTGGTCTGGCTGGATCTGGTGACATTGCATTCTTTGCTGGTCCCTAAACTTCAAAGTGAAATCCTGAAAGGCTGAAGGCATGATGATATTGTGAGGCTGGTGCTTTAGCAACCTTGACCTATTTGGATGAAGAGTGAAGGAGGATGCTATCCTTGGAGCATGCAGGGATATTGTGAAGAAGACAGTTCTCTGAAATCCTGGAGAAGCAAGCTTCTGCTGTCAGATAATCGCTCTGACTTCCATATCAGGAATTGACACTGTCTAGCTTCTTCTTGGGAAAGGAGAGAAGAATTGGATATTACAATGCGGTGAGTTGGGCTACTTATGACATGCAAATGCCTGGAAATAAGGTAGTTGACACTCATTAGTGAGATTCCAAACTCACTAAACCTTAAGAGGAAAACTGGAATATTTTTCTCAATGTCAAGGTTCTAATTTTCTTTCATTTTCATCGTATTTTCCCACATTTCTCACCTTTGCTCTGGGAAGTAGAAATTGCCTCCTAAATATTGTGGGAGGACATGGTAATGCAATTCATTGAAGTACTGATGTGCTATTCCTCTGAATAATTGGATATGACTGTATGGTTGCACATTTCCCGTGAAAGTTCATTCCATGGGAATACCTACCTGTTCAGAAGAACATAAAAGATCTCTCGACACAAATGAAAGAAGAATGGGCAGTACTCTTATTTTTCTGGTTGGCGTTACTCCCAGAAATCATTAATAGCCGGTCATCAATGATAGCAAATAGGGAGAAAGAGGAAATCCAGAAAACATTAAAATGCTTATCTGTTCGAGTATGTGACAATAAAGTTAATTTAATTCAGTTTTCAAGATGTCTGTATCAATGTCACTCCATTGCCTTAATTTTACATATTTATGTCAATGGTCTGCTTGTTTTTTTTTCTCTGCACAAAATTTATGCATTTAATATAGGCTTTGGCTAAGTCTTACCAATAGCGTATATTTTATAAATAACCTCAAATGGTATAACTTTTCTCAATTTATATTAATGAGCTGGATAAACCGAGTTTGAATTAATCAAACTTGCTGTTATCGTCATCCTTGACTACAAGACATTACGTAATGCCTTTAAAATAAAAAAAATCACAAAGTGCCTCACAAATGCATAATGAGGCAAATGTTGGCACCAAGACAAAGAGAGAAACATTAGGACTGGTGCCAAAATATTTGGTCAAAATTGAAGGTTATTAAGGTCCATCTTAAAGGAGGATAATGAGGTAGAGATGCTTAGGGAGGAAATTCTGGAGAATGAGACCTAGCTTGCTGAAGGCAGGAGCACCAAGGGTGAGGCAACGTGAACATGAGGCACAAATAAACTAGAACTGGGGTGACATTGTTCTCATAGATGATGATAAAAGTTGAAGAAAATTGCTGACATCGGGAAGGGCAAGGACTCAGAGGGATAAACAGAGGTACTAAAACAGGCAGAGCAGTAGAGACAGTGAATCGAGAAAACTGATGTGCAAAACTTTGGATAAGCCACATAACTGGTCATGCAAGCAGTCAATTAATTGGAAGATTCGCATAGTACACATTGTCATTCTGTAAGTTTTTTTTAAAAAATCAGATCGAATTGGCAGACAGAAAGTGAACAAGGAGTATTAATTGATTAATTACTTACAAAATTTAGACAGTGATAGTAAAGTGATTATAACAATAAAATGGATAGCAGAGAAAACTGGCCCAAACAGTGAAGCCTCCAGAGCTCTTGTGCAGCTTTGCCCTACCCCACTTTGAATGGCATGAACAAATTGGACCATTGCACATTTCACCCTGTCACCCAGCTTTGAGTCATCAGCAATTTGCTAATATTACTTTTAATACCTTAATCTATATCATTAATGTATATTGTAAACACCTGTGGTCCCAGCACTGAACCTTGTAGTACCCCACTGGTCACCACCTGCCATTCCAAAAGGGACCTGTTTATCACTACTCTTTACTACCTGTCAGTCAACCAATTTTTAATCCAAGTCAGTATTTTGCCCCAATACCATGTGCCCTAATTTTGCTCACTAATCTCCTATATGGGACTTTATCAAAGGTTTTCTGAAAGACCAGGTACACTACATCCACTGGCTCTCCCTTGTCCATCTTCATAGTTACATGATCAAAACATTCCAGAAGATTAGTCAAGCACAATTTCCCCTTCATAAATCCAAGCTGACTCTGACCTAACCTGTTACTGCTATCCAAATGAGTTGAAATTTCATCTTTTATAATTGACTCCAGTATCTTTCCCATCACTGACTTCAGGCTAACCAGTCTACAATTCTCTGTTTTCTCTCTCCCTCCCTTCTTGAAAAGTGGGACAACATTAGGCACCCTCCAATCCACAGGAACTGATCCTGAATCTGTAGAACATTGGAAAATGATTACCAATGGGTGCGACAGAACATTTAAATTAGCAATCAATTTAGAAGTGATTTTAAGAAGTATTTTCCCACAGATCAATAACAAGATTAATAATTGCTGTAATTAACCTGTCAATAAGAAAAAAGAGAACTGCAAACATTAGAAACATTCAAAATGCAGTTTGATGACAGAACAAAGAGGTTGGATGGACTAAACATTATTTTTGTATCAAATCTTTGACTTTTTTTTGTCTTCTTCATTTGAATCCATGGAATCTATAGACGGCTGTCTGTCATAGACAAAGACCCAAATAGGTAATAGAGCCCCAAGGGTATAGCAAGAAATATCAGCCTTACCTTGAATGGAAAAGTATGAGGCCCACTGGGGATGGGATCTGTCACAACACACTTCGTGAGAGAACAAGTGGGTGGGGCAGTCAGATTAAATACATATATCTTCCATTTCAATGGTAAGTCTTTATTATTTAATCATTGGAATGTGGGTGTTGCTATGAAGGCCGCCAAATATTGGACAGTGTCGGTCAAGCGGGCTATTGGGTGGTGTTGAACGTCTTGTGTGTTGTTGACAATGTATTTATCCAGTCAGTTCAAGAATATCCCTTTGCAAACCTGCCTTGTGCTTTGACAAGCAGAAATCTCAGTCTGTCACCTGCTCTTGTTACCACAATATTTAAATAACTTATTCATTTCAGTTTTTGGTTGATGTTGATGATGAGGAATGGTCATTTCCAGCTAACTCAGAGTTGGAAGGATCATACAGCATAGAAACAAGTGCTTCAGTTCATCATGTTGAGGCCAACCAACAAATACCAATTACAAAAGTTGGCAGGTCATGTTACAGCTGAATAGAATTTGGGTTCAGCCACATTTGGAATACTGCATACAGTTCTGGTTGCCACATTATCAGAAGGACATGGATGCTTAGGAGATGGTACAGAGGAGGTTCACCAGGATGCTGCCTGGCATGGAGGGTGCTAGCTATGAAGAAAGGTTGAGTAGATTAGGATTATTTTCATTAGAAAGACAGAGGTTGAGGGGGTTCCTGATTGAGGTCTACAAAATCATGAGAGGTATAGACAGGGTGGATAGCAAGAAGCTTTTTCCCAGAGTTGGGGATCAATTACTAGGGGTCATGAGTTCAAGATAAGAGGGGAAATGTTTAAGGGGAATATGCATGGAAAGTTCTTTATGCAGAGGGTCATGAGTACCTGGAACGCGTTGCCAACGGAGGTGGTAGAGGTGGGCACGATAACGTCTTTTAAGATATATCTAGACAGATACATTAATGGGTAGGGAGCAGAGGGATACAGATTCTTGGAAAATAGGTGAACAGTTTAGATAGAGGATCTGGATCGGCACAGGCTTGGAGGGCTGAATGGCTCTTCCTCTGCTATAATTTTCTTTGTTCTTTGTACTCTAATTCCATTTACCTATACTTGATCCATTGTTTACTATGTCTGGTATTTTAAGTAGTCTTCAGATGCATCTTGAATATTGCAAGAGTATCTGCCCCACCATCCTTTCAGGCAGCACTTTCCATATTTCTAACACCCTCTGAGTAAAAAAAAAATCCTCAGATTTCCTCTAAACCACTTACTCCTCACCTTAAACGTATGCCTCTAGTCTTAGACACATCTGTCACAGTGTAAAGTCTATCACAATCTACTCTGTCTATGTCTTGCATAATTTTGTATACCTCCATTCAGATCCCCTCTCAGCTTTCTCTGCTGCAAGGACACAATCCAAGCCTATCCAGTCTCTCCTCATAAGCGAGTCTTTTCATCCCAGGCAACATCCTGGAGAACCTCCTCTGCAGCCTCTCCACTGCAATCACCTCCTTGGGATAGTATGGCGTATGCCTTATTCACCACCATGATGGTGGTGAATAAGGCATATCACCTGATGAAGGATATCACCTGATGAAGGAGAGACGCTCCGAAAGCTAGTGTGCTTCCAATTAAACCTGATGGACTATAACCTGGTGTTGTGCTGACACCTTCAGGGACCGGTGGACTTGTACACCAAGGTTCCTTTGTTCATCAGTACTCCCTAAGGACTTATCATTCATTGTGTATAATCTACCCTTATTCATCCTCCTGAAATGCAACACCTCATACTTAGTAGGATTAAACCCCATCTGTCATTATTCTGCCCAATTTACCAGCTGATCAATATCAAACAGTAGACTGAGACTATCCACTTCACCATCAATAAAACCACCAATTTTCATGTCACCTGCAAACGTACTAATTTTCCTTTCTACATTCACATCCAAATCATTAACGTACAAAGAACAAAGAAAATTTAAAGCCCAGGAACAGGCCTATCGGTCCTCCAAGCCTGAGCCAATCCAAATCTACTGTCTAAACCTATCTTCCAATTCCTAAGCATCCGTATCCCTCTGCTCCCCGCTACTCATGTATCTGTCCAGATGCATCTTAAATGAATCTACTGTGCCTGCCTCTCCCATCTCTGCTGGCAATGCGTTCCAGACACCTACCACTCTCTGTGTGAAGTACTTGCTGCGTGTATCCCCCTTAAACTTTTCATCTCTCACCTTGAAAGCATGACGTCTCGTTATTGAATCCTTCACCCTGGGAACAAGCTCATCTCTATCCATCCTGTCTATACCCTTCATGATTTTTTAGACCTCAATCAGGTCCCACCTCAATCTCCTTTTTTCCAATGAAAACAACCCTAACCTACTCAACCTCTCTTCATAGCTAGCACCTTCCAAGCCAGGCAACATCCTTGGAAACCTTCTCTGCACCCTCTACAAAGCGGCCACATCCTTTTGGTAATGTGGCGACCAGAACTGTACACAGTATTCTAAATGCAGCCGATCAATGTCTTGTACAATTTTAACATGACTTGCCAGCTCTTATACTCAATACTCTGCCCAATGAAAGCAAGCATACTATATGCCTTCTTGACCACTCTATCCACCTGTGCAGCAACCTTCAGGGTAAAATGGACCTGCACTCCCAGATCTCTCTGCCCATCAACCTTTCCCAAGGCTCTTCCGTTCAATGGATAATTCGCTCTGGAATTAGACTTGCCTAAATGCATCACCTCACGTTTGTCTGGATAGAGATTTGGTCACCATCTCTAAAGTACTCACGCACTGAAATTTCAACCACTTAACCATCTTCATTCCCTCAGATTAGGTCTAGCATTGATCCATCTCTCGTAGGACTATCTACATACCGACACATACAGCTCTCCTGGATGTGCTTTAAATAATCTCATCCCATGTAATTCTTTCACACTGGGACAATCCCAGTTAGCATTAGAAAGTTGAAATTCCCTATGTGTATAGCCCGAATTCTCTGATACCTTTCTGTGATTTGCCTACCTATCTGCACCTCTATTTCCCTATGACTGTTGGGAGGCTTATAGTATATCCCAACAAAATAATCTCCCTTTTTAATTTCTAAATTCTATCCAGACGCCCTCATTTGAAGAGTCTTTATGCACATCCTCCATCATTGGTGCAGTAATGGTTAAGTTTATCGATATATAATGACCCCATCTCTCTTACACTCCCCTGCCACTCCGTCCTGCAGGACACTTATATAGTCTGGAATGTTGAGCTGCCAGTCATGCATTTCCTTCAACTATGTATCAGTCATTGCAACAATATCATATTCCCACGTGTTGATCAATGCTGAAACTTTATCTGCCTTACCAGTCAAACTCCTTGCATTGAAGTAGATACATTTTAGCTTTCTGAATCTCCCATGTGCCTTATCATGGGAGATTCATGATTATCCTAGAATTCCTTCTGTATCTGATTGGACCTTACTCAGAATTTTACATCTACCCTGTGTCCCATTTCCCCTGCTAAATTAGTTTAAAACCTGCCCACCTAGTGGCATGGATGTTATTTTGCTAGCTTGTCATCAGCATCTTTCCATCTGTACAAGTTGACGGACACACTGGAATCAAATCCATTTCAGGTGGGATGTCATTGACTGATTCACCTTTACTGAAGGCTGAAGAAGCAGCTTCTGTGGCAAGTGCTGCACATGTATGTTTCACATGCTGTTGGGGGTTGTTGATTTCTCTTTCTTATAGCTGGCATTATGTTTGCAGTACATCTGGCAGCAGGGACAGTATGCTTTCAACTACACTCAGTCTGTAAGCAGTTGGAATGACCCAGCAAAGGGCTTCCCAGTGGTGCTAAGGAGTTTAATACCCCTGCAGTTGCTGTAGTCTTCCTTGTTGCCTTTGGTTTTGAACAATGTGATGACTTTTGTATTGCACATCTCCTGTGGGATGGAACCTACTCTCCAGCAGAGAAGGAGAAGATCACAAAGGGCATTGGCAATCAGTGAAATTTTCCATGAATCTATCATTGCCACGTTTTTGGTTTGCTAAATATCTGGTGACCTGTTTGATCTCAAGTGATGAGAGTTCTTCATTTAACTCAACCATGAGAGGAAGCTGATGGACAGCATCAAACATGGACTGCGAGATGTCCATCTCATAGGACTACAACAGACACTAATGTTCAACCCAGCAGGAAATCTATTTACTTCAGTTGGTGAGGACTTCACTGTCTGCTGGCTTCAGGAGGATGACTATAGTCATGATAGGTTGAACTCTTGAATTGCTTCCTGCTCACAAGCACTTTGGATTTATTGATTTGAATTGATCCAGTGATTATTTATGCAATATCTCCCTTTTTTTTGCAAGGCTGTCTTGGTTAATTTCATGTCATGCAGTATTTTAGCTGTTGTGTTTATGGTGTGGATTAGTAGGTTTTGCTTTTTGCATCAGTGCTGATGTCATCTTCACTGAGTAGGTCTCAAACCTGTCCTCTTGCAAACTCCACCTTTAGCAAATGCTGCTCCTGCTGCTTCATAGCTGTCTGAGCTATCATGTAATGATACAGAGAGATAAAACACTGGACATGGTTCTGGAATTGCCAGAAACTGCTAACTTGAAGGAAACACCAATTGCCTAATGAGACTCCATTCCAGATGTCTGGCAAGTTTTCTCCATTAGCAACTAACACGTATTTTTGTTGACATTAACTCCACAGATGTAGATATAATCTTGTCCTCCAGATGTACCATTTTGTGGCCACAGACATAAAAGTAGCCCAAGCTTGAATGTAGTCCAGATCTTGTTCCACACATACACTGTTTCAGTATCTGAGCAGATATGAAAGGGAACAATGTGCACTCAATAAATGACCATTCCCAATTCTGGCCTTGTGTTGGCGTGAACCTCAGCTGAAGGTTGGGTCTCGGCACCAACCTGAAAAACTCTCATACTGATACACTGGGATAGAAATTGTTGGGCTTCAAAATATGAGGAAGTCAAGTATTTTGCCCAAAACATCGATTTCGCTGCTCGTTGGATGCTGCCTGAATTGCTGTGCTCTTCCAGCACCACTGATTTAGATAGGTAAATGTGAAATTTGATGTGGTCATCAGTCCATTAATGTTTTTAGCATTTGCTAGCACATTACAATTAAATATGTTCTTGTGAATTAATCGAAATGCTCAGGGCAGTGATTATCAGATATACACCGAACAACAAAGACCAAACAATAACCTAAACCTTTAAGTAACCAACTATTTTTATGCAAAGTATGACTCTAATCAGTGCAGAATGTTTCTCTATTCAGTTCTGCAATTAAATTTTGTAGTGTTTCCAAATGCCATACTTTGTCAAATGTTGCCTCCACAGCAAGGCAGTCATGTTTACCTCTGCTTTGGTATTCAGCTTCTTTGTCTTTGGAACAATGTTTGCAGTGAGGATGGGAAAGGAGAGTTTCTAACTGAACCCAGCTACTGCAGACTATTGTTGAGTAAGTGTTGTTTCATAGCATTGTTGTGAACACTTCCATGGCTTTGATGATTGAGCGTAGGTTAATAAGACAAAATTTAGTTGATTGAATTTGAGAATATTTTTGTGTACAGTACAGAGCTGGGCATTTTCAACATTTTCAGGTGGATGTCAGTACTGTAGCTATATTGGAACAGCTCGTCTAGGGGCATGGCTAAGTCTGGACATTGTCTTCAGCACCACAATCTGGATGTTGTCAAGACCCAAAACCTTTGCTTGTTCAGTTATTGTTTCTCGATAGTACATGGAGATAATCAAATTGGGCTTTTGTGATGGTGGGGACATTAGAGAAGCCCATGGTGGATTTTCCACTGGCACTTCTGGATAAGGGGATTGTAGTAACCCACACAGCTAAAGCCATGGATATTCACATTGGCATGGACTTGTTTGCCTCAGCCTAATGCAAGAAGGGCATATGAGCTGCTCACAGTGAATTTAGGCAAACCAAATGTTACAGAATGAGCTCAGAGAATAGAAAGTAAACATTTTGAAGGCATCAGATGACGAGAACTATAGTGAGAGATAGGGGGTGACAGCTCCTCAGATATTTTACTGAGAAGCCCAAGAGGAAATAGAGACTGGTACAATTACAATATGTAAAAGGCATCTGGATGGGTATATGAATTGGAAGGGTTTGGAGTGATATGGGCCAAATGCTGGTAAATGGGACTTTTCACTGTACTTCAGTACATGTGGCAATAAATTAATCAATTAATTATGTTACAATATCTGGTCAGCACTGTCGAGTTGGACCAAAGGGTTTGTTTCTGTGCTGTACATCTCTAGGATTCTGTGACTCCAAACGGAGGTTTGAGGCCTTTAATGCAGGAAGTCAACAGATTTGAGAAGCAGAAAAATTAAGGACTCAACTATTACAGGACAGGGAGGAAGGCAGGAGGAGACATTGTTTATCTGTTTGCAAGTCGGGGACATGTTGCCGTTTAAGCCCGTGAGAAGGTCTGGGAAGGGGAAGGTGACAGAGAGAGAGAGAGAGAGTCAGAGAGCTGTTGCTGTGTGTACTGCCCTCACACACTCACAGGGCGAGAAGGAGCGCTCTGTGCTCTAGCTACAGTCTGCACCTGTCACATTGGAATCTCACCTGATCGAGCCAAGCTCTCGGAAGCTGCTCTATATTTAGCTGCTGCCGCTTTCACTCTCACTTCGGGCAGCTCTGTGGCGGCCTAACTCTTCTCAAACACCCTTTTCTCCCAACTGAGAGAAGGGGTGTCCAACCACTTAGCCAAGAAAGTATCTGTATAGAAGACAGAATGAAAGGACTGTTCTGCACGATTTTGGAACAGTATGAATTAAATCAGAAAGGCTTCCACGGGACAAGTGCATACATCCAAAACGGAGAGTTGGCCCTTGCCTTTAGACTGCTCAGATTACCCCTGTCCCTGGGGTGGAGACTGAACCACATTAACCATGGAATGGCTGGGCAGACTGCGGTTGGGGATGAGCTGAAACAAATCCCTGATCTTGCCTGTAACCCTGCCTTCTCCCCGCCGCCTGCATTGCCACTTATGAAGCTGTTAGTACTAACCCTGAGCTGCACTGGGCCTGTTTACCTCTCCAACAATGTGCAGCGCACAAGGAATGAGCAGAATCATCGTCCTCCTGAAACCCGAAGCCGCCGCTGATCCACACCAGCAGGTGACCGAGACCACACAGCACCTCAATACGAGCAGTTTAACCCTTCTCCCGAAATACTAGCCCAGCCCAGTCTACAATTCAGATCCACGATGACATTCACACACATATACACCCAAACATACACATATATACAAGTCCTTGTACAAATTTGGATTAACACATTTTGAATGTATACGTTTCAGAAAATTTTATGTATAAGTATTAAGTACAGAGTCCAGAAACTTATGTATGTAATATTATGTAGACAGTTCAAAAACTTTTATTAACGCGTTCACATTTTAGAAAATTTTATGCACAGTGCACATATTTCAGAAACTTTTATGTGCAAGCATATCAACATTTTATAAACTTTTATGCACAGGTACACATTTCAGAAACCTCTATATACACATATTAGAAAGTTGTGTACACATATTACAGGCACGCTTGACAAAGTTTTATGTAAACATATTACGTCCACATTTCAGAAACCTTTATGTACACATGTGCACACTTTTTAGAAACTTTGTTCACATATATTCCTTCACATTTTAGAAACATTTTCCTTTGTTGTTTTGAGTTTCTATGTGGTGCATGAGCAGGGGAATTTCTTCTTCCAGTTGTTATGAACTTGTCCTCCAGTAACCCTTATGGTCCCAAAAGAGAAAATGCTGGAAAATCTGAGCAGGTCTGGCAGCATGTGTAAGGAGAGAAAAGAGCTGACGTTTCGAGTCTAAGTGACCCTTTGTCAAAGCCTTATAGTCAGTGTCTTCAGTCAGGAAAACATTATCACAGAGAGACAATAACATTAATATCATTAGCACTTAAAACAAATTATGCCTTTACTTGCTGTTTACAGTTTGCTTCTGTCATGTGGCCATCCAGGACTTGTAAAGTTTCCATGTGTACCAGATCTTTATAAACCCTCTGTAAATGTACAAACTCAAACACACACACACACAT
Source organism: Chiloscyllium plagiosum (assembly GCF_004010195.1). Classification (NCBI taxonomy): domain Eukaryota; kingdom Metazoa; phylum Chordata; class Chondrichthyes; order Orectolobiformes; family Hemiscylliidae; genus Chiloscyllium; species Chiloscyllium plagiosum. Next base: position 31,746,109 of record NC_057742.1, on the reverse strand, counting down.
ACAGACAAATAGAAGGTCTATACATGCAGTATAATATATACTCAGATGCTTTGTTTTCAACTCTAATTTTTCAATAAAAATTCTAAATTATTGTTTAATTTAAGGAATTCAATGAAAATGAGAAATAAATTTTAAGCCATCAATATTAGAAGGTGGTATAATATCTAAAGAAACCCTGAAAGTCAACAGTTACTGGCATTGCAACATGTCCACAATAAACAATATCAAAATAAGACACAATGAAATTTAAAAGGAGGCAAACAGCTATGACAAATAATTTGTACCAACAGCATATGGAATCAGTGAATGGTTACAGTGTCAAAGCAGGCCATTCAGCCCATCATTCAGCCCAGGCTCGGGCAACATGTCCAGGCTCAGTCCTACTCCTCTGCTTTTTCCCTTAAGCCCTGCAATGTTTTACTTCATTCCATGCTTATCATTCACTTTTGAAAGTGTCTCAGTCATACTCCCAAGCAGATCCTGGCCACTCACAACATAAAGAGGTTTCTCCTCATGTTACCTTTGTTTCTTGTACCAATTACCTTAAAAATACAAAAATACCCACATAGGATGAGCTGAACCAAGATATACTTGAATGCGTCTGGGACCAGAGGATAAAATAAATGCAGTTATTGTAAACCCTGAATATCCTATTCTGAGTGCATTTTACAGGTGTTTACCCAGAAATTAATTAAATTGCTAATTTGTCAGATTGCAGATTATATGAGGCCAGATGATGCCGATTCAGCTGTAAATTGAATCCTGCTCTGTTCGCTTGTTTGTCCCCTTTCTGATATTCCTTAAAAATTACAAATATAAAATCACAACTAAATAAAATGTCAGAAAGGATTTGACACTGTCAAACAACCATGAAGGAAGCTAAAGAGAATGGGTATAAATTTTTTTACATGTTTGTAACATTGAATCCCGCCTCTGAATTTAGATAAATAATTAAGAAACAGAAAACCTTCCGGTAAAATGATCCATTTGCAGTCAACAGATCCAAGAGATGTTTTGGCCAAATAAATGTCCACAGGGATGTGGTTGTGCCTTTGATTTGATTTGAATTGTTTCTGATATGCAAGAAAATAAATTTCTGATAGACATCGTCATTGTTCCAGGAGTAGATAAAACTATCCAGAGGAATAAATTTCTTCGATGTTCACAAGGCTTCAATATTTAACAGTGTTAATCTTTATCTTATTGTACAAGCGAACTTTCTTTCCTTTGTACACATTTGCTTTGCACACAACCTTTTTGTATGTTCTATCACAAACTTTGGCAAACGATATGCATTGCACTGAAAAGAATGCTATCAGCCAATACTTGTAAATGGCCATTCAGAATATAAACCAGAATTGGGCCATGTGTGCTATTAAATATATATGAAACATTTGGAATCCAACATCTGTGTCAGGACCCCTTCACAAAGTTCATTAGGACTTGACTGCAATGTATGTTATATACAGTATTTTCAGGTATTTGGCAGCCAAACCGATTATGGACGATAGCAGTCATTGCTCCCCTGACCCTTCGACTTTACTGACCACCTTGAGTGATTTGACAAATTTTTGTCCTTCCTCCTACTGGCAAGCTGTCTGTAGCCCCACAACTCGCTGGTAACAAACAAATAGTGCTGTGAACCAATTTTGCATGACCCCTCTATTGGTCTAATTCAGTGTGTCAGGCTCTTTTTCACACTTACGTATACTCTCTTCTTCACAATCTGGAAGCTAAAAAGGATATCCTTTGCTTTCTGAAAGCTGTTCTTTCAAAACTTGATCTGATAATTTCTCACTTGTTTTCCAGACTGCTGTACTCCCTGTTCATTTAGAAATGAACAGCTCCTTTCTGAAGGTTTTAATTAATCCTACAATTATTACATAGAGTGGATGGAGGTATAGTATCACAGTAATATTGCAGGATTAGTAATCCAAAAGTAATCCTCTGGACTGCAGTTTCAAATCACCACCATAGTAGTTGGTGATGTTTCAAATTCAATTAAAATGTCTGGAAAAGAAAGCTAGTCTCAATAATGATCATAAAATTACCATTAATTGATGCAATTATCCATCTGATTTATTAATGACCTTTGAGAAACTGAATTTGCTCCCCTTACCTGGTGTGACTTACATTCATTCCAGACCCACAGTAATGTTGCTGACTCTGAAATAGCTCAGCAAATCATTCCATTCAAAGGCAACAAATCATCAGCGTGTCACCAGCAACATGTACAGACAATGAAAAATTTTTTAAATGAGCTGCCAAATTATCTTCTTATTTACTTGTTTATATAGACAAATATAATCTCCAATCAGTTTTTACTTTCTCCACATTTCTACTATCAATTACCTTTTAGATTAGATTACTTACAGTGTGGAAACAGGCCTTTCGGCCCAACAGGTCCACACTGGCCCGCCGAGGCGCAACCCACCCAGACCCATTCCCCTACATTTACCCCTTCACCTAACACTACGGGCAATTTAGCATGGCCAATTCACCTAACCTGCACATCTTTGGATTGTGGGAGGAAACCGGAGGAAACCCACGCAGACATGGGGCAAATGTTCAAACTCCACACAGTGAGTCACCTGAGGTGGGAATTGAACCTGGGTCTCTGGCGCTGTGAGGTAGCAGTGCTAACCACTGTGCCACCGTGCCGCTTTTATATCGATATATACATACACTCAATAACTAATGTTTATACAACATGATATGGATGTTACCAAACAAAGTTTGATACCAAACCATTCAACAGGTCAAAGAGGTAAGTTTTAAGGAGTATCTTAAAGGTGGAAAGTGAGATGAGACAAATGTTTTAAGGAGAGAATGCCCAGGTAGCTGAGAAGACACTACTAATGGTCAGACAATAATAATTATGGAAGTACAGAACAGCAGATTTGAATATGTGCAGAGATCTAGGAGGGCTGTAGTTGTCAGAGATCACAGAGACAGGGAAAGGCAGGGCCATGGACCATGAGAAAAAGATGCAAATTTTAAAATGGAGACATTAAGGGCTGGGAGCCAATACTGGATAGTGAGCAAGCACAGAATAATATTTACAGGTCTTCAAGAAGATGCAAATACAGAAGCACATTTTGATATGTTACCTAATTGCTTACTGACGCAGTCATAGACAAGTTCACAGTTACTATAGCTATATCTTCATCAGTGTGGAGATATTCTGTTCTTTGCTCTAACAGATACATTGAATTGCACATGCTTATGAGCTAAAATCTTGTGATATCCCATCATCGCTTCCTTCGACATAGATATAACTCCAAACATTGACTGCAGTGGAAGGGTTGAGAAAAAGTAACAAAATAATTGCTGCTGTGCTGACTCACACAACTGTCTCTGCCCATTGTCTGTAGCAATGCAGGCAGCAGGAATGAGATGTAATTTTATAATTTTTGAACTGTTCAATTGTGTCATTGTTAGATCCTGTTTAACTTCCCAACTGAATGGAAATAATTAGGAACAGGTTGACATAAGTTACAGGAGTTAAATCCATGGGTGATCAAAATAGAAATATTGCATTGCTGGTTTAATGCTTTATTACATTCTCGAGCCTATGACATTTTGAAATTGAGGTTTAATGGTGTATAGAATTTGCCTTAGAGTGTCTGTGAGTGTACTAAATGCATGTGAATCCTAGACTATTGACAAAACAAATGGCTTTCTCCATAAAATCACATGCCCCAGTTAATTTCCCTGAAGTTAAGTCTTACATTTTCAGACTTTGTAACACACAGAAAAAACAAACTCAGCTTCATGTTGGCTATGGCCTTTTTCATGAATGTGCTGCCTTTGACTTAATGTCATGTGTTGGTTTTAGTGCAGTTTCATTTGTCTCATTGTCTCTGACTATAACAAAAAACTGCAACAACAGCACTCTGATGTTCTGACACAGCCTGAGATGCTACAAGGATTGGTGTATTGATAAGTTCTATGCAGCTATAAATTTTATAGGAAAAGTTAGGAGCCTCAGATTTAATATCAATGTTCTATTCCTGTTATAGATAAAACAAACCACATGGAAATTTACTACATGACCCATAATATGAGCCATTAATTAGTTGGGAGGTAAGAAACATAGAAAACAAATAAAAGTTTGTTGTTTGAAAGGATATGATTGATGTTCCCGAGGTGAGGCTGTAGAGAATGCTGGAGAAACGCAGCAACATATGTTGAGAGGGAGACAGAATTACCATTTGAGTCCAGTATGACTTCTTCAGAATGCACACTGGACTTGAAAGAGTAACTCTGTTTCTCTGTCCACAGGGACCACCAGACCTGCTGAAGTTCTTCAACATTCTCTGTGCTGGTTTCAGATTTCCAGCATCTGCGGCATTTTGCTTTGATCTGTTGTGAGGCCTCAGCTTTTCATCATCTACATCAATGACCGGCAGCAGGGATTAGTTAGTTGCATATTTAAGTTTGCAGATGACGCTAAGTTAGAAGGCAAAGTGAGTTATATAGATGGAACAGGATGTTACAAAGAGACATAGAATGCTGTAAGTGAGTAGGAGAAGCTGTGGAATTCAACAAGAGGAAGTGTGAGGTCAGCCACTTTGGATCCAAGAAAAACCAATTGGATTATTTTCGAAATGGTTACAGATTAGAAGCTGTGAAGGAGCAAAGGGATTTGGTTATGCATATACCCAGAACACTGAATGTAGTACACAGATATGAAAGTTAATTGAATGAATATTGCTGTTAGCTTAAAAGGCTTGAAATTCAAAAGAGAGGGAAAATGCTTCATTTGCAAAGATTCTTGATCAAAACCAATCTGGAGAACTGTGTTCATGCAAAAAGATTATAAAAAAAAATCAAAATTTACAGGATCGGAAGAGACCACAGTCTTTCTGGGTGAGAAAGAGCAATCCAGTCTAATCCTGTTTTTTAGCACTTGTTCCGTAGCCTTGAAGGTTATGGCACTTCAACAGTATCATCCCTGTGTTTTTTATGTTTCGACTATGGTAATAAGATCAAAGAACTGCCGACATTGAAAATCTAAAACAGAAACAGAAATTACTGGAGAAATTCAGTAGGTCTGGCAGCATCTGTGGAGAGAAAACAGTTAATGTTTTGAGTCTGGTGACCCCTTGTCAGTCACTGGACTCAAAACATTCACTCTGTTTTTCCTTAACCACACTGTCCACTTATAACATCTTGTGCTGTTGTCCGGATAGTGGGACCTCACTCTTCCTATCTCTCTAATCAGAACCTGAGAATCACTTGCAAAGCCTCCTGCTCTCACACTGTTATCTCTCAGGATGGAAAGGATCAATCCTTGGTCCTCTCCTATTTCTAAATTCCATGCTGCCCTCTGGTGACATTACCTGAAGCTATGGCATTAGTATTCACAGGTATGCTCTACCTCAACATCAGCCCTCTGAATTCCTCCATCATTACTAAACTATTTATTCATTTATTTGTGTATCTCTATTTCAGCTCATCCCCTGCTGAAATCCTCATTCATACCTTTGTTATCTCTTGGCTTGACTATTTGAGTGCACTTTTGGCTGACCTTGTACATTCTATCCTCAATAAACCTGGAGCAGTCAAATCTCTTATCCATGTCTTAACTCACAGCAGGTTCTGTTCCTCTATTAAACCTGTGCTTGCTGTCTCCCAATCAAGCAACATCATGATTTTAAAATTCCCATACTCGGTTTCAAATCCCTCAGTGGCTTCACCTCTCCATATCTCTCTCATCCCTTCTACCCTTCAATCCTCCTGGATAGTCATGCTACTCTACCTCTGGGAACTTTTACATTTCCACTTGTAATTGTTTCATGTTGGTAGACATTTAATTGTCTCCCTGCAGCTCTCTGCCTTTCTACCTCACTTTCCTCTTTTAAGGCATTTTCTAAAATCTACCTTTTTGTCAAAATATATATCTCCCTGAGGCCTCATGACATACATTTTTTCAAACCCTTCCTAAGAAGTTACATGGGATATTTCCTTACATTAGAGGTGCTATATGTAGTGCACAGTAACTTGCCGCTTGTGCCCAGAGCATCTCAGAAAAACTTAATTTCTTCAGCTGGCAAAGGCATCAAGGCAGTGACATCTACCATGACCATCTCAAGTTCCGAGGTTTCTCCAATGCTTAATGGAGAGGGAGAACCCACCAAGGCAGTGACATCTACCATGACCATCTCAGGTGCGGAGGTTTCTTCAATGTTTAATGGAGAGGGAGAGCCCACAGGTTCTGGGACCATAGGAAAGGCAGCCGAAGAACCAGGCATGTTTTGCACCCCCTCCTGTTTGAGTTTGTAGCTTTCATGTGATCTACATGCTTTTTCAGGAACATCATACCTACCTGACCTTTATATGCCACTTGTCTTGACCTTGCATTGACCCACACAGGACCATTCCCATGGTACCTAAACCAAATGATGTCCCTTGAAGTAAACTGTCTCCCTTGCTTAGCAGAGCCTTATGCCCAGCAGTGGAGTTCCTGATGCTGCTTCATTCACTCCCCCCACTCCCACAGTCCGAACCCTATCCCAATCTGGGAAGATCAGATTCTTCTCCCCATTAGCAACTCCGCTGGAGCTTTCCCTGTAGGTGCATCAGTGGCGGTAGTATAATCAATTAGAACCTGGACAGTTTGGTATCTAGTGAAGCTGCAGAATATTTCTTTTAGCCTCCCTTCAAAGTTTGGACACCTTTTTCTGCCAGACCATTGGATGGTATGGAGCTGTCCTTACATGTTGAATGCCATTTGACTTTAGGAAATATTCAACTTTCCTGCTGGTAAACAATAGTCTGTTATCTGTGACCAAAACTTCCGGGAGTCTGTATATTGCAAAAGTTGCGTGCAGTTTTTCTATCATCGGCCCTGTGTTTGACAAATTAACTGTATGCACACCCTGCCATTTGAAAGGACCTGCATACTTTATGATTAATTGAGCCCAGGCTGTCTAATTTAGTCAGTCATTCCCAAGAATGTGGGGAGCTGCTGGTGGTAATTTTTGTCTTTATTGACATGCTTGGCACTGCCCCCACTAACATAGCTATGTCTGCATCCAATCCTGGCTACCATACATAACTTCTTACCAACATCTTCATTTTGGAAACCCTGGATGACCCTGATTGGGTTCAGCCAGCATCTGACAGCGACCTTTGCTCGGGACAATCACTCTTGCTCCCTGTAATAATATGTCATCCTCTACTGTGATCTGGTCTCTCTGGGCCCAAAAGATTTCAGTTCTGGTTGTGATGGCACATTGGTTTCTCCCATCACCACCAGCTGTTTCAGTTTTGTTAGGACTGGACTTTCTGTGTCCAACGTTTGAAATTGTCTTCTGTGACTGGCAGTGTGTCCATAAAATTTAAAATCATTACAGATTTTTCCAGTGGTGGCACCATTAGTGGTAAATCTGCCAGCGAGAGGCAGCGAGATGCATCTGCATTTGCTACTTGGCCTTCCAAATGGTGTTCCAACTTGTAATTATACACACTTAGTCATGTAACCCACCTTGGAATTTGGTCTGAAGCTATGGCCAGGACTGCCTTGTCCTCTTTAAATAGACCTAGCAAGTGTTTGTGTTCCATTATTATTACAAATGTACATGTGTGAAGGTATTGGTGAAACTTCCTGAGTCCATTTATGACCATCAAATCTTTCTTCTCAATCTGGGCATATTTACACTATGAATTAGCCAAAGTCCTAGATGCATATGCTATTGGTCTTTCCTCTCCATTGGTACATCTATGAGCTTAACTACGCCAATGCCATATGGGGAGGCATCACATGTTAATCCCAGATCTTGCTTGGGATCATAGTGTACCAACACCTTAGAATATGATAGCTGTTTCTTCACTTCCCTGAAAGCTATGGCTTGACTAAATGATTTTTTTATGAGTTGATGCAAAGATGCCAGGATGGAGGCAAGATTATGTGAGTTTTCCATAATAATCCACCAGCCCAAGGAAAGATGTAAGCTCCAGTAAAGATGTGGGAGAGGAGCACCTTTGATCACCCTCACTTTATCTTCTAGGTGTAGGTCACTTGGGGTGCCTGGAACACACAGGTTTCCCTTCTAAGGTGTACGCCTACCTGGGAGAAATGTCTGGTGACTATGTCCAAGTACTCCAAGTGCTCCTTATTGGTCTTCCCTGTTATTAGCATGTCAGCTCGATAAATGGCGACCTGAGGTAAACCTTGTCAAATGTTCTCCATCTCCAATGAAAAATTGCACAGGCTGATAATACCCCAAATGGCAGTCTTGTATAAACCATTATGGGTATTAATTGTGGCATAATTCTGGGAATCCTTATCTAACTGCTGTAGCAAGTATGCATGACTCATGTTCAGCTTGGTGAAGGACAGATCACTTCCAACTTTGTGTATAAATCCTCTATGCGAGGGATTGTGTATTGTTCCAGCTGCAAAAAACAGTTTACTGTTTGCTTAAAATTCCCACCAAGATGAACCAACCTGTCAGGCTTCACAATTAGTATTACCAATGTCGTCCATTCCATAAACTGCACTGTTTCGATGATTCCTTCACTCTCCAGCCTCTTGATCTCTGCCTCTACTTTTGCCTGTTTGGCAAACAACATTCATTGGGCCTTGCAAAATCGTGGAATTGCTTCCTGGTCAATACGAAAAGTGGCCTTGGCTCCTTTGATAGTTCCTAGACTTTCCCGAAAAACCTCCCAGGTATTTAGTTTGGACTTCATGCAGGCAGCCATTTTCTAATCAAACCTTTTTTTTTCACCTAGAGTCAATCTAGGTGAATCATTCTCAACCAATTGCTTGATTGATGTAAGCTTGGGCCCAAGACTTTTACGACAATCAGTGGTAACTGAACCAGTTGCTTCTCATAAGAGACTGGAACTGAAGTTGTATCCTTAATCTTTAAAGGTTCTCTGGTATACATTTTCAGTCTAGCTGAGGTCTTACTCAAGCCTAAGGGCTGGAGTCCAGAGTGAATTTTATGAAAGACTGGTTGTGCAAACATTGAAACAGCCACACAGGTATTGACCTCCATTAGAACCGGGTGACTATTTAACCAGACATTTATTTTGATCGGTTCTGATGTGCAAGTTGCTTAGCAACGTAACTGTTTAAATCAGATGTAGGTGGACTTTCCTATGTGTTCGCTTACTCAATTTCTGTCCAGTGAGACACTTTTCCTGTCTTGAGTCCGCATACCGGCAGCAACTACAATGGCTTGCCGGCCTGGATCCTGGAGAAAATTGTAACTGTTTGGCCGAGACTTGGCTTTATGTTGGGGTTTTACTGTGGGTTGACCTAGAATCCCTCTGTTGAAGATATGTTCTGAGTGAGGCTATGTAATTGCCTTCACTCAAGTGGCATTCAGTTGGACTGGCAAGAGTCTCTACTTCCATCAGAATACCTTGCAATGTATATGCTCTACTTGTTACATTTTCCAATGATAAAGCCAGTTGTGGTCCCTGTTTGAAGTCCAGTTGGGCTTCAGCTAGTGGGCGCTTTTGTATGGCTACATCATTAGTCCCACTAGCGTCTCCACTGAAATAACTCCACAGAGGCCAGTATCCCATCACCAAGTCACACATTATTTACTCATGAAGAGTCCTTGCTACTGATCCAGCTCCCTCAGAGCCAACCAAGATTCTACTTAAATTGAACGTAACTTCACTGATTTGCTTTGGATTCTTCTAGACGTACCCGAAGTTTGTTAATTACATTGTTTTGTTGACCTGTCAATGCTACTTTAGCATTATTGTCTCTTATCTCTAGTTCTCTTTACACTTCTATTTCATTTATTTTTTCAGGTGTAGAATCATAGAATTCTCACTGTGTGGAAGCAGGCCATTCAGCCCATTGAGTCTACACTGACACACACACACATCTTTAGACTATGGGAGGAAACTGGAGCATCCGGAGGAAACCCACACAGACAAAGGAAGCATGTGCAAGCTCCACACAGACAGTGGCATGAGCCTGGAATCAAACCCAGGTCCTTGGTGCTGTGAGGCAGCGGTGCTAACCACTGAGCTACTGTGCTGCCCATGTAAATCATGTCTATTCTTTCTACCAAAATATTAACTTGGCCCCACTGCCTCAAAATTGATGGCCTTCCTTAAATTTGGTATTTGATCCTTGCAATTCCTGAGACAAATCATTTATGTGAATGGAGAAGGACAACAACCTGTTGGCAGTATGATAAACTTCCTTGATTTCATCTCTTTATTTCTTGTTTTGCAGTCAGCTTTAGATTAGAATATCCTTAATTATCGCATGTACTCCGATGCAGAAGTGCAGGGCTGAAAAATTTTACAATGTCACTTCTTATGGCGCCATTTTATTTACAAGTACCTAGATACAAACCTTAGATACAAAAGAGAAGTAAAAAAGTACTTACATCATTTTTACAGCATTTAAAGAATAAGAAATAGTCAAAGGATTGACACTATAGTCAGATTTTAAAAAATGCCAAATAAAGATTACATTGCAGCAGCTTAGCATAGGGACTTCCCCATTCTACAGATTGTTTAATTTTCTCAGACTCCACCTGATCTGATTTTAGCCATAAGTCTACTTTCTCAAGGCTTATTCAAAATCAAATACTTTATATCTTCGGTACGACGTCTGCCTGTAATATTTTCTGCCACAGTCATAACTTGACTGGTGAATTTGCTACAAATGTTAATGTTATTTTTGCACATGTTATGACATTCGCTGTGAAAGAGAACACTGAGCTGATTTAAAGAAAACGTGATTTGAAATAACTCTCAGATTATTTCTTTATAATTTTGCACTAATGAGCTTTGGCAAATCTGTGGTTAAGCACATAAATATACCTTAAAATAATTGTGAAGTCACATTCCATTATTGCACATAAGTGGTATCTTCAACATCAAGGTAACGTCTGGAAAATTTTCTGGGATATGATTGTTTAATTGTTGAGGGAGTCTGTTGTGACACAGCACAGATTTAAGATAATCACAGAAAGAATGAAAGTGAGGATAAGAACAACATTTCTGCAAAAGAGAGATGCTTGAATATGAAATTGTCTGACATAAATGGCGAATGCTTTGAGAATTAATTGGTTATCTGAATTTTTTTTTAAATGTTGAGTCACTAGGACAATGGGATTGGACTGGAGAATGAAGTGAAGAAAAATAGCAATTAAGGCTTGGAAGCCTATTTTGATGCTCTGAGACCTATCTCATAATACATTGTAATAAACCTATCTGATCAACTACTGAATAAGGCAATCAAAAAGGACACAAGAATAGAAGTTTAGGAAGGATTGATGTTAGAACCATTCTGGAACTAAGATTGGCTGAACAGCCTTCCTCAATCATAATTTTGATTTAAGGTTTCTGTCTCCAACAGATTCCATTGCAATGTACTATCCCATGTTCCAGGGTGCAATTACATTTCCACATCAGTACAAAATGGTTTCTGGCATAGATGAATCTGAGTGGTGGCAGTGTAACTTGATCCTAAATGGACATTTGCACACAACTCATTGGCATGTAAAGCCTTTTGTGAGAGCCTATTCACAGCTGTACAAGTTTGCACAAGTTCCAACTTTGCTTAGTTATGCACAGCCATTTTTCTGACAAGTTTTAGATGGAAGTGAAATTGTTACTGGTAGAGCTTGTTTGACAACATTGACCACCACCTGACTGAGGTCAGATTGCAAGGTCCCTCTGGGTGTGAGACCATTTTTTTTCAAAAAGAGGCCAAAGCAATCTAAGCACCTCTTGGGAACATTGAAAACTAGAGTAAAATTGAAAATGCTGGACAAAACTCAACAGGACTGGCCACAGCTGTTGGTGAGAAACAAAGTTAATGCTTTAAGTCCAATAGATTCTTCTTCAAAACTGAAATGGTCTGGAAATGATGATTTTGTGCTGTTGATTTGATTTATTGTACCTAACTACAGTAAAAAGTTTGTTTTGTGTGCAGCTCATAACATACAAGGACAAACAATCATAGGGTGATTTAACAGAGTGAGACATAGAGTTTGGCTGCACAGGACATGTACAAAAGTAAGATTAATATTAGATTTGAAATTTGAGAGATCCATTCATCAGTCTAAGAACAGCAGGGAAAAATTTTCTTGAACCTGATCATCACATCTACAGAGGTGGTCCAGGGCAGATTGTTGGTTATCATCACTCCCAGGAATTTGACGCTCGTGGTCCGCTCCAGTTCAGCTCCAGTGACGTAGATGGGGCGTGTCCTCCTCCATTCTTCCTGTACTCAATGATCAGCTCATTAGTTTTGCTGACATTGAGGGGGAGATTGCTGCCTGTGCCCCATGACACCAAGCATTCTATAACCTTCTGGTATTCTATCTCATCATTGTTTAATATCCGCCCTACAATATTGGTATCGTCAGCGAACTTGCAGATGGTGTTCAGATGGAATTTGGCAACGCATTCATAGGTGTACATGGAGTACAGCAAGGGACTGAGTCTGCATCCTTGCAGGTTGCTGATGTTGTGGATTATCTTGGAGGAGGTGCTGTTGTCTATTCTCACTGATTGCGGTTTATGAGTCAGGAAGTTGCAAAGGGCAGAGCTGAGATCTAGGTCTCAGAGTTTGGAGATAAGTTTGGTTGGAAATATACTGATGAAGGTGGAGCTATAGTGAATGAGTAGAAGCGTGAAGTAAGTCTCCTTATTATCCAGATGTTACAGTGATGACAGAGGTGTGGAAGAGCGAGTGGAACAGTTGGTAAGAGTGCCCAGAGCAAACCCAAAGGAATGCTAATGGCAGTAAAGGAGATATAACGTGTAAAAAAGGAGTAGACAATAGAATTCAATTTGCTGATAGCAAAGCTAGCAAGACACAGTAAAACATGGCTGGATGTTGGGGTGGAGTTGGTGCTAATTGAAATGGACGGCAGAGACATTACTCTGAAGTAGCTGAACTCAATGTTGAGTCCTGGAGGCTACAAAGTATCCATATTGAAAATAAGCTGCTATTTCTCCAGCTTAGATTGAGCTTTGATGGGGCACTGTTTCAGGAATGAAAAGTTGAAATGGGAGCAAGAAGTCTTATTGAAATAGCAAGCAACTGGAAGGTCAGGGTCGTTCTTATGGACAGATTGGAGATATTCTGGGAAGTGGTCACCCGGCCTGCGTTTGGTCTGACCAATGTAAAGGAGACCACATTGTGAGCTGTGAATATTGTAGACTAGGATTGAGGATGATCAGCCATGATCATAATGAATGGTGGTGCTGGCTCGAAGGGCAGAATGGCCTACTCCTGCACCTATCATCTATTGTCTATTGTCAAGATAATAGTCTTAGCATCCATATTCTCCAGTTCTGTCCTGCTACAGTTGCTCCTACAGGAGATCTCCTGTCATGATGTGTCCCAGTTGTGTCATGTGCCATCTTCATGTAGCTCATATGAAACCACACTGTGACATCTATCACCTAGCCATACCTAGGCCAACCCCACCTTTACTTCTTTCAATGTTGACATTCAGAACAGATCTCTGAAGCTTTTCAGTTCTAATTGAGTGGCGGAAACAGCGACATTTCTTTTCTGAATTTTTTTTCGAATCTTTTCTTGTTCTTGCAATTTCAAGCATCTCTTCATTTGTTGAATGGTTATACATGGGATTTCAAACATACACTTTACCACCTACATTTCAAAAGCGTCTACTTTTCAAATGAAACCAAATGGTTGCAAATGTTGGCAACTGGAAAAATTCCTGAAGAAGGACTTATGCCCGAAACGTCGATTCTCCTGTTCCCTGGATGCTGCCTGACCTGCTGCGTTTTTCCAGCAACACATTTTCAGCTCTGATCTCCAGCATCTGCAGACCTCACTTTCTCCTTTTTAAAGATGTGACAAAGTTGCCAATTGTTTAGGTGTCACATTATTTCTTTCAGTATCTGGAAAATGTCGGCCATGTTTCTTTAATTAACAAACTAAGTACACGTGCACGCGCATACACACACAGTCTCTCTCTCTTTTTCTCTATTTCTCTTTCCCTCTCGTACACATACAGCCACTGCCAGATAGCTGGGAACACTACCACTTGGAAATTCCTCTCCAAGGCACTCACTATCCTGTTTTGGAAATATGTTGCCATTCATTCACTGTCGCTGGGTCAAACTCCTGGAATTTTCACCCTAACATAGTGGATCTACCTACAGTAAGTGGACTGCAGCAGTTCAAGAAATCAGCTCACCAACACCTTCTCAAAGGCAACTAAGGACAGGCAATAAATGCTGATCAGCCGCAATGCCTACATCCCATGAATAAACAAAGGAAAGAATTTTTCATAGTTTTATTTAAAATTCACTCATGGGACATTGTGTCAAAGCTGGTCAGCTATTGCCCATTCCTTGGAGGGGATCTGCTGCCCATGCCTTTCTAAATGGTAAGATAATGGCTTTAGAAGGTGCTGTCTAAGAGTTTTTGGGGAATTCCTGCAGTGCATCTTATAGACAGGGCAGTGCAGTGGTTCGCACTATTATCTCACAGCAGCAGAGAACCGGGTTCAATTCCAACCTCGGTCGACTGTCTGTGTGGAGTTTGCACATTCTCCTCGAGTCTGTATGGGTTTCCTCCAGGTTCTTCAGTTTCCTCCCACAGTCTGAAGATGTGCAAGTTAGGTGGATTGCTCATGCTAAATTGCCTGTAGTGTCCAGGGATGTGTGGATTAGATAGATTAGCCTTGGAAATGCAGGGTTATGGGGATGAATTTGGGTGGGTTGAATTTCAGAGAATTGGTGTGGACTTGTTGGCCCAAATGATTCACACTGCTGCTACTGAGCATCAATGGTGTAAGGAGTGGATGTTTGTGGATGCGCTGTCAATCAAACGGGCTTTCTTATCCTGGATGGTATTAAGTTTCTTGAGTGTTGCTGGAGCTGCACCCATCCAGACAAGTTGGGAGTATTCCATCACTCACCTGGCTTGTACCTTGTAGATGGTGGACAGGCTTTGGTGAGTCAGGTGGTGAGTTATTCGCTGCAGTATTCCTAGCCTCTGACCTGCTGTTGTAGCCACTGTTTTATATGGCTAGTCCAAATTGAATCAAATGCTGACCTGTCGCTGAAGTCTCTTTCCAGAAATATCCTGTTAGCATTGCAGCATCTTCCTGAATTCCGCTGAGGCTGGCTCAGGATACCTAGGAAGCCATTTTGGTTTGAGATGGAAAGAAATTTATTCATCCAGAGGGTAGACAACCTGTGGAATTCTCTGCTAAAGAAAGCCGTCGACAAGCAGGAGGCTGGAAGAAAACAGTAAGCCAGGCAGCATCAGGGGGTAGAGAAGTCAACAGTTTAGGTGTAACGCTTCTTTGGGATTGGGGGTGGGTTTAGGAGGAGCTGCAGATAAAGGGGGTGGCGGGGACAGGGTGGTGAAGTGGGGATAGGTGAAGACAGGTACGTGGTACAACCTGGTTAGTCAGTGGCAGGAATGAATCCAGTAGGTGGCTGGGAGGAGTTGAAGGGAGGGGTTTCTGTCTCTAAAGAAAGTTGTGGAGGCAAATTCACATTAAATAAAGAATTCAATAGTTATTAAGGGATATGGGAAGAGAGCAGGTGATTAGTATTGACATGGAGGATCAGCCATGATCATGTTGAATAGTAGATCAGGCACGATGTGCCAAATGGCTTACTCCTGCTCTAATGCTGTGGACACTTGGGTTCAAATCCCATTGTGTCAGGTGGTGAAAACTGTAATTTAGGATATCTGGTTGGCATGGACGGGTTGGATCAAAGAGTCTGTTTCTGTGCTGTATGGCTCTGTATGACTCTGACTTTACGACTCTAATTAATAAGTGTAGAATTGAAAGGTAATTTCAGTAAAGGTGACCATGCAACTATCACTACATGTATTAATGCCTTTAAGGGAGGAAATATGCTGTCCTTATCTGGCCTGGTTCACATGGAACTTCAGTTAACAGAAATGTTCACTCTTGTATTCCCTCTGAAATGGCTTATCAAGCCAATCATCTCAAGGACAGTTAACAAAGGGCATTAAATAACTGGCCTTACCAGTAATCTCACATCACATCAAAAACATACAAATATTTAAAAAAATACAGTCTGTTCTGATATAACGCGAGAGTTCCTTACGTGTGCGATTCAGCGTTATAAGAAAATCGTGTAATAGCAGTAACATTTAAGCCAATAGGACTGGAATCACATAGCCTATATAGGTAAGGAAAGTTCACATTCTACAAATAATGGTTTAAGTTCTTCAATCATGTTATAGCCAATTTGCGTTGAAGAAATGCGCATTATAGCAGAACCAATTGTACACCTGTTGGTGAAAGTTTATTCCACACCTACCTTTCTTAGAAACCACGATTGTTCTGATTAAATTTGATTCGTGTGAAGAGTTCTTCAACTTTGCAGTTAACATTTCTCCATGTGTACTTTTTATGTGTATAAAGATTGTGCCTCATTTATAGTGTTTAAAATAAAACTACGGTTTTTGGTGTTTTTTTTCTCCTTTTCAAGATATTAACAAGAAAACAAAATATTTTCATTTCTTAACACTTACTGTCTGCACCTTATAATCCTTAATTGCCTGTCCCATCGGCTGAAACAGCATAAAACTTGCTGTCTAAACTAATTTTACTGGGAGTGAAACCTGAAATGCTGGAGACACTCAGCACCTGTGGAAAGAGACACAATGAGCCCATCATCAAAATTAGAAAAAAGAAATGCAGGTGAATAACATCCATTAAAGAATCAAATGAAGGCAAATGGAGAAAAATACACATTCCCTTCCAAATTTTATATAAGACCGTTTCAGATTGCAGAAAAAAATAGAATTTCATCTAATTTCTTTAAGCTGGATTTGCATCTAACATTTAGAAGTAAAAGAATTATGTCTCGGCTTAGTGTTTCATTCACCTTTTCATATTTTGTTCCATTTGACATTTTATGCAAAGAATGAGCAATGCAAACAGACTGGCTTCTACCTATCCTTTCAAACTCAAACTGAGGTCAACTTGACTGAATTGTAATTACTGCTTGTCACCGTGGTGACAAGTTACGGTCACACTTCACACCCGCGGATTACTTCATTTGGAAAAAGCTGCCCATACTCTGGAACATATCTTATTTGCATGAGGGGAATCACAAGTCTCAGAGCAAAACAATAATGCCTTCAATTCCCAAAAGTTGGCAAGTTCACTCTCGGATCGAATCTTCCCAGTGATTGAAAAAAACACAACTGTTTTGTTATCTTTAAGTCCATGTTAAACGTGACTGCACCTAGTAGCATCCAGAACACCAAGTATCACCTATCACAACTATCAGAAACAAACAGTATAATGTTCCCAATATAGAACTTCTTGGAGCACTTTGTAGGAGGTGGACACTGAGCAAAAAGTAACAAGTAAAGAGGGAAAAACATAAGGAAATAGGGCATCAAAGTTGCTCACATCAATGAGTCTTAGTGGGATTAGGTAGTAGATGGAAGTGTTAGATGGTGATGGAGACTTGAGGTTTAAGGTCAGCCCTACTATCCCAACTGACCTTGAATATTTTTTATATTTGTCTATGAAGAATGAGCAATATTACGATAAAAGCAATTACATTTATATAGTGCCTTAAATACAATAAATATTACAAATGCATTACAGAAATGATTTGGAGGTGCTGGTGTTGGACTGGGGTGGACAAAGTCAAAAATCACACAACACCACGTTATAGTCCAACAGGTTTATTTGGAAGCACTAGCTTTCGGAGCGCTGCTTTTGTCAGGTAGCTGTGGAGCAAGATCATAAGACACAGAATTTATAGCAAAAGATCACAGTGTCATGCAACTGACACAATATAGAGTCATAGAAATGTACAGCATGGAAACAGACCCTTTGGTCCAACCCGTCCATGCCGACCAGATATCCCAACCCAATCTAGCCCCACCTGCCAGCACTCAGCCCATATCTCTCCAAACACTTCCTATTCATATACCCATCCAAATGCCCCTTAAATGTTGCAATTGTACCAGCCTCCACCACATCCACTGGCAGCTCATTCCATACATGTACCACCCTCTGGGTGAAAACGTTGCCCCTTAGGTCTCTTTTATATATTTCCCCTCTCACCCTAAACCTATGCCCTCTAGTTTTGGACTCCCTGACCCCAGGGAAAAGACTTTGTCTATTTATCCTATCCATGCCCCTCATAATTTTGTAAACCTCTATAAGGTCACCCCTC